>NC_134963.1:5185645-5490241 GCF_965638725.1 Aptenodytes patagonicus
ACTAAATAATAATAGAGTACTTAAGGAAAAAATGTTAATTTGTGTGGAGTTTTAGGAATTAGCATTTATTTATTTTCCCTATGCAAGCAGGCCCATCCAATCCCTTCTAGCTATCAGAAAATGCTCTAGCAGTTACAGGACAATGCATCTTTACGTATTTTATGTGTCACAGTTCACAGAAAATGAATTTAGAATGACTTGCAAAGTTGTACTTATAGAGGAATACACACACAGACAGTTTTCATTCATTTTCAAATCCACTTTCCCTCCTAACAGAAACCTAGCTGCACAGCTTCCAGGATTAAAACAGCAGCACTCTGAAGGATTTCAGAGGTTGCTACGTTTTGAGCTTTGTGTTTTCTCAGCCTGTTGTCCAAAGAACTTAGGATTTCACTGACCACTTCTAAAGCAGTCTGAAAAAAAGTAAGAAAGAATCATGTATTTCCCCACATACTTGTACCTGGGTATCTTATGACACCTTGTCTCGATACATATATTTTTATACCTCTACAGCTATACAAGAGGACAATTATGCATATATCCAATTTTCATGCTCAGAAGGGGTGAATTTCCCAATCTAGCCTCATCTACAGAAACAAAACCTTCCAGGAACAAAACGCAGGCTATTGGTATAAGCACTTTGGGACATCAGTTAGTTTATAAAACAAAGGCTAGGTAGGATAGGTATGTGAGGTCCAGAATCCTGTCTGATCATCTGAGCATAAGTCACATTGAATACTAGACAAAATAAACAATCTGTTTCTAAAATGGTGTAAAATGCACACAGCAATACCATCTGGGATCAGATCGTACGTGAGGCTGGAAACGGTGCCAGTGAGCCAGTAAGTGCTTTGCACTCTGAATTGATTTTGAACTGGTGCTCTAGTCACCTGCTAAGAGGTAACAAGGCCACGTTTGGACTAAACAAAAACCGGGGGGGTGTTGGTTTTTTCTGAGGGGGGCACAGGCTGAAAGATACAGTCTACCCTCCAATGTCCTTTCACGTCTCAAAACTTTCCTCAAGTAAAACCTAATGTGTTTTCACATACAACTTTGGCTGTACGCACACAGACTGGGTCGCTTCCTTTTCCACACTCTTCTCAGCAGCTGGGAATGATGGAAATGACAGTATAGCTCAACAAGAGCATTCCCCACTATGTTCCTCTATGTACTAAGTGCTATAGGACTGAAGCCTCTCAGCAAGCATCTGATTTACAAGCAGAGCCATAAGAACAACTCCACAAAGAGAGCCGACCCTTACAGCAGCAGTAGGGTTATCACAGCTTGTCATCTAAATCAGCTCCTGGGAGAGGTGTAGGCTGCATGCAACTGTGATCACCCATCTTGGTATTTTCTCTTTTCTTTGCCATGCCAGCCAGGGATGGTCTGCATTCCCACGGCATCCTCTCTGTGCACTTTTCCACTGTGCACAGAGTCTACATTGCTCACCCAGAAGTAGATACACGACTTTCAGAAAGCAAATCCTAAACTACTAGACTGTGCTGTTTCCATCTGGATGTAGTTCCCTTGAAAATCCCAACTGTCTGGCCCTGTGCAGTTGTTGAAACTGGATGTTTCAATTAGAAGGAGCTTAAGGATTTGGGGAGAACTGTCAGATGATGCAGAAAGCAGGCTCTCTTTTAATTCATATCTGATTTGATTCATATTCATAGTCAATATGAAATTTTGTTTTATTTTCTCTCATTAGTGCGAATATTTTATTTATTTACATATTTTGAATGCACCGAATTTGGCAACAAATAACACTGAGATTTATTATATGGAGGATCATTCAAATTAAGATGGATAGTTTGGGAGGAATTCTCAATATTCCAAGATTGTATTTTAGTCCTCTTCCAAAAAATATGGAAAACCCCCAAAAAAACCCACAGTATTTTTACAGTTATCAGACAGAAGGAAGAACAGTTGGTTTTGCTACAATAAGTATTTCTACTTTTCTCACAAGCTAACAAGTTTCCAGTTACTTCCTAATGTCCCCACAGAGGCTTAAAAATCTCTGTTCCTTTTTAGTCACAGCATATAGGCATTGCAGCTTATCATAATGTTCTTTCACCAAGTTATGTCGGATAACCTCACCTCAGGAGCAGGCTAACAGCAGGCACAGAGCACAGCTGATGGGTGCTGCCCTGGCCAGGATTTCACCTGCAGAGTCTCCCTGGCCCTGCTTCCTTCTGTGCATCTCAAAACAGTGCTTATTAATGCACTGCTGATTTGATACCAAAGGGCTAGCCAGAAATAATCTGCAATATCAATTCATTACAGCAAGATTGTCTGCTAATAAGGAGCTATTTTTTGCTACATAATGTGCAAAAATCAGCTGTATCTTCACTTAGAAAAACCCAAAAGCAAAAAAACAAACAAAAAAAGCCTTTCAAGCTTGCTACCAAATGTAAATGTTAAGAACATGAGGTTTGATGTTAAGGGCTTCATAAACTCACTAAAACAAAAAGTCAGCTCTTTTCATCAGGCTATTATTCAAATGTTACCATGCAGTCTACCATATCTTTATCTACAAAAAAAGCGCAAGCTAGTAATGAGAAAAATATCCCCACCACTATCTCCAGAGTCACCACGATGCAATGACAGAATAAATTACCTGGGGGCTCTTTCGATTTTCTCCTGTTTGTTTAAGAAAGTAGCATGGAAAACAAAGATAAACTCATGACCAACTGCAGCAACAAAACAGTGATATTCCAAACCAAATGGAAGAGGCTGTCTTTATATTAAAAGAACCAAAGTGGCCTTCCAGTCTTCTTACTGGAAAGAAATTTTCCCTCGTCATGACACTGAGCTGCGCTTCTTCATGCAAATGCTGGTGTCATTACCACTGAACCACCATGAGGTTTTGGTAATCCCATCAAAACATTCACTCCTGCAAATCAAGGGCTAAATGTTTTACTCAAACCTTAAACTCTCCAAGGAACTCTATGTTTTCATCTATAAATATTCAATGTTGACAATGAAAAAGTGGATACACTGAAAAGGAACAGCAACTAATTTATATTCAGTGCAATGGCAAAGGCATGGAACCACACTGGTTTCTGGACCCTTCTGTCGTGCTCTTCTGGGAGACCAAGGTCCAGGAGATGACAAAACTCTCCCTTACAGATACAACCTGCACTCAGAGGGAGACTGCTTTACCAATGAGCCAGGCAAATGTTGAAGAGGAATGAACGTTAAAATGCATTTAGTTCAGCCAGGAACTCTGGGCCTCGGGAACGTGTTTCTCTGAAGAACACTGGATGATGCACAGAGCAACTATTTTTTGCTCCTCACGGGGCAATGCAGTGCCAGAACCTGCACCAGTTAGTGACTGTTAAATAAAGCAGCACTGCAAACTGGCAAACATAAGGGAAAGAAATGCAAATACAAGCTGTTTTTCCTTGCCATTGCTGTCATCAATTCTCCTATCAGCCTTGGGCCAAGCCAGTTAAGGATGCTCACATGCAACAGCAAAGTAATAGCCCACAGGAGACCCCCATTTAAGGATTAAGGTCATAATTTCACAAAAGAAGCTTTTTCCTTTACTCCACAGTTAGTTAACGATGACAAAGTGTCAGAGATTAGATTAGCTCCGCTTTGAATTCAGGTTCAGCCTCAGATTTTGTCCAAGGACATTTAGAGGCAGCTGAAGGGGCCAACATCTGCCATAACTGCAAAGAGATGAAGTGAAACCCTGGCAAAACCCTGGCAGAGACAGCAGCAAAGCTCTGATCCAACATTCACAATGGGCTTTTGGGTCGGATTCACTTTTCTTTTCTATCTGTGGTGCTCTGCACAGCACAAACTCCATGCCATCCATTTGAAAGCAGCAGTGCTATGTGCAAGACTGTTCATGCACCACATTCTGTCATTATTATATCTGATTCACCATTACTACTTGATAATATTCCATCCACACAATTAGAATTTTGTTTCATCTCCTACATACTTCAAAAAAAAAAAAAGCACTAGAAGAAAATTCTCTATTGACTTTTCTGCATATAATTTCTCCTCTATCACTGGGCTGCCAGTAAGTGTAGCCTTTGGCAGTAGGAACTGGAAATTAAAATTATTTAGGGTCTTGTTTACCTTTACAAGCATCTTTCCTTGCTTCTGTCCTAGTAAGAGAAGCTAGTGGTCATGCAGAGGAAAACACCAATATTTGTTGGTTATATGGTGTAACAGAAAGCAAACCAGCACAGACCAACTTGGAAAGGAAGTGCAAATGTTCATGAGAAAGTAAACAAAAATTACCAGAGTGTTTCTGAGGGAACTGGTATAACATCCAGGCTCTCTGGCTGGATATTATTCAAATGTTACCATGCAGTCTACCATATCTTTATCTACAAAAAAAGCGCTGTTTCTGTATCTGGCTGTTTCTCTAGTTTTACACCAGAATATCCCCACTGAAATCACTGGTCATGTGTAAGCTTAAAGCTCTAGTGCTACAAAGTCCATCAGGCCCAAACGTAGGCCAAAGGTCCCTCCTAGAAAAGGTGCATTTGATTTTACAAGGAGATATTTGCATTTTTAAAATAAACCATCAGCTTCAAGCTTTCTGCACACGTACACCTTAAACCCTGCCTGGAAAATATGGCTGACACCTACATCTTCAAAAAGTATTTTGTCCTTTCTCTATAACTCAAAACGGACCTTTTATTAAATTGACACTTTGCAGCTCACTAGACTGTGTGGCGCTTTGGAGAAAAGCAAAGCAGAAAACAGTCCAGTTGTTTGGTTTAGCAATGAAGTTTCCCACACATGCATGCTAATTTATTTCATTGAAAATGTCCCAACTAATTGCAACATTTACCCTTAGAGCACATGCATTGCAGTCACATTAATACACCAGAAGACAATGGCTCCAAAGGAGCTATTACCATGTACCAGGCCAATAATCCACAAACGGTAAAGGATTTTCACAAAAGACTCAAATGGTTTCCAAGGAGCCATTCTGGCATATCAGGTAAATAAAATATTATTGAAATGTATTTCTTGCATTTAAATCACTTGCAGCAGGTGCATAGGAAGTAGCATATAATAAAATGGCTCACATTCCCTTGAATACTAACAAGAATCAGCGGAAACATTTAGCAAAAAGAAGCAGCAGACGGTTCTTACCATTGCAAGAGGAACAATTCCCACAAACATTGTTCGGCTGACAAAGATCTCGGAGACTACCAGTTCGCTCACAGAGTCATCTCGAGGGTATTCCACCTGCCAGGTAATTTGCTGGGCCCCTGCCAGGCTGCTAGTGTTGTCGATCTCAAAGTCCATCTGCAGGATCTCGTAGGAGGACATGTTTGCTCTGGGGGGAAAAAAAAAAAACCCACAACAAAATTGCTCATAACGTCAGTAAGCTGTTAATAACAAAATATATTTTGATTTCTCTTTTCTATTCACCAGAAGATTTACCATTAAATTCAATATGCAGACCTGAAGACACTGACAGAAACCTAAATCGAACTACAGGCTGGGCAGCAGCTATACTTTATGGTGACAATATATCTTTTAGTTTCCTGAAATGGAGGCATTTTTCCCATTAAACTCAGGCATTCATTCTCTGCAATCACAATGAACTTACAGAATAAGACCCAAACCCTGGGAACTGCATTGCACAGATGTTGCTAAATTATTTAATATAGCATTATTATAATTTTGTTGCTGCAAATACTGATGCTCCGAAACAACAGAATACCTGGCCATTCCTCATGCTGTATCAGAAATGAGCTCTTGGGGCAGGGGGAGAAGTCTTTCAAACCCAACCTTGCCTTTATCTCAGTGAAAAAATGGATTTGCAGAATTTACACATGACAAAAAATGGGGGGTAGATTATCCTTATTTTCAATTCATGAAAACATTCTTCTCATCAGTGGTGCAGACTTGTAATTATATGGTGATCATTATATGTTTCTCATCTGGAAACAAAAGTTTAAAGGTAAAGAAATGGATGTAAATGCATAGCATTCAGAACTACTTAAAAATTACTTCTGCTTCTTTTGTTAACACCACCACTTAGTACTCTCCTCTGGTCCAATACTATGTAAATATTAATAATTAATCCTCAGGTTAGAAAGACAGATCTTATCTTCATGTTACAGAGAAGAAAACAGACACCAAGATTTAACCAACAGCACTCGGCATATCCACAGCAGGGACCTATTTAGAAAACAGATCTTTGCTCATCCAGCGCTTTACTTCCACAAAAATTAAGGTACTTTACAAAGCAGCATACAAGTTCCTGCCCCAAATTCCCAGACAGACACCTGCAGTGTGGAGACCTGACACAGCTTACAAAACACGGAGGCAGGATGGAAGGGCAGCTAACCTGACTGCAGACCTAGCTGCTTAATCATATTCTGTCGAAGAGACAACGGATGTTATCAATATTACGGAAGTTTCAGGGTACGTGCTCATAAAATAGGTTAAAATCTGAATTTGCAGCATGTTAGGCCATTCTGTAATGACCTGAATGTGCTCTTACTGCGAGCCTGAGATAGCTTGTTCCACATCTAGGGATGTGTCCTATGCATGTAGGCACCCCTCAGTAATGACCCGCCCTCTGTAATTTCACCCTCTATCCTGCCCCACGGTACATTATTTGTGTGCCCTTGCCCTAAAGTAGTGACTCCAAGAGCTGTGTTCGTAGAAAGTTTTAGCCTGCTACTACAAAGAACAGAGACTTAAAACATCCTTTTCCTCTTCCCAACTGCACAGAGGCAGAATCTGGTTTTGCCATATGTTTTTGAAGGCGCACTGTAAAGGAAAAAAATCTGAACAGGAATTATTGATTTTCATGTTTTCTTTCTGACAACAAACACTACAAACATATGCTTCAATGCCTGGAGGATAAATGTTTTCCATGCTGACAGAAGATAATATCCACCTCCAGGCAAAACTAGAAGCTATTAAGGCATCTTTTGGGTGGCCAACCAGACAATCAGCAAAAGTCTTTTAAGACAAGTATTACTACACAATACTAAGGATGTAATTAAACCATTTCTGTTAAAAACATAACCACTGTGGGCACCACGATGGAGTACTCAACTTCATAGTCTTCAGCGTATCACTTCTGGCAGTTTGTTTTATCTAAATTACATAAAATTAATTTGCTCAACACAGAAATAAAATTTAGAGATGAGCTTTACACTAACTACGGATCTAGATATTGGGCCGGTCAAGGTATGTTTAGATCTGCAATTTAAGTTCAATCTGTTCAAGTCAATAGTTGCCACGCACAAAAACACCCACGAGTGGTTTCAAATTCAGAACAAAACCACTGATGGAGGGTTTTGCTTTAGAATCACCACTTAAATAATATGTCAGGTTAGTCTGCACCAATAAATCCATTCCACATGTCCCACCGATTGGCACTTCTTTGAGCTCGGTCCATCATGCCTTCAATTATTCCTTTCCTGTTTTTCTTTTTACACATCCAAAAAATAACCATAATAGTGGTTTTATATTTTTAAGACAGACTGGGACTCAGATCTCCCTAAGAAAAGCATGTGTGTCTCTTGCCTATATAGCAAGCTGAAGTAATTGCCAGGGAGTAAAATGACTCTTGTGCCTGTAAATATGCAAAGACCTTCAACTGCATCCTTAGCACGGCTGTATAGCTATAAAAGACGTAAATTTCATTTAAAGGCAGACATGGTTATACACTGCTGGATTAGAAATGAGTCTCTGTGCGTCTAGAAAAGAGCAGAAACTCACATACAAAAAGCTTCCTCAGATCTAACTAATATTAACATATGAACTAAAGCAAAGCTGACTTCCCAGGTGTCCCAGGACCCAGGACTTCCTAAGTCCTGGTTCAGAGAATCCTTATCATCACCTAGAAAAACAACGTGGCTTGTCAAATGTTTTCTCCTTTGTCTCAGAAGCAAATCATGTAGCATGACATATTAATATTGATTAAAGAAGGATCCACCTCTTTTCATTTGGACTTTTGCTGAAAGAGATGGACTTACTGTATCTAATCATCTTTCACTTACAGAGTTTCTCCACTGAGTGTACAGCTTTAGCAAACCAGCATTCAACTTTCTGGACTCCTTTATTAACCAGCAGGTTTCCAGTTACCTTCGGAACAGCAGGTCAATGAATTTTCTCTAAAATCATGGTCTCCCTTTTTTCCTCTTTAGGACAAAGATTCAGCTTTCAAGCAATGCCAAGCATTACAGTATCTGGGACACAGAGTACCCCACGGACTAATCCACCCTCTTTGTTCTAAGTCTCTTCCCAGGTTACATCTATAACGAACCCGTGATAAAACCTGAAAAGTGAATTTATTTCTTGCTCAGACTAGCACCTTCTTGCTGGCCGCTGCATCTCTTATCCTACGGGGGCTTCTTTCCTAGTGGGAAGATTAGTACCATATTCATAATTCTTGCAATTTATTAACCATCCTCTATAATACCGTGTGGGAGACCACTGCCTTTTTCCACTGAAATTGATGGAGGTTGCTAAAGTAAAACCAGAGACAAATTAAACCATAATCAAGACCTTAAAGGTTAGCATTTACTTATGTCAGCTCCATTAGCTGATAAATCCACATTGCAACACCTGTATCTAAATTTCTCTCCTGGCTATGCAGCATTACACTATAACCCTTTTTAAAAGGAGTCATTCCACCCTGCCATGGCAAATCTTCAGCTTTTAGTCTGATTTGTAGCTGGTGGCCAATATGTTGGTTTTTGTAGTCACTGTCGATCTGCAACTGCCTGGTGAAGACAAAACGCTACCAGTGGGAAAATCCACTAGCAGAGAAGACGACTGTAACTCATGCTGTTATCAGCCATTAAATCCCGCTAAACCAAACTTTATCCCATAAAGATTTGTCAGCTTTTTCTTGAGACTTATTCCATTTTTCTCTTAAATAAGTTCGCCCTATTGGGAAGAGCCTGATGGAATCCAAAGACTATAAATCGCTTCTCCTTTCCACATCTTTCTTCTCTTTAGTTAAATATTTCTATTGTCCAGTGAAGTCTTTTCCCGGTTTAGAAGGATTTTGCCAAACCCTAGTTTAGAGGAGCAATAAAAAATAAAAAGTCAAAATTAGTTTTATAAAAAAAGATTATTTCCTGCAAGCACAAGGAAAAGACCTTATAATTTTAGGCAGCTGGCATGCTTGCTAATAAGTCCATTTCTATGGAAATGAGTTCATAACTATTAATTTTGCCTGCTCCTGATCTATTCTTGATGAGCCTTTCAAATTTAGAAAAGCGCTTCATGATTCTCTCAATTTGGTAATTACTAACTCCCTTTGATGAATCCAGCCCAGTGTTTCAGACATGAGACATTCATTACACATTTTTTCTTTCTGGTGAGAGGAGAAAAAGAAACCATGGGCTTGGATTTATTTCCTCTCGCAAACTCCAGTAAGTAGGCCCTCTTCTTCAAATTGCAATTTATAATCCTATTTGTGTACTTTCACAATACTGCCTCTGCTAGGTGCTAGAAGAACCCTCAAAACCTTGAGATTTCTGCAGTTTCCTGTTGTCCAGCCTCATATATAACTAACACATCCAAACCAGGTCCCCAACAGCCCAGTCAAGCTTTCTAACACATACAGTCTTCATTCTGTACACAGCAGTTAGTAGGCATGGTGGTGATCCATCTCTACAGAGTTTTAGCACAGAATGATGCACAGAATCCACGTAAACAGATGCCATGCCATCCATGCCAAAAAAAGCCAACTGTAGCTCCAACCAACTCCAGAATAAGAAGAGTTAATCAGGACAGGAGAACGTTGCTAAGTCCCAGAACTGGACTCATGTCCTGCAATGGACACATCCAGGCTGCAGGCATGCAGAGCCCGACTGCCTTGCTCGGCTTGCCAAGCTGAACCTGAAGTATTTCCTCTGGATGTATACATTAAGCCATAAAGGAGTGAGCACTCCACCCAGAGGCAGAGCCTCTCCTCAGTTCAGAAAACTCTGCCAGTAGAACAAATCACAGGCTGCACAAACCACTATAAAAATAAGGCTTGGGTTTCAAGTGCTCCTAAACACATTAGAGAATGCTTTCATTACTGCATTCAGATGCTTTGTAAAGATTCACACTGTTCTTGGAGGGCTATCTATCATGTTACCTTGTTACATATATTCTGATTGATTTTCTTCCTGAATCTGCTAGTGTATGCAAACAGTAGGAAAAATATATATTTTTTAAATCTGAATCTAAAAAAAATCCAATATCAGATTTTGTTTCTCTACATTTATTACCTTATTAAGTATTTATATGGAACTGCATAGGCTTTTTTTCACAAAGTAATAGGTTACTGTGAAGGTCCACCATAGCTCTAATGTTAGAGGCTTTAGTAAGTACTACAAAATCACCTGGCATTGAAATATCACTGAATTTAATTTATTCCTAATTTTTGTCTAAGCAAAACATGGAATTACTGAATTAAGTACTGGAATGATACACAGTGATTGATGTTATGGCAGTGACAGTCTAAATAGTTAGTAGTTACCTTAAATAAACAAATGCCTATTATTAGCTATTAAGAAAGATTTATGTTGCTAACCAAACTGAAGAGCCTGCTCTATGTATTTTTAGAGAGAATGAAATGTGCCACAGTGAAGGATGACAGTGCAGGACACTTTGCAGTGCATTCAGCTGGGTGTGCCACTGGCACACGGAGGGTTTGCTAGCTCCCACTGCCGGTTCATCAACAATTTAGTTGATAAAAGTCAGACCCTTCTATTAATGCAGTTGGCTATAACAGGAAATCATGAGTTTCATTCATTCATAAAATAATGTTTTCAGTAAACGGCAATCTGTTTATGAGGCCCACAGCGGGGTAAACAAAACCCTAAAAAAATGGAGCAGACACTAGGTAATTGAAAATAATAAAATGTCTGGTATCATGTTGCTTGAGAATCTTTTCAAGGTTAATAATGGTCAATTCTTACTCCCTCTGACAAATTGTCACCAAATTCAATGAGAAAAGGATTATATAAGCAAGGTACATTAGTTTATAAAATATTTCAGTAATACAGGTCTCACGCCTTTGATCTCAAGAGGATTAATTTCATAAGTACGGTTTACTGAAGAGCAAACACTTACAAGAGGAGGCTTTTCAATGACTGATTGGAAATGCTCAAGACCCTAATTTCCCGCTGAAGGCAAATGAAGCAGCAGACGGCCAGGACCTCTTGGGGAAAAGATCCAGACTAAAGGTCCTGACCTTCTCCCCCTAAGGAAATTAAGATCCCAGCAGCCCAAGATGAAGGAAATAAGAGAAAATACCTACTAACAGAGCAGCATCTGGTTTCTGAATTACGAAGATTTGCATACTGTCAGCCCTTATACTTTGCTGAGTGCCGCTTTCCTGAATGCGGGCAACTGAGTAACAGGAACGAGCAGCAGCTAACGCCTTTGAAGCCAGGATATCTTCTAGCAGCTACAACATCCTTAAGCACAGATCCTACTAGAGAACAACGTACTGGGGTGAAACGGCTACACCTTGTGTTACATACAAAGTTTGACTTGATGATAATGGATGTTAAAACCTGCTAGCCTAACCCCTTTTCTCCCAGCAGACATCATTTCCATTAGGCTGTAAGGACACAAAGGTGTACAGAAGCTTGGAAGCAGCCTACTCCCACTGTTCTCCCAGGGTAGTTTGCTGAGAAAGGGCCTCATCCCGAGGAGCACTGGAGATGGGCCTGGCTGGAGCCCTGCATAAATAAGTGCAGGTATCTCTGTCGAGTGTTGCAGCATGGATGAACGTCCCTAGAAGCCAGGGCAAACTACCTGCGTGTCCTGAGTATTTCTGCAAGCTTTTGCATCAATGTGAAAATGTTCAGATGACACAGTGCCACTGCCCCTTACTGCGTAGCCCCCAGAGGTTTTTGTTTTGCTGAGGGAAACCGGACAGTTGGGGGTGCAAGGCAGGCACAAACACTCGAAAAAAGCCCTGCTCGCTCTTCTTCCATGCCACAGCACAGAAGTGCAAGGCAGAAGTCCCAAACATTGAACAAAGACAGGTTGGATGGCAGGTTGCAAGTAAATCTGCAGGGATGGAAAAAGTTTGCTTGGTTTCCTCTCACGATGCATTTCAAAATCACCATTTACAATTTCCTCTGTTGTCTAACAGAGTACTTGCTCTGTTGTCCAGTTTACTTTATACTGACTACAGGCTTTTTCAAAACATTTCTTGGTGCCTGATCTTCTTTTTCTTTCACTACCGTAAAAATTCATGCTCCTCACAGATGCATGGGCAATGTAAATGGCTACAGAGGATAAAACCAAGCTGCTAAATCTCTTAATAATGTATGGATTGACACAGCACTTTTTAATAATCCAGTAAAAGCCATAAAAACAAGAAGAAAATATTTTTCTTTAAAACACACTACCAAGACCAGATATTAGTCATGTTATTTTGCTTAGCCAATGTTTTCCCACAACTGAAAACAATAAATCTAGATAATGAGCAAACCTTTTAAGCTTTTCAGCTTCTTCCACTGCCAATTCACAACTGTGCTGCTCACTAACAACTTGCAATAACTTCCACTTTATTTGATTTTACCAACATCATCATGACAACCCTGGAGACAACTGAGACAATTGCTTCAATTATTTTTATTTGCTTCCACCCTTGTGACAGTGTACAGAAATTCTCTGGTAAAAGAGTCCTTAGATACTATTTTAGATAGCCTTTAACAAAACAGGACTTTTAGGACCAAATTCAGTATGGGTGTAATTGGTGCGCTCCATTGGCAACGTATCACTGGGCACTGGGACTCCCATGTGTTCCTTTGTCGTGACTCTCCCCTTTTGAAACAGCATGTAATATTTTGGGGTTTAAAAAAGCATTTTGATTGCACTGGAATATTTTTCTGACTACTATTTAGAACCTCGTTATTGCTGTGCTGTGTATTTCTTAAAATAAAGCTTCTCTGCCAGGAGAAAGAATCTTGCTGGGGAATATAACAAAGCCATCCAGTAAGAAATTGGGGCCAGGGTTTAACTGATGTTGGATGCAAATATAGAGGGAGCTATTGTTGTTTAAAAATAAGACATCATTTCATGATGAAAGATTTATGCTGAATCCTAACCAGTTAATAAATATCAACAGCCCAAATGGTGCTTATAATTTTTCTTTAACTATTCAGAAATTCTTACGTATTTACATACCATAATCACACGGTGTATTTTCAACATTGCTGTGCAAGCAGCTGAAATATATTATGAAGCAGAGACGGATTTTTAAAGAACCAATGACTGAAAATTCAAGCTAATAAATACAGTGACATAAGAACTTCTTTGCAATGCAGGGACTCACATACAAAGACCCTCACTCCACAGACTCTCAAAAGAACAAGAATACAACTCTGGGAGGCACTTTTTTACCACGGCCTGTGCTGCAGCTGAATAACCCAAGGCCTGGGTGCCTTCAGCCAAGCTGCATGTGAAGTCAATGCAGCAAACATTTCACTTGACCTCAAATAAAACACAGTGGATGGTCAGGGGCATCCAGAGACTCAATGGTGGAGACAGGGAACGTACTCTAAAAGTTACCTGTTGGAAATCCTTGGTGACACACTGCAATGCAATGGGACAGACTCTGGGTCTGCCTATAATGCCACCATATAATAGCCAAAGAAATTAGTTTCCTGCAGGTAATTAAGCAGAAGGAAAAGGCCACTCTTCAGTCCAGCTCCTCCACTATCCCTACACTTGGTTATTGGCTACCAGCTCAGCGTAGCTGAAGACGCTTCATTCAGAGTCTTGCTCCTGCCCAGCTAACAATGAAATGGAAGACACGCAACAGTTTAATTTACCTGCATACTCTTCCAAATTTATTGTGAGTCTCAGGAAGAGTGACTCTACGTGCCAGCTCCTGAACTCATACAATTATGTAAGGCTCTTGAATTTTATATTTACAAATACGTACGCAACTTCCTCATCTTCCTAGATAGAGACAAGAGCTTGGGTAAGTGACCTGGATGTACCCTAACAGCTCAAACCACACTTCCAACAATATTTTTCCTTGGCATTTTAAACACCTTATGATTTTTATATGCCAGACACTAGCATTAAGTGATCAGACTCCTTTGTATACACCAAGTGCATCAGAAAAGAAAACCACGACTAGACCTAGGAGAAAGTTACTAGCAATCCAGTTGCTGTTTTGATTTCAGAATTACAATTGAGGCTGACAGCTGGATCTCCTTGGGGAGAAAAATCAACCAGAGGGGATCTAAAGATGCAAACTCCCCACGCACAGAATTTATGAATTAAAGGAAAGGGGAGACAAGCTGCAGACTGTGACATGAATATACCTAATGTGCTGGAGGATACATGAAAACAATGACAAATGGTGCTCTCCTCTTGAGGATTTAAAAAGCCTAATTCAACACCTTTTGAACTTAATCCTTTGCTTAATGGGCAGACAGTGTAAAGGAGTAAATAACAGAATGCCAAGCAGCTAGCAAGGACAATGAGAAATTTAAGAAGTCAGGTTTTTTTCTTTTAAAGCTTGCTAAGAGTGCACAGAACTCATGAGCCTGCTGTAGAAGCTACTGTAATACCACCTGCATGAAATAATTAAAGAGCAAATCAAAATAGGAACATGGGCAAGAATTATTTTATTCCTCCTACATTCTCTTCAGATTTAAACAAGATTAAGCATCTAATGAATTAGACCTAGCTTTCTTTGAATCTAATGTACTCTTAGATGGAGAGATAACGTGCAGGGTGTCCTGTGGCTAACTCACACGTCTGCTAAGAAATAAATGGCCATGACAACATCCTCAAAGAAGTTAAGGCAGGGATCAGTGTAGCCCATTAACATTAACACAAATGGGACTTCCTCTCTCCCCACTACCCCGAGAGACACATGGTGTACATAGAATTGTTTTCTTTTATAGGCTGATAATTATGTTTTTAAAAAGAGCTAAGCTTTTCCTCTCACTGTTGATACCCACTGAACAGACAGCAAAAACATGAAAGTGAAACTGGCGTAAAAACATCAGTTTCCCATGTTTTAATTAATAAACAAGATTAATTCATCCAGCTGAGCAAACACAGGGTGGATCAGGGTCTGCATTCAGTGTATGAACAGAAAGAGCCATCTGCAGTAATTCTATGTACCTCCACCCTTTGCTAGTTGGGATCAGCTTAAAGTCCTGATCTTCGCAACAAAACTAAAAGCAAGAGAGAAACAGGCAGTTATAATGTAAGTCACACCATTAAAAGCCTATTTTCATCCTAAAAATGAATCCAAATTTCCCTAGAAGTGCAAAGATAATTCCAGATAACAAAAAGCAGAAGGGTGGATTTAATATTTCTCTTTTTTAAAATCATTCCACAATTACTTTCTAATGGCATGAAAGTAAGGTCAACACAACTGTCACCACATAGTGTCTCTAGGTCACCTTTTCAAAGGGTAATCACTACTTTGTCACACTTGCAAGACAACGATTTCCCAACACGTGATGAATTCAAATGTAGTGACAGCTAATGGGATGCACTGGGGGGGCTGCTGAGATATTGCTGAGAGCTAAGGTCATACCATGAATAAATGAGTTCAGGCACAAGTGAGTAATAAGTGAGGTTAATTCATTTAGGCTCTGAAAAGGAATAATTAGAAATGGAAAGGGGAGAAGAGGTGTTCCATCCCGCCTTCCCCACTCCCCTATTTGTATGATAAAACGTCGTGTCCCCCCGGACTTCATTTCAATGAATTTCCTTAGCAATGAAGGCTTGGAGTGGGGCTGAGTGAGTTGAGCTGCTCGCCAGCGTGAGGCAGACCAGACGCCTGCACCATTGGGAAGAATCACCGCTAAGGACATCGCACTGAGGACTTCCCACGTTTTCTCAGGGAGTCTGAGCAACACATGACCCGAACAGACCAGTAACAAAAATACTGGTGGGTTTGATACGATGTTATGTTGACTCCCTGATTACCCACTGTAATAGTCACACAGTTTGGGGACTGTTTTGCTTTTTCATTTTCTTTGCTACAATTAAAAATGTTACCTAAGCAAAAATACCAGCTGTCATGAAGAACAAAGAGTCAGATTAAAGGATTTCTAGAAAAAGAAGGCAGGTTCCTGCAAGTGCTGCAAATCACGCTAAGCTACATAAAATATCCCTAATGTTAAGGGTTAATGTAAAGCAGAATTTACAAAATCATCCTCCTTCTATTCCTCTCTTTTCTGAGTCTTTTCAGGATTTCATAATCCCTTCCCTCCTCCTGCCCCCCTCCCAACTCCCTTCCTCCCCCGTACAAGAATATGCTCAGCCCTGGAAAATTGTTTAGCTGAAATCCTTAGATTTTGTCGAGTCCTGGCATTCTTTGAGACAGCTGTATTTACACCCATTGCTGGTGGGTAGTCATGCTGGAAGCAATTAGCTTTCATGCTTTTTCAATATCCCCTTTCAAAAACTTTGAGATCCCTCACTGCTATTGATTTAGATGTAGAGAAGCATAGCAAAAAAAAAAAAAAAAAAAAAAGTTTATCCATATGCTGAGCTCCTTTAGTCTAATTCAAATGCAGCCTTCAGCTCCCCACCACCTAACGCATGCCTCCACAGACACGTTCCCAGCCCATCAGTGAAAATGCTCAAAGGCCTTGAAGACCATCACCAGAACACTCAAAGACAGCAGCTTCCAACACTGCGGGTCCAGGAAGGGTTCAACCAGCCAGCAGCCATCTCTCACTTAGATCGACAGGTTGCATTTGAGCATCTCTGTTGAGTTTAACAACACTTTCAAGTGTGTCCTTTATATTTTTCTAAGAGAAAATCTGTCACTGCTGGACTACTTAAAAGAAAAAAAAGAAGAAATGGAAAGAAAAACATGGTATGATAAGACAGTAGCTAAATGTATACTGATTGCAGTAATTGCATCCATTCCTCTGTCGGAAAGTCTTGTATTGTATTTCTAATATGCGCTGATAAGTGCATTCACAACATGATTAACTGCCTCCAGACAAGAATGGCTATTATGTTTAACAGACTGATTAGCAAGTGACAGAGCTGCAAACTGTACTCCTAGTAAATTGGCTGCTTTTAAATTACAGCAGCTTTTTTATGGCTCCATTTTTAAAATGCAATGATTTGTTACACATATGCAACGTAATTCCTATCTGACAATAAGTAATAGAGGATACTGAGCTTTTAACTTTTAATCTTCAGATCTCAATTAAAGCATTGCTCATTTTCTTTTTAATTACAGCGAAATCTGCACCATACACGGTACTCATTAGGCAACATCCTGTCTTCAATGTCTCTGAAAAACTATCCTTAAACACATGGACAGTGATTCTAGTCCACCTTATTTAAGCCATCACTTTTGCTGGTTCTGTAAGCAGTCAACTAATACAGGATTTATTGTATTCTTCCCAGCATTTGATTAATTCCCTCTTCTTACTGCTATGGGCACCTTTCCCATGGACTTTCACAGAAGCCCCAGTGACCTCAGAGCAAGGCAAAGGCAAGAAGTGCCGGGTCTGTGCCGTCGACAGCCCCGCTCACCTCCTGGAAGATAAATCAAAGCAGAGATCTCAAATCTGACCTCAGTTCAGACTTGTCATGGCATAAGGCTTGCCCCTGCTATAGCCAGGACTGTTTATACCTCAAGTGAAATGAGCTCCTCATTAATTCACTGTATTTCATAACCACAAATGGTAGGATTTAGGCACACAGTTCCTTGCGGTGCTTCTCAAAATCCTGTCATCAAATGTGTGGTTCTGTTTTTGTTGATTGCTCTTATTTTTAACATATGAAAGCACCGGTCTTGGATTTGGGCCCTCTGTGTATTTCATACAAACACAACTATAAAGACAGTCCTGACCCCAGAGGGCTTGCAGTCCACAAGACAGGGACAGAAAAGAGATATAACAATCTGCACCAATTTAAATTCATACAGAAAGCACAAACCCTTTAAGCACAAATTTATCTAGAGACTTTCAAGCTCAATGACATCATGTACTTCAAACCAGCTTATTTATAACATAAAGCTTAGTATAACTTGTAAGGAGATAGAATAAATCAATTTGCTCTATCACAGAACTTCATCAGATACAATACAGATGGCTCTGCTACCATGGTTAAAAATAACCTACACATTTTTAAATCAGTTCAAGGCATTTATCAAATTAGGAAACCGGTGGAGGAGGATGTTGTCTAGCTTGTACACAGTAATGGGAATATCCACCCAGCAGTTTGGTGCTTTTATTAATCTTATCTCACATATTTATAATTTTATTCTGGACAGTCAGCTGAACTGGTAGAATTCTGTTTCCCAAATCATTTATCTTTGCTAAATAGCAGGGCAGAACAACTTGAAGTTGTTTATTGAATGTAGATAAGAGGTGGGGGGGGAATCATCCAAAGGGCAACCTGATTGTAGAACAGAACATGAAACACTTCAGTAACAAAACCACTGTAAAGCAAACCTGGCGTCCTGGCTGAGCAGTCCAACACTTCATGCTGGATAAAAAAGGATGATGAGAAGTAACAGATTCCAAGAGGTAAGCCCTACAGTAAATCAATTGTCGGGGAGATTGCACCATAGAAGTGGCCCTGTAGATCCTGGCATCCTCCTGCATGGTCCTCAACCAGTCGGCTTGTGTTTCCCAGCTAATCTGAACCACGCAGGGAGACAGAGTGCAGAACACCCAACAGCCCTGCAAATAATACTGTTTGAAGAATGAAATTCATTTGTTTATCAGCTTTCATTGCTCTTGTTCTCACATTCCACCCACAGAGGGAAAATTAGGTGTTGATGTTTGCTCGGGATTTATTTACTAAAGGATTTACTGCAAGATTCTTGAAGGAGCTCTGTCCAGCTCTTCCCACTGGAAGGAAAACCACGATGCCCCAGCGTCTCTGGAGAGAAGGGACATAAAGCCAGCACGAACAGCTCAGAATGTGTGTGCCTAAAGAGGCAGGATCATTCTCTATGCTGGAAGGAAATTCCAGTTCCTGTGTAACCCCTGCAAAATGAGGAGGGAGAGCTCATGCTGTGACCACATTTTTATTTTTTTTTAAAAACCAGGTTTAATAAGCTCCTGGGTCAGCCAGAGCTTTGACATCCACTGCCTACTATTTTTCTTCATAATGAGCTCCCTAAAGAAGACCAAAAGCCTTTGTAACTCAAATAAAGCCAGATTTCATCACAATAAACCTCGAATATGTAACTTATTAAACAGGGAAAACTCAAAGCAACTAGATCAAACAGAAGAGAAATAAAAAGGCTTATACCCAGCTCTCCCCCTAGATCATGGTGTCACTGCAGGCAGGTCCTCCACACTTGGTCCCAGCTAACCTAGGGACTTCCTGAGCTGCAGCAAACCCTGTCCCATACCTGGCAGTCCCCAGGCAGATCCCTCCATGCCCTCCCATAGCTGGCTGCCTGCTCCTGCTCCCCTGTGCGTCTCTGCACCAGCCACTGGTGACCAGCTCCATGTCGTGGCCCCTCTACGCTGCCTCTCTCTTCCCTGGGAGGTTTTTTGCAGAGCGTGCTCAAGTCTCATTGCCAGCTTACTGTCTTGAGCCCCCCTTATTGGATTATAATGATGGTCTCCCAGTTCAGCGTCCAGGTCCTTGTACAATCTCTTGGGGTCAGAACACTGACCAAAGTAAGATCTACTAGTTACTCGACCAAAAAGTATCTAGGAGATTACTCCCTGGAGTAGATGCTCAATGTACAGGGCAGGGCCACACAGGAAGTTTAACTCTCTGAAGTCCATGTGAGCTTTACAGCTGCTTTCAGTGGGCGGAAGACGAAGATCTATTTGCATCTAAATCTAATCTTTTTTCCTGAGGAGGACCATAAATTAAAAAAAGGAATAATCAAAAAATAATAAATTCTGCCTAGAATATCAAGTTCAAAGTTTACTTCTACCTTTACAAGATCAATTTAAGAAAAACAAGATACCATTAGAATTCATTAGATACACACTTTAGACTTATTGCTTATTAAAATATATATTAACTGTTCCCTACTACTTCAATTTATCAGCTGCACCATGCCCATATTTTTTTTTCAAGAGGATTACAACAGCACAACTAATTATATGAATGCTTCTGCAGGTTATGACCGAAAATGAGATCAGTTGATAAACTGCTTTGATAAGGATTCAAACACGTCCTAGGAGAAGGAGACATCTATCCGTTCTGGTTTTGCTCCTTTGCAATGGCCTTAGAAACACACAGAAATTGCTTCTCTTCTGCTCTTGCTCATTTAAAGTCCACCTCTGTCCACCGAGATACCCACTATTCCTTGCAGCACCCCTCTCCATGCCGCTTCCGTGGCCTCTCACCTCCATGTCCCTTTTTGTTGCCATTTGGCAGCCCTCTGACGCCAACCCCGTCTTGTTGTCCCCACTCTGCCACCTCTTTGCTGCTCCAGCAGCACCACCAGGTCCCCTTGGCTTGGCCCCCTTCATCACCCCCTACAATCTCATTTATAATCACCATTGCCAAATTGCAGCTTTCTGAAACACTTAGTGACCATCACCCAGAATACAGAGGATCCTAACCACAGAGGGAAACACCACCAAGAAGCACAAGAAACTGCATAAGCTAAACAGGGTAAAGGATCAATAGTAATCCTCAATATTGTATCAGAATTTAGGGTAATCTTTATCAGCTCACTTTCTAATGATGATTTCAGAGACAGCAGCAAACGCAAGTGCTGCGCTGGCTGCCATATCTTGACCACAAATATAAAGTGAATTATTATTAGTGCCATTAACACGGACAATAAAACATATAAAAAATTATAGGTTTTTTACCTGCTTTGTGAAGCTGCTTACAGCACCTAAATCTTCTACCATGGGTCAAATTTAGCTTTTGACATAGATTTGGTCTGAAGAGCAGGAGGGGTGTTTATTTTAAAAATAAGTCCATTTTCAAAAATTACTTCTGAAAGACAAAAAAACCTTGAGGGTATTTTCCTCTGTTCATAAGTTGAATATTGAAACTGGGTTACAAGAGGAGAGTAACCTCTACCGTGTTTCTCACAATGTGATATTAAACAGCATTCTTAAGTTTCCAAATTATATTTGTTTTTAAATTGCTTTTAACATAGGAACATCAGGTTAATGAGTTTTATCCAGTTTGACTGGAGGCACTGAAGACTTCTTTTAAAGAATAAAGTAATTCCATATTATTTTTGGGGGGTGAAACAATGACATCTTCAGCATAGGACTGTGGAACAACCAAGAAAGTCTGGCAATTCTGATATACTGAAACATCAGAGGAGAGGGGGAAGAATTTATGAAAAGAATGACAGATTTCAGAAATCAAGCGAAATTTTTTTCAAGTGAAGAATCAGAGGGGAAGAGAGACTGGGAATTTATTTATTTAAAAAAAAAAAAAAAAAAATCAGTACTTTCCAGCACCCCTTTTAGTCAAACCCCAACCCTTCAAAATACTTCTCACCAGGGCACCATATAAACAAAGCAGACCATGGGAGGTAGGTGTAGATTATCAGCTTTAGCTGCAAGACTTGTACTTCTGCATCTTATTTTCAGCAGAAGCAATGCAAAAAAGCAGAAAAACCTTTAAAATCAGGAAGCACATTTGACAGCAGTCTATAGAGCGTTTTACTAACACCTGTTTTCATCAAACTGTCTTAATACTAGGGTTTTTTACCATTTGTGAGTGAATGCAGGAGCTTTTACTTTAATTTAAAATAAAACAATTTTCAATTTGAAAGTTAAAATGCGAGTGTTCCAAGGAGACCTACAAAGCAGAAGAAACAAGATAAAGGCTCCTTTCCCCTTACACAGTACTTGAAGTCACACTGGTTTTAAACTACCTTTAATACTGGCCTGTACAAACTGTTTGCATTTGGCTTGTGGGACTGAGAACACAAAGGGCTTTGTGGAACCAGTCTAAGGTTGAAGCTTCATTTTCTTGGAGACCCCCTCCTCATTTTTTTACTTTGTCTCCTAGACTTTGCTTCTCTATCACCATCCCCTAAACAAAGTATTTCCTATGAGTGAAAAGCAGCATATTGTAAGCTGCAATGCTGGATTCGGTGGCATCTCTCCAAAGGGCCCTTTCAATTCACTGAGAACAAGCCCCCTCCATCCTCTCCTTTCAGAGGAAAATAGGGGCCCGTGTCCCATACAAGTGACACAATCTGTGTGGGGCACAAGAGCTTCATCTCCAGGTCAGCCCCCAGGAACACCAGACCAAGCTCCCCGGCATGAAGCAGAGACGCAGAGCCCACATCCCTGGCCACAGCCCTGCCCAGGTCCTGCCGTGGAACAGGGGTGGCACAGAAAAGACAAATAATCCACTTGGGCAAGGACCATGTCTTTTCCCCCCTCCGATTCAAGACTTATTTACCAAGCATCCAAAGCCTGACTGGAAACCCACTTCCAGAAAGGAAAGAACCATGACAGGAAAAAACTGCAAGAAGATCAATCACACAAATGTCTACCGAATAACGCAGCAGGCCACAATGTTTCTTTGGAGATCTGCAAGCAGCCAAGAGATGACAATACCCTAATTAAAACAGCAAGCTGCAAAATGTATCCAAAAGGCTTTCCTTCCCATCCAGCCCCTACTCAGATACTAGGCAATGAAGTAAACATCAAGTTGCACTGGGAGTTGTTTCCATAAAGAAAATACAGATAATGAGGCATCCCTAAAAACTCTTATCTTTTTTTTCTTTTAATTTAAAATTGAGAGGACCATGTGAATAAAAGGGATGGTGTCTGAGGCAAAAGGACAGATGGTTCTGCTCCCGGAGCGGTGCACAAAAACGAGGCTTATTGCAAGGCTTTTCTTTTACTTAGGGTTTTTTAATTTACTCTTCTTTCTCTCTTCACTCATCTATTCATCTACCCATTGGAGTACTGAAAATTCAAGTTCTTGTTCTTCCAATTCATATTCAAATCGAAACACATACAAGCACACAGCACAGCTTTCAGCGTAAAAGTTTGAAGAGTTTTGTTGTGGATTTTGGGGGCTTTTTTTTTTTTTAAGTGTATAACAAGCCAATTACAGAGGCTGAATCAATACCTTTTAGATGAATACAGAGGAAATGAGAGGAACATGGCAATGGTGACACATCCCCCAGTCTGAACTCCCTGGAACATGTGGTATATGCTATTATTTTATGTATAATGAGTAACTTGTAATGTGTTTATCTCATCAAGAAAACCACTGTTCCCTCACTTTTGCATTCCCTGGGTGCTTAATGAAGTGGTTTTGCTTTTGATGAAGGTGAATGCATAAATAACCTCTCCAGAACGATGGTCACGGTCTCTATAGATGCACTCATGTCCTTAGCTGCCAGGAAAAAACAGCTGAGGCCACCTCCTTCAAAGGCCGGCGGGTACAGGATATCTTCCATAAAGCAGAGTAATCGGATAAGGCCCGATGCTATTCTCATTCTTGAAGACATGCACAACGTTATTTCCTTTACACTGAGTCCCCATTCAGTTCTATCCTGAGACCCCACTCGTACAACAAAGTAGGTCTGATCCTGCTTATGCTGGGCGGCAGCTGCACACACTCGCAGCGGCCCTCGTGCTACACGAACACAAGCTGTGCCCTGCAGCACCCTTCAGTGCCAAGGTCTCAGACCACGGAGGAAAGAGACGGTTCTGCCCTACAGAGCACAACATCGGCTTCTCTGCAGGGACTCCTGGCCAGATACCTGAACACCACATCTGTCTGGCCCGCCAGCTGATGTACTAGGTACAACTAAAAGACTCTTTCAGACTCTAAGGTGACCCGGAGGGTCAATGGGAAAGGTTTTTCCATCTAGAATTATTGAACCAGAAGAGAAAACAGGAACCAAGTACAGCAAGGGCCTGCTGGGTTCAAGATTTTTAATGGTTTTGTTGAATGGATTTCATTGAAACATTTCAGACCAGTCCAATAAAATGAAATACTCCAATTCAGAGCAAATTTACCTGAAATAAGCACTGCATTAATAGTTTCCTGGCTGAACACTAAACACTTGCATAAAAGCTAGGAAATCTTGGATTTCCTGTTAGGAAACCATTCTAAAAACAAATAGCTGAGCAGTTCTAGTTATCACAAGGGTTACAGAGGTGGCTCCTTCCATAGGGCTTGGTTATTTACTTTAAGGTACATGGGCTCTGATTGTCTGTCTTGATGGCCACTGTTACCTTGATTCTCCGCTTGCCATGGAAATGTCTGAGGACTCGCTACCATGGAAGGCAGCAGCCCCACAACAGCCACACTACGATACTCCACAGATATTTAGAATAGAAGTGAATCATACCCCACAGAGCATACAAAAAAGTTTAGGGAGACAGAGTGTACTCAATCAAATCGGACATGGGAACTAATAGCAATGTTTCTGCAAAGAATACTAGATAGAGTATTGAGATAGATTTGAGACCCAGTCAGGAGGGCCATCATTTTCTGATTTATAAGGAAGTTGTCCTTGATCCACCTGGATCATTGTTCCAGTTCTGGAACAGTTGAGCAATTGCTACCAACTGAACCATCAGTACTGCTATCAGTAGCACAACGATACTTTTTCCCTCACATATAACACATTTCCTTCCTGCACCTTTACTTCTGGTCTTTAACCTTGGGGAAAAAATCATATGCTCTGTAATTAAAAAGAAAAGAAAAAGAAAAAAAGGATTTAAAGGTAATAGTCATTACAATCACCATAATAAATTTATGGGAAATATATTTAACTATTACCATGGCAATCTGGAAACTGTTTTGTTATAATTAAAAGAATAATTACCTTTCACTATTTTAACAAACTCATGAATTAAAAATTTAGAACAGCTTTGCCAGAGTACATTTATTTGCATACATTGCAAATAACACGCTCTCATGGTATTTTCTCTTTAACTCATCATGTCTTCTATATGTATCTTTATACCATGTTGTAGTAATTTTCATTTAGGGGACAATAGTGCATATATGCTTTCATTTTACTCAGCTAGATGCATGCAAATTAGTTCAAAGCTAGAAAAATGCATGTAGAGCAAATAATTCTTTGGGCTAAAAAGTACAGTTGCAGCAGCACACTTTGCAAGTGCCTGCACCTCAGTTGTTACAGTGAAGAAAACCAAAATCAATTAAAAAGTCCTTTTTCTTTTGTTCTAAGACTGCCTACACTTTAAAAATCAAACATTTTTATCTTTTAATTTGAATTGAGTATGTTTCAATTTAATTTCAACTTAACTGGAAGTTAGAAAAATTGAAACTTTGGCCTATTTGGGCCTCGACTCCTTCAAAATCGATTTATCGTCACTTCATACCCACTTATCGCCATTTTTAGTAACGGCTTTGGAGTTGTCACCGGCAAACCAAAAAAGCAGTTATCACACGGTGCCAGGAGGAAATATCGCTGCCATTCAGCCACAAGCAGATCGGACACGGATGCGGAAGACGGAAGAGCCTGTGCGCACCACGTAAGACCCTATGTCACATTTGCAGGAGCCCTCCTACCCCCAGGAGAGCTACTTGCCATACTTACTGCCTGTGCAATACGTTCACAAGAATTTCACGTATTCTGGGTGTGAAAAGCTTTTCAAGAAGGGTTTTATTCAGAGCTACAATAAGCAACGGCGCTGGCCATGAACTTACCTACTTCAAGATGACTACCGCATGCAGTAAGAAAACTCACAGTATCTCACTGGCACACAAATCTACAGAATAAAGTAATTTGTGAAAGTTACTTGGCAAATCATTTCAAATGTTAAATAATGTGGTCAAATGACAAACAGCCTGTGAACAATTCAAAACAAGCAGAAGCAAAACAAAGCTTTCGCTACAAATTGTACATCCAGCCCAAGAAATTAGGTTGAATAACTCACTGTTATGTTTTCGTTTGTCACCTGTTATGATACAGCACAGAGCAAGAATCTTTGCTGAAGAATGAATGTACCCTATTTAGAGTTCCATTCAGCAATGATTTTATATGGTTTGCAGGTGTAGGTCACGGGTTGCTTGAAATATAGATCTCTATAAACAGTCTTATAAAACAGGTACCGTCTGGAAAACTGCCACGTTTTTTTAAATAGAAAAAGTAGACACACGCTTGTTACTCAGTTGAAATAAAGATGCTTCTGAAGACTGTAAAGGGACACAAATTGAAATTATAAGAAAATATGAACTGTAAGGACACTTAGTATGTAATTATTTAAGCAGAAGACCCTTAATAAGTCACATAAACAAGCTCAGTTTATAAACTCAGTTTTAAAAAACTAGTTCAGTTTCTGGAAAAAAACAGAACTGGTGTTAGATCAGTAATATATTTTAGCATGCCTCTTTCTTTTTATGTATAAAAATGTATAATATTAAATGTACAAGATTAAATTGGAAAGAAATGCAAACATTAGCCAGGGCAAAGAATCAGAAAAAAGCACCTAAAGAGATGATATACATAGGCACTAAATAACCACCTACATGGAAAAATAAAGTGGTACATCTCAGGAAGATCTGTGTAAAATATGCTACAATAATGCCAAGAGGTTTGGGGAGCAGCAGAACTAATGAAACTGAGCTTCAGGCTTGGATCTAACAAGGTCTAAGATCTACGTGAGACATTTCCTGACATTGGCTTTTCATAACAGTGCTCTCCTTGGTGGGTTCTCCGGTGTCCAACAGGTGCGGAGATGATGCTGTGGCTTTTCTGTCAGAAGGAGTCCTAATACAGACTCTCTTCTCTATCTAGCATTTTTATTTCATGAAACTTACAGGAATTCAGTATCTTTGAAAACTTTACCTTCGTCAAATTTGGTTCAAAACAGGACACACACCTCTCCACCTCATCTCTTTAGGAAAGCAGGCCAAAACCAAACCAACAGATTTAGATGACACCAAGGATGAAATGTGATTTTCCAGTAGATTATGTCTGCAAAAAAAGCTGGTGCAAAGGTTGCACCACAAATGGGAAATGTTTGATAGCGCAGGACTGTAACAATCCATCTCCTGACAGGACTGAAGCAGGACCACAAGGAGAAGGTGGCATGTTTTACTGGGGATATCAGTGATAAAAGGCAGAAAATCTAGAAAAAGAAGTTGACTGGAGGGACTTACATGGGAACAGAATTAAAGAATGAAGCACTGGTAGACAGAGAGGCAGGAATTTATCAGTACTTGACATGTATTATCAAAAAGAGAAATGACCTGGTACTACTAGACTGCACAATTTGCACATGAATGCAAAAGGAACTGCATCACTCCAGAGAGTTGAGGGAAAAGGCCACAGTATTGCCATCGTTACCTGATGTTGACATGGATGGCCGACTAATCAAAGCCAACACAGTTCCCAGGAGGTGTAAGGGCTGCAGAATCGGGCCTCTCATGACTTACCCAAAATCACACAGGAACTGTAGCACAGCAAAAGCAGGAACTACATCTACCTTCGATTTGTTTTAACCTTTCTTCAACAGGACCATAAAAACTTCAGAATGTCATCTCCTGAAGCACGCACACAATGCCATGCAGATAAAGGCCCGCTCTGGCCTACCCTCTCATGACTGAGGATGATGCACACAGTCTCTGTGGGTTAACGTTAAGCCTTTACTGTTGCAAGTGCAGCTTCACAGTAAATGGAAAGCCTGAAGCCCATGTCAGTACATCTGCAGTCTGGCACCACCACGCTTTGTGGCTGCCAATTTGAGATTTTCATGGATGACAGTGTTCAGCAACACCAGTGACCATCTGTTTCTTCCTCCTCCTCTTCCTCCTCCTTCTCGTCTTCCTTCTCCTTTGCTTCTACTTAACTCAGTCTTAAGTGACCAAGGTATCCTGGAAGCAAAGGCAGATTAAAATTTGCAGTGGATGATACAACATCTGCTGATTTAACTCCCAGGGAAAAGAAGAGAAGAAAATTGCAGTGAGGCTTTGAAAGAGGGTGTAATGTAGAGGGTTAATGGGGAAAATGGAGCAGCTTGAAGTTAAAGTCATGGCAGTCATGTGATTTGACAGACTGTTTCCCTGGGTGGTAGGTGGAAGAGCAAGGCCCCATAGAGGGTGTGTCGGAAACAGGAATGATGCGATTGCAGTGTGCTGTAACCAAAAATAAAGGCAAGCCGACCCCTGCTTATCTCCACAGTAGCCTGCTATGCAGGGGGGTGAGCAGGAATGGAGATTAGTAGCTTCACTCAAGTGCACTGCCTCTGCTTTATACATTAAGTGCTTTGAAGCAAGCAATCATTTTGATGCTTTCCATTTCAATGCTTGCAGCCTACATCTTCCCATGACAATGTACCAGAAAAGTTTAAACTTTCCTTCTAGGAT
Organism: Aptenodytes patagonicus; assembly: GCF_965638725.1. Lineage (NCBI taxonomy): Eukaryota > Metazoa > Chordata > Aves > Sphenisciformes > Spheniscidae > Aptenodytes > Aptenodytes patagonicus. Next base: position 5,213,876 of record NC_134963.1, read on the forward strand.
TTACATTGACCAAGGCATGCCCACACCACCTCTAATTCTGCTTTAGAATTAGACAGAGGCTTTGCCTTAGGAAAATTCAAATCCTATGTCAGCAGTTTATCAGATGGCTTCTAGCTAAGGGACATATTAAAGGACAAGACCTGATTCTGCAGCCAAATGGCCACATGCAGGCCAGTGAACCACACACTATAAATAACCATTAATCAGCTAGACTGAGGTGAGGGAGAAGAGGAGACAACACCCCACATGGAGCAGACTCTCTCATTTGCTGAACTGCTCCTTCCTTCTGGAGGCACTGAAAACAAGAAACAGTGTGGGTTCAGCAGGTCACATCCCTGCCCAATCCCAGCTCATTTCACCATCTCAAAATAAATGAAGAAACAGGCAGTGCTGTGCAGAGGAAGGAATAGGGACTATGCCTTTTACCCTAGGCCTGTCTTCGACATCAGCTTTGTGCTGGTGCGACTGTTGTGGTTAGGAGTCGAGTCAGACCACACGCACATCTCTCTCCACACTATGATCACAAAGATCCCTGGGGGAGGATGTCTAAGAGAGTGCCAGGACAGGGCAAGCATGCAGCGACACACACCCCAAGCCCTCAGCCAGCCAGCAGCAGCCTACAGTGCAGGGACTTTCCAAAGAAAAAAAAAGAAAAAGAAAAAAAAAGAAATTTAATATTACTGAATGGATTTTTCTTCCGTGACGATGCCCCTTTCCTTTCCAAACCCACATAAACTTTTATAATCTACAACATCCTCTGGCAAGGACTTCCACAGGTTATGCAGTTGGTGAAGCAGTACCTCCTTTCATTTTGAACCTGCCAGCTGCCGGTTTCAAATGATGTCACCAATTCTTTTTTAGAAAAGACAGTAATTTCCCTATCCACCTGACGCAATGTTAATTTCTTCAGACCTGACTCATTCTCGCTGAGATAGGCATCTTCATGCCAGTGGATATATTCCCTTTCCTGCAGAAGAACACAGACGTTGCCTTCCTAGCTGCTAATTTTTTTCTTTTCTCTTAATTGAAATTACCTTCTGCATCCTTAGTTTTATAACTAAACATGCCGTATGTTGATGGTAATGCAGTTTATAGAAATTCAGTTGAAGAAAGTAGGTAAATTTAAATAATAAATATTAGAAAGATATCCATTAAAGGCAATTGAAATTATGGTACTTGGAAATTAAATGGTTAAAAAATATAATTTCTTTCAAATTTAGAAAGCACTCCAAAGTCAGTTCTTTCTGTGGCTGCAAAAGACATAGTATCACGTTACTTTTTGACATGGGAGCATTTCAGGCAGTCAACCTGACAATTTCAGCTAATTCAGCTCATGCCATTGCACCTCATGTAAGAATGGAGAACTAAATGGCTCTTGCATCTAAGGAAATGGAGTAGCTTTGACTTTACTTACCAAGAGCCCTGTCTATCAGCATGTGTGCATTTGGGTCCACCAGCCACCCCTCCAAACAGGCAAGCTTGCGCTGATCTCAGTGAGGACCTGTATCAATACTGCCACCATTATCTCCTGCAGAAAAAGATTTTCTACCTGTTCAAAAGCTGAAGTCTTTAATTTTTGCAATTGTGAAGATGAGATACTAGCATACAAAGCAAGGCTAACACTGTGCTGACTTGACAAACAAGCAATGTGTCTTGCAAAGAACTGGATGATCCAAAAGGAAAGATGCCTGTTGCTAAAATAAGCTATTATACTTTAAAATCGGCAGATATCTCCAGTCCCATACTGCAGCAGCAAAAACCTGGAGTAACAATGACTGCCAAATATTATGAAACCTGTAACCACAGTATGACTGAATAAGCCTTCAAGCAAGCGTTAGAAGAAAGGAATTCCGGTGCTCAGCACAATGTAATTTTAAAGGGAAGTGGATGTTCTGTTGTGATATAACATAAACGAATATAAATGAATTAAACCTCTTTAACAGCTTCTCAACAATAATGTGTATTAGATGCTCAGAAATTCCTCTAGGCAGCAGTGATTAAATAAATGTAAAAAGCTTTCATATTGAAGGGGCATGATCCTGTGTCAGGAAAGAAAGGTTTGGCTTCCTTTTAACTCCAGCTTCAAAGCACGTACGTTGAGCACAGTAACATACACGGGACAGGTCAGACTCAGCATCCAGCCCCAAAGAGGAGTCTAAGGAGCAACCCAAAGCTCATCAACAGCAAGATCAAAGCAGCGCTCCTTCAGGGAAGGAGAGGTACTATCAAGCCAGCACAGCTCCTAAGGTAGACAGGACTTGCTGGGAAGAGGACATGAGGATAAGAACTCTTAGAATAGAGCCAAGTTCATTAATTCCTTGAGTTGGGCAGTCACTATTATACTGTGTCTTTGGTATCCTCCCTTCACCCCGGAGCAAATGGCTGCCTGAGCCCAGCTGCAGCAGTGAAGTGGTGCAGGGGGAGGCAAGGATGAATCATGCACTCCAGTGTTTTAGCTGGGGAGGTCTATGTGTTAATGATTGGTTTAACAATTATTTATGCACAAACAATCTCCCAAATCTTCTCTGCAGAAAAAACCCCCAGCAAACTAGCCACAAGCTTCCAATTGACTCATTCCCCTGCATCGCATATCCACATGAATGTGACAAGGTTGCACACCAAGTCACAGGCAACTGATCCATGCCTTTGAGCCAGTAAAACACAAAGCAGCTGTCTGGTTTTCTGCTGGGATGCAAAAAATTCTTCCCAGAATGCCCTATTTAAACCTTGCTACTGGTTTCACTTAAAGGTGAAATACAAAGCAAACATTAGGGATGCGAGTCTGGGCAAAGCCAGAAAAATGTTTGCACATCTTAAAAATATATCTACAAAACTACTGAGTTTTAAATAGATCATCTCAGGAGCTGCTAACAGTAATGGGATGTTCAGTGGCTGAAATGCCTTTAACAAAGTAGTGATAACCTTACCTCCTAATTCAAGCATCTCTCAGGACAGGAAATGCTCTGTCTGTGAGAGAGAACCAGTCAACATTCTCTACAACGCAGGAATTACTGTGACAGAGCACTGTCGATCTCATCGGCAGGGCTGGCTGCCCGCCTCCAGCCCGGTACAACAGCGGGCACTCCCAAGGCAGACAAATAAAACCAAAAACTTGTTACACATGATTGCTAGTTGGTAGCAGACCATGAGAAGCGGGGATACTCCAACCAGTCCTCAGGGTAACAGAAGGGCATCTAACCCGGTGTAACCTGTGTTTTCTGCTATGCATCACAGCACATAAATGATGTCACTTAGATACAGAACCAAATTCAGATTTGGAGAATTAGTCCAGTCTGTTGAAGCTTTGGTCAGCCTTTCCAACACCTCCTACTTTGAGCATCAGCACTTCTTAATTTTAAGCAAGAACAAAACCCGAGTTTTTGTGCAAAGCTTCTGAAAAATTCAAGTTGTGGTGACTGCAATTCAGCCCCTGCTGATATTTGTCAGTGGAAAGCTGTAATTTCTGTTTTCCTAGCAACTCGACACTTTTCCTCTTCCCATTTGCCTGCTTTGTCCCCTCCTTGCATTCTGCCTCACACCAAGTTCACAAAAGCCTAGCAGTAGGGACTATTTTTTTGTTTCTACAGCACCTGTTATTTATAATTCCTCACCTCTCCAAGGGTTTGGAAGCACTATCTGCTGTAAATACTAATTCCAATGATACATTTTTGGTTTTTTATCATCATAGTTCTTATCCGTTGTGACTTCTTTTTCTGTTTTCTGTTTTTCTTTCCAACTTCTTAAATTCCATTTATTTCTTAGCTGTAATATGTTTTTAAGAAAAAAAAATCTGTATATTCTTTTATATTAAACCAGTCTCTGCGCTACAAACAGTAATTATTTCACGTAGCACACACACAAACACACACATTTCTTGTCACCAAGTGCCTGACAGCATTTCAAATGTTGGGAATAGTTTCTGTGTCTAATAAAATGGAACAAACTTGCCACGGTTGATTTTATGTAACTTATCTTTATAAATTATATAAAAGAATCCCACCCCACACCTACAGCAAAGAAATTTGGCTGCCACATATTTAAATTAAATGCCCAGTGGAGTTTACTGGTTGGAAACTAGCAGAAGAAGATTTACTGAAAGCAGTTAATGGTCATATAGCCTGAGTGGGAAGTTTTAATTGAGACTTATTAGAATTGGAGATTCAGGAAATAGAGGCCTGCAGATAATTTAGAAACAATTTTAACTGCAGAGCTCCAAGTTCTGACTGGCACACGTCACAAGTTGTCAAGGTATCACTGCAATCACCATCAAACTGTCCTCCCTGATAGCATCAGTCCGCAAGAGCTTCACCTTCACTCCGCTCCAAGCAATAGTGACAATTTCAGCACTAAAAATGGGGATCCTCCCATTTTTAACACCTCTTTGCTAGAAGGAAAGGGAAAACCTCTCCAACCTTTAGGATTGTCAAGAAAATTAACTTTTCTGTTCCCTTCAGGGCAGAGAGAAGCAAACCAGCAGAGTCAAAGACCAAGGCAAGGCACATGGCTAGCTTTTCCCCATCTCTGCCATCAGGGTGTGCTGAGCCCTAAAACAGGTGGAAAGAGAAATCAATGCCTAAATGTGCTCTGAGAATTGCCAGCCCAGCCCCAAATGTTGGTTGACTGCTCTAAATCAACATGATAGAGAGGGCTGGCATGCTACAGGCCTGAAACACCAGGAGACATAGCAGGCTTCACTGCCTCCCTCCTCCCTCAACACTCAGGCTGCTTCAGCACTGCACAGTGCCTTCTCCCAATGCCTCTGCCTCTCGCGGGATTTTGGCCTGCATAAATATAAATAGCTTGAAATATACATAATACTCCTATTTCTTTAAAAAGCCCTTCTGCTACTTTGTTACTCCTGTGCTGAGCAAAATCATCCCAGGACTCCTTGCAACACAACAGCAAAGGGCAAGCACAAGCACAGAGCACCAGCACAGCGCCCTGCACCCCAGCTCGCAGCTAGCCCTGAGCACAGTGCCTCCAGGAGGGCCCTCTTCCCACGGCAGCCACAAGCAGCAATTCCCTGCCTTCTGTCAGGAAAGCCAGGAGGCTGTACCTTTAGGAAAGAATAAATTTACAAGTAAGGTGAGGTAAAAATAGCATAACCACCCTACAATAGCATCCCCTTCCATGATTCTTCCTCCATTCCCATTACAGGACTAAACTGCTTTCTCTTGCATCTGCTGCCACTTGTCTCTGGTTTCAAATGAAAACCACGTTTGAGGCCCCCTCCCAGCAAAGCACAGGGAAGAGCTGGGCTCTTTACAGATTCAACTCTACCACCCCCGAGTGCCTGGGAAATAAATATATGGTATTTCAGAGGCATGGGACATAAATTCTGGCTTGGTTTAGAACCCTGTGGGCAGTAAAGCGCTCTGCCCATTAAAACATAAATTATCATCTGAGTATAGCTGATGAGAGGCTGGGACTAATAGGAAGTGGTACTAAATCAGAATTATAGCAATGCTCTTTCCAGTCTGACTGTGGGAATTTACCCTCCTCCCTAGTTTGCGTCAAGATGGCAGATTAAAATTAAGGCTAGTTTGTATGGGAGCTCAGAAATAAATTGTTAGCCTCCCCAAATACATTCTTATCAATGAAATATCTTCTTAATCCCGTCAGCTATGATTGTACAACAGCTGTTACCCCCAAACCTCCAAGTCTTCATGAAAAGAAGAAATTTAATCTCATAATCATCCTCTGAATTAGGTAGCAGCAGCATGCTCAGATAGCGCGATGGAAGACAGATGGACAATCCTCAGCACCAGGAAAGGGTACAGCCAAAATCAGCAAACCTGGGAATAAAATGTAGGTCTCTTGAGCCTTACTCTCATTAAGGGTCTTGGCCAAAGACCGGTAAAGAACAGCAGCTTTAGAGAGGAGGCCTGCTCTCCTACCATCTCACTGGGGCACAGCACAGAGGCTATTTCTCCTCTTGTCTTAGCTCTCACCTCTCCACATCCACCCTCAGTGAGCAGGGTGGTTCTTCCACTTCAGCTCGTAAGCATTAATAGTAATATTAGGTCTACAAGGAAATTGAGACTGACACTTACTACTAGAGCTGGGCTTTCAAAAAAAAAAAAAAAAAAAGAAAAAAAAATCACTCAACATGGCGGCTATGAATTTCCTTTGAAAAATCTGAACCTATAACACAACTGTGCTGAGTCTCCTTGGAACACCTGGCCCCATGGAACATGCAGAAGCCCCTGTGCTCTCTCAAAGATTCAGTCCCCAAGTCCCCACACAGACAACTGCTTCTCTACAGCTGGGAAGGTGCAGATCCTTTTCCCCTCCATCATTAGGTCCCATCCAGAAAACAATCTGGGTGAGACACCAGCAGCAGCTCTGCACCACCATAAGTTTCATTACTGTAAAGTACAGTGGTTACGTACACCTAGAAAACACCCTAGAAGACAGCAAGGGCTATCACCCCGCCTCATTGCTTCATCTCTTCTCAAAGCTGAGAATTGAAACCAAGGTCTGCTGCCTCCCGAGCGGCAGCTTTCTATAAGGAGTTTTAATGTAAAGCAAAATTTTACAGCTGTTTTCATAGCAAGGGCTATAACATTGACAGAACTTAAAACTAATAGCACAAATACCATTGCAGTAAGCAGAGGTTTGACCACAAACATTTGCTTGAGTTCCTGGCTTTACCTCACTGAGGACAGGCATTATTAAGTCAACTCGTGAGATTTTTCTCAACGTTTATGTCAATTTCTATTTGGCAGCCAGTCACAAGTGGTGTTCCCCAGGGCTCAGTACTGGGGCCAGTTCTGTTTAACATCTTTATCAATGATCTGGACAAGAGGATTGAGTGCACCCTCAGGCAGTTTGCAGATGACACCAAGTTGGGCGGGAGTGTTGATCTGCTCGAGGGTAGGAAGGCTCTGCAGAGGTATCTGGACAGGCTGGATCGATGGGCCGAGGCCAACTGTATGAGGTTCAACAAGGACAAGTGCCGGGTCCTGCACTTCGGCCACAACAACCCCATGCAGCGCTACAGGCTTGGGGAAGAGTGGCTGGAAAGCTGCCCGGCGGAAAAGGACCTGGGGGTGCTGGTCGACAGCCGGCTGGATATGAGCCAACAGCGTGCCCAGGTGGCCAAGAAGGCCAATGGCATCCTGGCCTGTATCAGAAATAGTGTGGCCAGCAGGAGTAGGGAAGTGATCGTGCCCCTGTACTCGGCACTGGTGAGGCCCCACCTCGAATACTGTGTTCAGTTTTGGGCCCCTCGCTACAAGAAGGACATTGAGGTGCTGGAGCGTGTCCAGAGAAGGGCAACGAAGCTGGTGAAGGGTCTGGAGAACAAGTCTTATGAGGAGCAGCTGAGGGAACTGGGACTGTTTAGCCTGGAGAAGAGAAGGCTGAGGGGAGACCTTATCACTCTCTACAACCACCTGAAAGGAGGTTGTAGCGAGGTGGGTGTCGGTCTCTTCTCCCAAGTAACAAGCGACAGGATGAGAGGAAATGGCCTCAAGTTGCACCAGGGGAGGTTTAGATTGGATATTAGGAAAAGTTTCTTCACAGAAAGGGTTGTCAAGCATTGGAACAGGCTGCCCAGGGAAGTGGTTGAGTCCCCATCCCTGGAGGTATTTAAGAGACGTGTAGATGTGGCGCTTAGGGCCATGGTTTAGTGGTGGACTTGGCAGTGTTAGGTTAACGGTTGGACTTGATGATCTTAAAGGTCTTTTCCAACCTAAATGACTCTATGATTCTAATTAGCTCCTATCAGCCTAGCAAGCATGGCTTCAGTTCCTATCATGCCAGCCCTTACCAACAGGTAAGGCCTGTCACCCTGATGGTAAAGATGGAGAATCGAGGCAAAATGCAATAATTTAGTGATGTACTCAGCATAGCATTTAAGTCCATAACAGATTGAGGAATTTAATTCAGATCATTTCAACTTTTCCCTATAGTTTTAACCCAGACCAATTCTTAACTCCTCTTCTGGGAATTAGGAAAAAGTAATCACAAGTTTAAAGTGCTTGGAGAGACCAAAACTGCCAGCTTATTTATGATCTACAGATAAATCAATACATTCAGATAAAGTTTCTGTTTGCCAGTAATATTTTCTTTGACTCCTGAATTTACTCTTTTCTCCAGATGCTCGTTTCCTAAGCAATACTAACTCGCATCTCTTATTTATGGTCCATCTATGCTATTCTTTGCTCTCCATTCCACAACAGGGCTAAAAGACGCTATTGAGATACAGCTCCTAGAGAATGGCTGTTCACTAGCTCACGTCTAGAAAGCGTTGCGAGTGTCACAAAGAAAGATTGCATTCCGCTTCCATTTCTATAGTCTGTAACGCGTGCTTCCGGATGTATGTCCCTGGGCATTACTGAGAAAACAGGATTCTTGACACAGATATATATTTTTTAAATGATGATTGAAAGCCAAAATAAATCGAATGTCAATGTTTAGGAACAGACAATAGCTATGGGTTCACAGCACCCATAGCTGCTCTGAACGACTGTGGAGGAATCCTTTTAACTCTAGGTTTGGCTTCTTGCACTACTTGTACTACACAACTAAAGTTACTTAAACTCTGCTGGAGACCTATATAGAGCGGAATAGCCACAAGCTAAAGCAGATTACAATGGCTTCTTGTTTTTTCCCTCCCAACACAGTGATGTCCTATTGTCCATTAGAAGTGGAAAATCAGTCCTGCATTGAACCAGCAGGCCTTTGCGACATTCAACACAATTGGACTGTGTTTGCATGCCATCTGAACTAAACAGGAATGGAATTGTTACACAAGTTCCAAGGTGCCCACTGATGCGAGATGTGGTTTTTATTTATCGGTGAAGACACTTGCATACTCTGGGAAAAAGTTATTTGCTGGCCTTAAATCATCCACACAGGAACAACTAAAGAAAGCTTGCAAATATATCAAGAAGGGATTTAGGACCCAATACAGAAAGACAGGACTGAATACACCAAAAGAACATGAGTGAAGATAGGTTTAAGAGCCAGGGGTGCAGAAAGCAACATATTTTAGAATGGAAGAGCAATCTTGCCCCCAGTGCTCCCATGGGCACTGCACAAAGATACTTTTCGCTTTCAGAGCAGGCCATGCTGAAGGTGACACAGTCTCGCAGGCTATGGGGATGCTGGATACTTGGGGTGGGATTTTCAGAGACCCTAACAGCTACTGAAGGACCCAGTTCAAGTTCAAGCTAGTAAAGGTTTCCTATCTCAGAGATCCTCCCTTTTTGGCATGTTTTTTACACAGGGTTTGGGACACAAGTCTTACATTTCCTTGGACCTGCAGCTCAAGGTGTATCCTGAAAACAAACTCAGTGGAGCCGGGGGGCCAAAGGGGCTGTACAGTTCCCCTGCCTCCATACCCCCCAGAGGATTTGGGGAGCACACCCTGCCCCTTCTCAAAAAGGGCAACCATGAGAACCATCCAAGGGATTTTTCATTGCAGTAACCAAACCAAAACTACCATCTTGTTGGTTTCATAATGCCCCAAAACAATAACATCTTGAAACAGAAAGCCTTAATGTAATTTCCTCGGCCTCTCATTACAATGTTCTCCCGAGAGCTTCACAAGCTCCTCTGCTGGCTGTTCTTCAGTGTGTGTCATAATGGAGCTGGCCCCAATGCCCAAGCTGAGGAATGGCTGTGTCTCACAGTGGTCTCATTGTGCCGCACGGTTGTATTTGCCCACTGCACTATGCAAATCATGCCAGCCACACCAAAATAATAGGAATAGTAAATGTTATTAAATTCCAAAGAGTACAAAGTATGTCTAGCCCAGACATCATTTCCTTGTCATTAATACGTGCTCAACATTTCATAAACTTTTATTGTAAAGAATGCATTTGGAAGGTAAAGAAATTCTGAAATTCAGCAATATCGAATGATCATGCTCAGCGTGTACTCTGCATGAGAAAAATTGTTGTGTCTGTTTGCTGTTGTGAAGTGGTAACCCATATGTTCCTCACTTAGGAAGATATTTAACGTATGCCCTTGGCAAATAACAGACTATGGAGCATCTGAAACAAACAGAACCATCACCCAAAGATGAGACATATTTCTGTTAAAATAAAAAAAAGTTTTCTTAAAAAAACCCACAACAAACCAAGAAGCAGCTATTTACAGTAAATTAAAAAGATATCTATCAAATCTCACTTATGTTAATATAAAACTATTCCTGAACTTTAATTATTATGACGAACTGGTCTCCTGCGGCTTGTTCATTTCACGCAGCTAAAAAAAAAAATGTTAACAGTCTTCTAATTATATCAGTTTTCTGTGTAAAAAAAACTGGCTCGCATTTATTACTCTGTCTAGGGAAGCTATGGATCATCTTGCTATTCACTTAATGCTTTTAATTTACATATCAGAAATACTAATAAGTGTGGTGTTATTAGATCATATTCCCTTTCACTTCCATCCCAAGAAAATGGTCCATTTTGTTTAGCTGCCACAATTAAATTAATTTATTTTCCTATGGCATGGTTTTCGATAAGGGCTTTTATCAGAAGTTTGACTGTATTAAGCTTAATAGGACATCTCTCATTAAAATAATATGCAAAAAGAAAGTATGTTTCATTAAAATCAAACAATGGCTTTGCCCCCCCCAACCCCATTTTGGTTTCATTAGCATATTTAATAGAGGAGATAGTTGTGCCTTTCACTTGAACAAAAGCCACAATCTGAAGTTCTGGAGTTTTTTTAAAATTCAATGGATTATTTCAGTATCACATGATGAGCAGCACTGCTGCGTCTAGAGATAGCCAAAGCAGAAATGGCAAAGCAGCTAGATTTGGCACATTTTGGATTTGTTTAATGTTGATTTTCTGTGGTGCTCACAGCACAGTACCCAAGAATTTGCTCTTCACTCCCTGTATTTACAATATATTCCAATGGTATCAATTAAAAGATATCCTATAGTCCCCTGTAGACCACTCCTAGAAGACCTAGAAGTGTTTGTTCGAAAAGGAACTGACCCACAGCCTAGAAAATCAACCTCTAAACACACTTTATTGGGAGAGCTAGTTCTTGTTTCCAGCAGAAACAATCTCTAATGATCTTTGAGATCATTACTGGTTAGGCCTCCAAAAGAAACAGGAAAATACAAATAATTTTTCAAAAGACAAAAAACCTACCTGAAAATACTCAACTTTCAGAATGAGAGGGATGTTTGAGAGGGAGACTGAGGTTTTGACTTCTTGCCGTTTCATCTCATTTCAACTCCCACTTCTAATCTGTTTCATCCAGGTAGGATGCAGCCTCCCCTTATGTGCCTGCCTGTTCAATGGCTCTGTGCCTTTGAAGCTCCCTTACCATTCCCAGTAAGCGGGGATAGGAGACTAACCCCAGGGGTCCAACAGATACCGACACTTAAAGAAAAGAAGAACGCATTCTGATTTTGGCTTGATGCTGGATAGGAAAGGAAAAGGAGCTTAACAAAGATCTTGGGGTTGATTCTGAGCCATACAGAGATCCTTCCACACTGCCAAAATAGTGGAAAAGAGTGTCAGTGCAGGTGAAATTTGGGCCTCTCACAGATAAGTAGAAACTGCTTAAGAATCCGGTAGTATACCCTCCTGGTAGGTAATAGACAGGCTAAGGAAATAAAATGTGCAGTGATCAATGTTGTGTACACATCCCATCCATCATTGCCTGAGTGGATCCAGAGAGTGATTTTATCCTAATAACACGATGTCAGTTAGGATCATTCTTTTGTTCTTCTGGCACCTACTCCGTTCTTCTTCTTAAGAAGTTTCTCAAGAATTTTCTGAAGTTGAAACTTTTGCCTAACCAGCTGTATTGCTCTCTCATAGACTCTTTAAACAGATTTCTGCTCACAGTTGAACAGACATTAGCTGCCATAACAAAGCAGCAGCCCATATGCAAAGTTTGCTTGTTTGCACCATAGTGTCCTGTGCTTCAACTCAAAGCCAAAATGCCCATATGGCCACTGAAAAAAAAGAAGGGGGGGAAAAAAAAAAGTAGAGTAAAATGTTGAGTTGCTTCTGCTGGAAGGAAAGAGGGATTGTCAATGCAGAAAGTGGATTAACACCTCAGCAGCGTAAAGGTAAAGTTTGTCATTCTGCTGTACAATACAGCAGCTGGGAACTGAACAGACACAGCACAATTTCTTCTAACTCCTTCTTCTTTCCTTTCCCCCTCTGGGCCCAACCTCCTACAACAAGGGACCTCCGAGACCTGCCGGGATCACAGAGTGCATGTTGCAGATCTGAGCCTCCCACATACATCTAATAAAGGCAAAATGGCACACCAAGTTCATTACACTATTTATATAAGGCAAAATTTTTCATCAAGCTGTTATCAAAGAGTACACTTCATAAGCTGCTCATACGTTACACAGAGGAGCTAAATAAAGAGGGTTGTCTTCAGTGCCAAGATCAGTTTTAGGGGAGAACTCGGGTTTAAAGCCAAACCAGAGCTAGGTTTGAATTTTTATTCAAACAGCTGGTAAGCTATACTCGTAAAATTCTAGCCCAAAAGAATGAAAAAAACCTTTCAAAATACAAGTCCCCAGATCTCTGGGTATTTCTGCTTTTTAGGGCTGGCCCAGAAATAGTACCTTTTTAAACTGCAGTCCTCTGAGAGTCCCAGCATCAGGAATACTTAAATCAGAACTGAAAATTACTGTGTCGGTTTCAGACCTGCATTTGGGCAGGAGAATAGCAGCAGCAGCACCACAAATGATTGCACAGAGGAAGCAATCTGCCAGCCCCCGTGGAGAGTACCTAGAGCATATGTTCAGTGCAGCATGCAAACATCTTTGATTGTACCAGGCAGATCAACAATGCTCTGGCTACACGTCTTTAACAGTGGGAAGCAGGAGACTGTGGCATGAGGCTTCTCTAACTCTGCTGCTGCTGTCCGAGTTTGTTATATTTATACATTTTATGGATCATCACTTCTGCAACTCTGAACGTACAGCATGCTGGTCACAAGAATAGGAAATGGATGGGGCATACAGTGGGGTCCTGGTGACAAACAGGCTGCTTTAACCACTTCTGCTGCAGTTTTCTTTAGACTTGTCTGAATGCTATTTGCATTTTCTATCCTGCTGTTGCTTGTATTTGTTCCTGAGCTAGAGTGAATTCAGATGTCCTTCCTGCCTGCACAAGGTTTCCTTGTACACAACCCTTGGCATTTCTTCGGACAAACCTGACAGAAATACCAGCGCTCAATTTACTGCTGTGCCCTTCTTGTCTTCCCACATAGCTCCTAGACTCAGTTTTCTGAAAATAAGACTTGTGGCCTTGTAAATGTCCCTAATATATACAGCTGGGCAAAAAATTGATTTTTTTTAATGTGACTGAATCTTAAAAAGAAAAAAGTTGCAGTATTTCTTCAGATCAGATCAACCAAAATTAAAAATTTTATATCATTCTTGGAAGGTCAGAGCCTGCACCTTTTGAAAGCCATGGTAAGAAAATTTTAAAAGAAAGTAACAATTCAAAACAAGGATATTAAAAAACAAAACAAAACAAAAAAAACACCACAAAAAAACCCAACCCATCTATTTTTCCAAGGTCTAGAGAAAATATGGATCAAATATTTTTCCTTATTTTTAGCCTAAATGGTATAAACGTATAACTAGTTTTGGTTGACACAAAAATTCACTTTTTTCAGTGAGCAAATAAATTTTTGTCCAGTTTCACAAGTAACTACAGATAATTGAGAACAGATGAGATTTTGTTTTGAAACAAAACAAACCAACCAAAAAAACCAAGGTAACAAGACCAGAGAATTTCTTTCTTCTCTCTAGCTCCCAGTATACCACTGCAGTTCCCAAGTGCCTGCCATGCTCTTTCCATGCCAGATTTCACAACCACAGTAGCAAGAACATAAAGAAGTTATTTTGTGTCATTCACTTGCAGTTTGAAATGAGCATTAACTTCATAACCTTGAACAATCAATAGCTTCAGACAATTGAAACAATGGAAATTTTGATCTACAAAATGTGATTACCCAAACCACAACTGGGCCAGGACACGGGGACTTACAGCCACGTTTCTGAGAAGAAAATGCCGACTTCCCTTGTATCTCTAAGTATTACAGTCTTATTTTTACCCCTGTCAGCAAAAATTAGCACTAAACCAGCCTTTTATTTCCTTTTCTTCCTGAGAGGAAACACCAGAGCTTTTCCTGGTGTACATAGCATTCCCCTTTTTACCACTTATTCCATTTATTTTCTGAATCTTGGCAAGATGCTAACCGAGTCTGTATAACCACAGGCTACAGTACTTCAACTGCCAGACGTTAATATATCTGTTTTAGTCACTCATCCACCCCCAAAATTGACAGTTTGAAGAATCACCAGCTCCCAATACATGAAACTTAACTAAGCCTGGACAGCTGTATCAGTGAACAACCTAGATTTCCACGTTAATATCACCTTGCTCGACACATTGCACTTCAGATATTTTATCAGCTTGTCTGTGAAAAGCATTTGACCTCTTCAGAGGTGTAAAGCAGGAAAAAGAAAGCACATTTTGCCTAACTATGAATTTACCACGTATAGTTGAGATGCACAGCTTAGATCAGCATCCATAACTAAAATGAAATGAACAGCCTGTCAGGTGTGAATTGCAGGCACTAACCATAATCTCCTTCTCTCTTCCAAATGTTCCTCCAGTCCAGCTCACTGTAACACCTATGAGATAGGCAAATAAACGGTTCCTCTGAGAGCAATTGAAAAGCCTACCAAAAAAGAAAGAAAAAAATTAAAAAAATCTTCAAAATAAGTACAAGGACTAGTCTTCACTCTTCACTTCCCCAGGCCCTACATCTCCCAGGCAGCCAACTTGATCGAGAAATGCTGGCGTCCATCACTGCCAGGTCCTGCCCAACTGGTAACCGCTCTTGACATGCAGTCTCCTGCTCCATTCACACGTGATTCATGCTTCGTGTTGTCATAGCTTAAAAGTTCGTTGCAAAAGAGAGAACGGGACACAATTACATAAAATGAGGAACAGCACTGAACAGATGAATAAAAAACCAGATTCCTTCCTCTCATAACAAAAGAAACTGTGGGACATGTAATTGAACTTAAAAGCAACAGTATTTTAGAAATATTTTTATTTGTACACAATTCAATCTTAATTTATTGTAGAGTTTATTTGAGGAACCGGCTGGCCCAAGATACCACTTAGATCTAGAATTTAGAGGAATTTAATTAAAGGGTAATGACTAATTTCTGGACTTGGAAAGATTTTGCTCTCATTTCCACAAAATAACGTGTTGAGCCTTCCTCAGCAAGCTCTAACCATGACTTTGATCATGGCCAGGAGGGCTCCCAGCTCAAACCAGCTGGGTAAGAACAATCTCCTGTACAGTACAGACCATCAAAAATGCAGAACAGCTTCTCAGGCTGCAACAACGCAGGGAGGCTCTGGGCTTATAAGAAGTGTTTGATAATAATGAAAACAAAAGCTGGAATGAAGAGGGAAAATAAAGAAAACCAAAACAACCCTCTCTTTCCTCAAAAATAAATAGTACAGGATGGTAAACTGATGCAGGATAATCTAGAAGAGACTCTTCAGAGCAGAGAACAAGAGACAAGCAGAGCTTTCAGTATAAGAAGTAAGAGAGGCCTGAAGGCAAAAACAAGGAGCTGCAAATTATTGCAGAAAGGGAGGAAGGACCACAAATACCTTCAACAATTATACGGTGACAGCAGTGTGAATGGTTGTATGGCATCTTCCATCATAGAGTACAAAATTGTCATCATCTGAAATGGGACTTTCTTGGACTGTCAGTGGGATACCAGCACTAAAGAAGTGTCTGCAGGTTTGTAATTGTGGGGAGAAAGATCATCCTAGAGCAGGCGGGATAGACAAGCTAGAGAAAAGGCTAGAAAAGAGGAGGGATTAGTAACAACAGAGGAAGGATCTATTTTCTGGGACACTACACAGCAATGACTAACACTCTTCTTGTTTAGTTGAGGGAGCTGGGCCACTGACTGCGATAAAAATAAAATTGGGCCCTAAAGTTGTAATGAACTATTTATTAATTAGTATGCCCTAAATGTTCAGAAAAAGCTATTACTTAATGTGCATTATTCTCCTCTCCAATCTTCTTCAAATGAAAGGAGTTGATTGGATTGATGATAGGATTGAGAAATATAGACTCTTGCCATCTGAAGATGCCCAGTTACATCCTTTTTTGCTTACATTTCATCAAAAGCTAGCACAAAAGGGCTGTCAATGACACAAGAGCAGAGCCAAATGCATCTGGCTTTACTGAGTATAATTGTAATATCAAGTGCCTTGTTGGTTGTGTCTTTTGGAAACAAAAACAATCCATTGTGATACTCTGGAAAGGTTCCTTCTCATCTGCATGGAACTCATTTAAAAAGGATGATTTAAAACAAAAGAAACATTATCCAATATTAGAAGTAACCGTTAGCAAGGCTCATTAATGCAATGCACTGAAGCTACAGTCTCTGCAATTCTATTGCACAGCTAAACTACTGTAATTAAACCATAATTCCTCTGTGTTATTTAGCAAAGTAAATAATTACACCGTGCCCTTGAGGTTTATTGTTAATCTGTAGCATCAGGCAGAAACCCTTGCTGTCATTTCTAAACCTCCATTTTATGGGATCAGATCCCTATAGTGCTGCCCCGTTACCGCACTGAACGTCAAAGTGACTGCACTGACATTTTATCCTGTTGTGTTCCACGTCATGAATACCAGTCATTACACTGCCTTATATACGTGTGCATTGGTATCCAAGGCAGCCATCAAAACTGCAGACCTAACGGGCAGGTCTTAAATAATCAGCATGGGTTTATTTCACTGGGAGGGAAAGCTAGTGTTTCCCCTATGCACCGAAAAGGGTCTGGATTCATTCACTTACTGCAATTTGACTTTTTTTTGTGTCCAGAAACATAAGTGCTAGCATAGCAGGACTACAATCACTTCCAGCATCACTCCTCCTTCGATAAGCATGGCACTGTCCTGCACTCTTGTTATGGACAGAGTCCCCGTCCTTGAGCTCCCAGACTGCAGGATTGCATCTGAGAACAGAAATTCACCCCATTGGAGAATATCCATTTTTCTGCAACCTGCTTAGAGCTGCCCAACTAATTTAACTAAAGACAGGAAAACAGATCAACAGGTAATAATAATTTAAAAAAAAAAAAAAAAAAATTGTTCAACACCCCCTCTATCCCTGAAGTTTTTACGGCATGCTGAGGGGGCACAAACCTGTTCTGGAAGCCCCAGAACAAAAGCAGAGCCAGCAGAATTACAGCTACATCCCAGCCCAGGAGCTGTAACAGGGCTGGGACGGCACAAAGTGACAACCAGTCCATTTTTAGTGGCACACTTAGACAAACATCCAACTTCCCTATGCAGTTTGTAAGGCTGGAAAGGGGAAACAAAAGCACAATGCCTCAATAATCTCAGTATGCAAGCCAGAAAAACTGTATTCACTGACATCCCAAAAGATGAGACCACTTATTCCCACATATCAGCAGGAAAATTAATACAGATGTCAACTTTAGTCTTTCCAGTCTGGGAGTTGCAGCTTTCTGCTCCAAAGGAGGAAGATGTGGTTTCTCTTGTTTCATGCTCCTCCCAGTGGCAGAAAGGAAAGGCCTGTCTGCTGGCAACAAAGCAGAGAGACTTTTTTTCCCCTCCCCTTCAGCCATTCCCACAGTCCCTTTTAGCTAAGAGCCAGGAAAGACTCATCATGATGCTCTATGTGCCCAGGATGAATCAGGAAAAAGCTCTCTTACATGACCATGAATTTAATATTCCATTTCCTTGGAAAGCCTATGACTATATGTCAAACATAGTAATAGTAAAGGTGATGAAATAAAGGCATGCAAGATAGGGAAAACGACTCAAGAAAGAAAGAAAGAAAAAAAAAAAGTCTTTCCACAGGATATTGGTTTTCTCTGCGAGACTCCTCATATTTTCTAGCATTTAAATCAGTAGTTTGTATCTAGTTGCCCAGGACAAGAGATTACATTTCCCTCCCTCACAACAGATTCATAAGAAAAGCTCTTTAAAGTTGGGTGTTTATGCATACATACATATAATAAAACACTGTATTTAAAACTCTGTATTCAGTCCAGTATGGTTTGGAAACTGTGATGTGGGGCCAGAATCTCAGCTAGCAGTAAAATGTTACGTTGATTAGCTCAATACGACAACCGAAAGGAATACACATCAACATCATTCCCCCAGCTTCAGCTGAACTATGCCGATTTGTATCTGCTGCGTTCCTGGCCTGTTATACTCTGCATTATTCTGCTTCCTAAGGCACTGGGATGACAGCCGGATTATCGCAGGGTTTCCTATCTGCTATTAAAGAGCGGCTGCTTTTCAACACAGCTAAGAGTATACTTCCCTGATGAATGAAAGGCCCACACTACTATCCCTCTATGTTGCTCTGGTGAAACTGAGATGCTTTGTAAGTATCTATCATGTGCTCAAATATATATATATATATATATATATATATGGTATGCAGAGGAAGCGAGAGACCCAACCTATACATACAACTCAGCCCTTACAATCTTCATGGTAAATCAACATCAATAGCATTCTGAGTACTGTAGAGAACACAGTAAGTTGTGAAATACACTTTGCAGATCAGAGAAGGAAAGGTGGATCAGAGTTTGTAAAGGATTTGGAGATCCTTCAAAATAAGAGACACTGAACTGTAAGATACTTTTATGTAGATATTATGGCGTGCTATCATTTCTCTTAGGAAATACATTTTGAAGTTGACATTCCAACATAAGTAAAGAGCTTAAGGATTTATTTATTTATTGGCTAGAGAAACTATTTTCACCCAAAAATTCAAGTCTTGAGGTAAACAGAAATAGACTTCCTGCACAAGTAATATTAAAATCAGAAAAGCATCATATAAAATCTGCAGCTTTGTACAACTGCTGTAAATCTCAGTGGTTCCCTGCAGCTCTGCAAAGCTAATTAGCAACATACCTGAGACTTGGCATCACTGGTTAAACTTTGAGCCCAGAGTGATTCCTGAACATCAGACTTTTACTTCTAAAATAGTGTGCTTTTAATATCTTTACTTAACCTGACAAATGCTGACACTGTCCAGACAATCCAAAGTTTTTGCCCCTCATGAACTTTTCCATCACTGCTGTCAGATCTCTGTATTCCCTTACAAAGGAGAAATAACAGAATATGGGATGGCAAAAGACCACGTATAAGCTATTATTTGTTTTATAGTAATAGGTTGTTATATTCTTTCTTTCAAAGTTGGCGTTTAATTTAAGGAATCACCTTTCTCCACAGTTGGTTTTTAATGTATTGTGCTATGTTTCTCATGGTGCCTCAGCCGCACTTCCTTTTGCTTTTCCTGTTGGCATTTAATTTACTGAAACAAAAGGATTACTGCTATACCTTACAGTTAGATTGTGATGATTAAATGTCCACCACTATATTATTTTTAAGCAGCAGTTTATTTAGCTTCAGTGAATTGTTACATGTATAATCCAACTTCTTTGTGTGTTGTGATTTGGAAGGTAAAATACCGTCACTGCTAACATCGTTCAGGACACTCTAAATTGACTCTAAGATTTCCTAATACACAAGAAAGGACAAAGTAGGATTGGAGGTGACCTACTGAATCATCTAGGCCATTTGCTAGCTACCACAGGCTACCACACTGTATTATGCCATTTGTAAGCTCTGTTTTAGCAGTGGTTGTTTGACTATTCCTTAGGGAGCAGTAAGTACTCCAGAGCCTCACTGCCAACAAGCACAATGGCTATTGGATTGAAGCGGCTGCATCTCTGTTGCCAAAATATAACACAAAACCCCCCAAAATGGCTTTACAATATAAAAGTGCTTGTGAATCCTAAACACTCATGGAAAAGGCTGACATTTCAAACTGTAAGTTAATTCATCCACTCTGAGCTGCAGAAAGCACACCTCTCACAAGATAAATCTCTAACAAATGCCAGCCCCAGCTATCTCCCATCTCAGGCAAAACCAGAGGCTATTAGAGAACCTGTGTGCATGCTGTTGGTGCTGCATAAAAACAAACATTACCTGGGAGTTTGTTCAAGGAAGTCTCATAAACACTCAGCCACGATGCTCATGATAATTAACCGTAAGCTTGCAGTCAAACACAGGCATAAGTGCTTTCCTCACACTTCCTTTCCACTTAAGTCCTGTCCTGTATCAAAGCATGATTCCAGATTTCTCCCCCCAAAGGCCTGATCCAAAAAGCTAGAAATCAGTGGAAGCTTTCCCACCAGCTTTGCTGGGGTTTAGATTAGGACCCTCAGAAGAGGAACACACACTGAGTTTGGATAAACAGGCCACTTAGTCTTGGCAATTCATGTCAATATATCTTAGCCTCCAAAACCAACAACATTCCTTTTCCAAACCTCTGGATGGATTCTCTCCTCTCTTTCTCTGGGTTTCCTATCCCTTGCCATTCTTTGTCTCTTTTAGGAGAGGAGAGGAAAAAAAAAGGCTACAGAGTAGGCAAAACTGGTGGTCTGGACAGCTCTACTCCCAGCCTTGACTTGAACTGACTTTTGCATACGTACTAATACATACTACTCACTGCTGTTCCTCTGAGCCCCTGACTATGCTCTCGCATTGCATTCTCACAAAGCACTCACTTCTCCAGACAAGTCTTCAGCTCTATTATTCAAATACTTAACACATCCTTTGCATTATTGGTCCTTATAAATCAGATTATCTCATTAGTGCAGACATTTTGCTTTTACTGTCAATTTCTGATTTCATTTAAGTTAGTGAAAGAAAGACAAGGAGTTATATAAGGAAGGATTTGTCTTAAGAAGCTTTACAGACGGCAATCCCTCATCTTGATGCTTTTTAACAGGTAGTTGCTTTCTTTTTCTTCCTTTTTTTTCCCTCCTATCAGTTTCTCTCTTTATCAAAGTAAAATTAAGTAGGCTGACTGGATTGCAAAGTTTTGGTAACAGAAACCCCACTTCTCTTGCCTTTTCAGTTGATCTTTTCAGGCTTGTCTTTAAACAGTGCTTTAAAACATTGTTGCTACTATAAAAGAGAAAAGGAAAAAAAGCCTTGATAGATTGTAAACATGGCCCTTAGAGGCTTACTCCTTACCTCAGACTCTTCAGAATTCAGCCCAACAACTCCTTTACAGCCAAGCTCTTTTCCTAAGGAACTGAAATATGCGTGATATCTCTACTCTCTCCCCCTTTCTAATTTCCACTTAAGTCCTGTGCAGGGAAGCTTCTTAGGGACCAGCAGGAGGAGGCAAGGCAGCAGAAGTTCACAAATCCTGCTACGTATGGGAAAGAACAGCATTCCCATGGGTGATGTGCACGACAACAGCAATAGGCCAGGGCATAAAACTCTCACTTCTACAACAAAAATTGAGTATTCTCCATCTCAGCCATTAAAAAAAAAAAAATCCTTAATATGAAGCTTGTTCCTGGAGGCCTGCAGAATGCCTCCTTGCCTTTTACACCCTTCCTGTACATGCCAAGTGCCCAAATCCATTACCTTGACAACACTGTGCATCACTGTAATAGCATGAGTCAGACTCGCGATTTTTGTGACCATAACAAAAGCAGACTCCCATCGATTGGCATGGAGCTCCCTGTTCGAAACTATAATTTCAGAAGGATACTTGCTTTAAATCTTGTTGCTCTCTGCTTTGGATCTTGCCAAACTTGCACGTATACCAAAACCAGTGGCTTGTTTTATGGTCTCATTTTAATGGGCCTGTCTGTATTCCAAGACCCAGCAAACAAAACAGGTCAAAACCCCTCCATAAGGGGTTTCACTCACAGCTTCTTCCTCACCCTTTACATACCCAATCTTAACAGGCTGAGCTCAGTGTCTGAACTATCTCCCATAGTTTCCAAATGACAGTTGTGATGTTCTGTTCCAGGCTAAAATCCAAGCATGCAGGTGTTTCACTTAAAAACCTTTGGCATCTGTGAAGTTGGACCAAAGGCTTAGACCGGTGAAGGAAGGAATGAAGAGGTGATAAACCAACAAAACTGTACGTCAGGTTTTCTATCAGAGAAACTACAGCTCCTAGCAGGTATCGATCCAAAGATAGGGATGACTGCTGACTAGCACATGTTTGGCTGACAAGCCAAGAAAGTAAACAGGTTACAATAATGACAAAAAATAACTGTCACCATGAGCATACAGCAGTACATCTTCTTTTACAATATCCAGGAGAAAAGGGGTCAGATTTATTGTGTTTCAGTTTCCTTCCCTTGTCAACATCCCCTTTTCATCAGCTGTGCTGTATCTAGCTTAGTTTATGGACGCCTGACAGGGACACATCTTGCTATGAATTTCTGGCAGAATACTCCAATGCTATACCAAAGAAGCATGGTAGCTCATGAAATCCAGTGGTAATCAGATTTCTCATCAATAATGTGGGCTATGCATTGCCATATAGTGAACCCAATAAGGCATGGTTTACTGCTTTTTGCCTGGTACCCATTCACAGGCTTGTGAATATCAATATCTAGCACAAGGCAAGTACAAGACTCCCATTTTATCAGTCGTGTAAGCCACTGACTGTTAGAGCAAATGCTAAAGCAGTGAGAGAGGTGATTTCTCCACTCGGTCTTAGTAGATATTAGGACATTATTAGAAGATGCGAGCACCACTGAATGTCAGTGACATTGTATGTGTTACTTGAGAAAGATCTCACAGTACCCATTGACGCTGTGATGTGGAACTGTAGAGAGAGAGCACATTTTTGAGAGGAAGGAAAATGGACAGAAACCGGTTCATATAGCCACGTGAAAAGATGACATCTGCCCTGGTAACAAAGCAGGAGATTAAATAAGATATGGTGTGCGCTCCTGCTAAGCCAAAATCCATTAGAAGATCAGAAATCCTTGCAGGAAAGAAGAGCAGCTCACCCCGCCACTTCCATAGGGCTGCTGAGGTGCAGGGAGAAGGACGGAGGCAGCAGGAGGGAGGGGAACACCGTAAGGCCAACGTGAGCCTGCAGCACTCCACAGGCAGCAGAGAGGATACCCACATTTCCCTTGAATGGACCCTCACAGAAAGCCTCAATGGGGATGACCGGTATTGACAACTGAACTTGTGAAGGGGTGGAAGACCGTAGAGGATGCTCCTCAGGTCTCTCAGAAGATCTCAGATATTTCACAGCCCTGAGCCTTCCATCTGTTCCTGAGAATGGGATGAAGGATTTAAGTAAGGGGAGGTTAACATGATAGGCTTGAGGCAGCAGAGTCTCTGCTGGAGAAAACTCAAGTTACCTGATGGAGCTCTTTGAACAAGTTAATACAATAGTAGAGAATGGTGAAAGGGAACATAATTTTCCACAAGTTTTCAATAACTTTCCACGTAATAGAGCAAAGGCCCTATCCTGTCCTTAGGGGATACAATGCTATAGTTCAGAGAAACAAATGAAAGAGAAGAAAGGTTAAATCAAAACAAGATACAAATTGACTTTCAGCCCAGTATTCTGGGCTACTTGGTGATACACAAGTAACGACACACCATCGTGGCCCATTCAAAGAAAGGACCCAACCGTGGCAGGACTTCAGTGTCCCAACCTACATAGCGCATGTTCCATCCCCAGAGCATGAGGATACCAGTGACCAGGCTGTGCTGGACAAACCAACGGCTGCCAGAGAGGACTGAGAGGCTCTTCAGTCAAGTACCATGAGGTGACTAATGGTGGAGCAACTGAGGCTCATGAGGCAACCCTGCAAGGAACAATGCAAGGAAATAAATAGCCCTCGACTAAAGGGTGAAATGAATGACGTAAGTACCAGAAGACATAAACAGTAAGGGCCTAGTGAGATATTCTGTCATACTGTTGCAAACTTCAACAAGAGTTAGGTACAAAGTATTTCTGAAAATCCCAAGAAAGTTTATCTGCATTTTTAGGCAGAGG
This sequence comes from Aptenodytes patagonicus, assembly GCF_965638725.1. Classification (NCBI taxonomy): domain Eukaryota; kingdom Metazoa; phylum Chordata; class Aves; order Sphenisciformes; family Spheniscidae; genus Aptenodytes; species Aptenodytes patagonicus. The sequence continues at coordinate 5,237,763 of NC_134963.1, forward strand.
AAGAGAGCATCTATTCCACAGTATTCTCTTGATTACTCTTCTTTCTATTGCTATCAAAGACTTGAGGTTCAATTGAAGCTTTGCTGCAGAACTGAAGTCAACACTTGTAACTCGTGCATTAGTCTGCCTCAACTAAGGACATGGTCCAAGCCAGAGTCAAATCCATGGGTGTTGCTCTCTGCCTGTCTGAGGAACACATACCATTCCCCCCAACACTTCCTCTGAGTGTTCAACTCTCTCTGATTACTGTGTTCCTAAGTCCCTTGTGAGACAGGTAGATGTTAATATTCCTATTTTATGATTAGAAACTGAGGTGCAGATAGTCTAAGCAACTTGGCCAGAATCGCAGAGGGAGCATCTGGTTTAGCAGAGAGCTGAAGCCCAGCTCCCCAGCGCCAGGCGAGCAGCCAAACTCCTGGAACAGCTTCTGTCAGGAACAATTCCCGTATGGAAACAAGCCATGAACACAAGGACAGCCTAATTACAATTAAAAAGGAATCTTCCCAGACCCAAATAGGGTAGCAGTGCACAACATATAGTTAACCCCTTATAGCAGGACCCTACACTGAGCAGGCAGGGTCTTACCATCCAGAAGGGTTTTGGAAAGCGCCGGCTGCTGACTGCCCCTGCCACTACCACAGCATGGGCTGAGGGGCACAGTGATAAGCCAGGCCCTGGGTTCGCTGCTCAAGATGGTCACCCGCAACTGCCAGGCAGCCCTTCTTCTCCACGTCCCTCCTCATGAAGCATCTGCTGCAGCCACCACACCAACCCCATCAGAGTGTGCTCTGCCCTGGTGCAGCCAAGCTAATCCTAGGGCCTCCTCTCCACCCGCCCCACTCACGCGCATGCTGCCATTTTACTGCAAATACACTTGTTCGCTCTAGTTAAATCCCCTCTGTGCTTTCCTTTGGAAGGGAGGATTTCAAAATTTGATTTGTTTTAGTCACTAAGTACTCTCTGGTATTCCCAGCAGCTCCTTTAGCTGACAAGGTTTATCCTTGTCACCACTTTGTTGTGTTTTATGAATAAGGACCTAGCAAAACCCAAGACACCATTTAACATAGCGCACATTAGTCTTTTACCCTGTGCCACTCAGCACCTGGTATCGCTCTCTCTACCCAGAGTGTTACACACAAAATGGTCCCTCTAGAAAACGTACTCAGTCAGGAAGGATATCAACTCCACCCAGCAGAGCGTGTGACTGAAATGCTGACGATCCCTGTAGTTTAAAGCATGACTGGTAAAACATTTGTGCATATCAGAGACGCTGATCTGGTTCATACCATGGCGGCCTCGAGCGAGACACCCCGGACGACATGGGGGAGTGCTGGCAGCGCCCACCTCAGTGCTGCGCAGGGTGGTGTGTCGGCCCAGCCATGTGTGAACACCTCCTTGCAGACCTCCTCTGCGCTTTTTGATGCTTCTTCCCAAATCCCTGGAGCAAGAGCCAGGCACTGCGTGCCGTCCCTGGGAGGCACTCCCGCTGCAGGGAGCCTGGGGAAGCAGGGCGTCCTGTTTCCTGAATGTTCCTCCTCTTCCCCTCAGGCGAAAGGGGACCTCAGGCTGCGCCTCGCCCTCCTCACCCCACCCCACTTCTGGTTAAAGCAGGTGACAAGCAGCTAAAGGTTTACTAAAATCTATTTCAACTGTTTCTTCCTCGACTAAGGACATGACTGGGCAACCTTGAGTTGCTACCAGGAGTCAAAAGGTGTTTCACCAGCGTAGAGACAGGGTGAAAACGAAGTCCTGCCCAATGCGAGTTCTCCCTAACCAGAGCAAAGCCTGCGGATAATAAGATCAGCACTCACTACGCTAAAAAAGACACCAACCTAAAAGGAAGGTGCCACCCAGCAAAACATAAAAAGCTGATACCAAAGCATGATTACCCATTGCAGGCAACCAGAGATGGTAAACAACAAAGAAATACAAAGAAAGAAAATTGGAACAAGGGAAACACAGAGCTGTGGATACACAGAGATTTGGAGCCTGTGTTTGCCCATCACAATGCACACGCACCGATCTCCCACAGCAAATACGGAATAAAAACCTGTGTATCAGAGAATTACAAGAGAATTGTTATACCCGCCTCTATCCTCATACTTCCGCGTGAGAATATTTGCACCGATGTAGTGCTGCACTTCAAGGCTGACAGAAGAATCAATGGTAGTCCTCCTTTCCCAAAGTCCTTAAGAAAGTTCATTGTCTTTGAAACGGTGTATTTTGTTAATTCTGTTACATTGAGCTCTCTGCTGAGCTTTTGTTCAAAGAGAAAGGCAGGGTGTCTGACAAACTCGAGTAGTTTTGACCTTGTGATCCTCCGAGTGCCTTATGTTATACCCAAGAATCCAGACAAAACCACCCCTGCTGCTGTCTTTCACTGAGAAAATGTAACTGGACGACAGCATAACAGCTTGCTCGAGTTCCCACTGAAATTACTGGGAGCTTTTTCACTCACCTCCTTAGAAACAAAACCCCTCCAAATAATTCCAGCCTCCCACCAGACTGCTGCTCAAAAATCTTTTAGGGTGGAATTCTTCAAAGCAATCCATAAAATTTAAGTGAATTTCATTTATGCTTAGGGTCTAGCATACAGCCCTTTAAAACCCCCAGAATCTTACTTTATTTTCAATGAAATTCATTTTCAAAGCATTTAACAAAGTGAAAGTAAGATCTTTCCAAGTATCTCTGCTTTGTAAAATTACGATGTATCATATTCATTAGCATCTGTCACATTACACTGTGGGACAGAGTTTACTGTGAGTGACAGAATATGGTAAGTCAGTACATGCAGGTGTGTGACAAACAAAATCAGTGTAATCATGACGCTCAGAAAATTGCTTTTAATGTTATGTTTATATATATAATTCTGTTAAATTACCTGGGCAGGATATAGAAGGATTTTACTTCATACAACTGCCTGGAAATCCTAAAATTGTATGTATAAAGGTGGAACTTCACTCACATTTTACTATAAAGACATAATGCAGAATGTAAAGATGTGTCAAACAGCAAAGTGACATTCCAAATACTGGTGATAAAATGACATCCAATTGTTTCAAGTCAATGGTGGGAAAAGGTTTTATATACAATTAAGTGAAGAGTTGAGCAGGTGACTGTATTCTCTTTCAGACAGGGACATATAAGTATTATCCACATCAAAAATTTTACTCACCTAGACCCTTAAACTTTAATGGAAAGATTTTCAGGGTAGTTTGTGAGGAATTAGCTGGTTGACCTCTGTAAGAGCTACAGAAATCATCCCAAGCCCCTTTCTAGAAGTCTGCAGTGCCTGTTCTGAAACTCAAGAAGTTGATAACGGGATACAGAGCGTTTCATTGCTCGGTCACTAGTTCAAATCTCTCATAAACCAGCGATGGCCAGGAGTCATTACCACAGGAACGCAGTTTGGCTCCTGCTGTGAAAGGAGCTATGAATCTTCCCCTCCTCAGCAGTGAGTCTTACCCATATCATAAACATCCCTACCATGTTTAGTGCTACGTGGCCCCCTTACTGGCAGTCACAGGGACATTTCAGGCAACCTCTCCTGGTCAGAGGACAAGGGGCTATTTTGTACCGTTTCTGTTCTGTTTTCAGGCCAGGGAATAGAGCCTTCTAGCCCATCATGTAGACAGTCTAGGACCTTTAGCAAATATTTTTAAAACATCACATTTGTAACTAAAAATAAAATGCCATTTCATTTGGTGGCTGTGTAATAGCGATTTTATACAGTGCCATTAAAAGTAGAATTCAGATAGGAGGAACTGCTGACTGCTGTTAAACTGCAGAATTTTTAAGTTCTTTGAGGCAAGAACATGTCAATCTTTTATATGTCTGCAAAATGCCATGAACATCTACAGCACTCTATAAATCATAAAGGGAATGATACAAGCAAACAGGAGTTATGGGATCTTATATCTCTGGCAGATTTTGCCCTATGGATAAGGTAGCTTACAAAGCAATAATGAAATATTATCAGCAAAATAAAGTTTTAGTGGCTTTTCATTCTTAACAGCATTTTCCTAGTACCATGTCAATAGAAGCGGAGCTTCATCTGGGACCAAAAAGTTCTGATTTGCATATGTTATCATGCAAAATGAGATTTTATTCTACCCTTGCCTTCAGAAACACTGAGCCATGCATAAGATCAGATCACAAAATTAAAACAATTTATTGTACTGGAAGTCTCTTCTGTTAGTTTTGGCCAAGTTCCCAGTTCAAATGATTAGTGAAACCACAGAAATACTAATTAGCAGTGCAGGGATCCTCAGAACTTACAGTGTTTGTGTTCATGGTGTATTAACAAGTAGACTGACCATGCTCATCTTAAAATTACTGTCTGCTCCATCATTAATTGCCAAGACAGGAAATCAAATGACCACTTTCAGAAGACAGATAACTTATGCCTGAAAACATGGAAGCCCTCCTTACAACGGCATGCAGTCCAACTGTTCCTAATGCAAGGGCGCTAAGAGCAGCCCTCCTCTGCATCACCTACATGAAAAAATCATGTATCAGATCCTGCACATTCATGAGCTCATCCTAAGGATTCCTAAAGTTTTTAAGTGTTCTTTCTTTGATTTCTCATCTTTTGAGTCTCATGAATTTTTCAAGATTTTTCATCAGGCACAACAAGCAGAATCTCATTTTTGCATTTAAACGCAAGTGGAATCCTTCTTCAAAATCACTTGACTCCAGGAGTCAGTGACTTAGAATGCAAGTATTTGAAAAAACATGGTAAAAATTTTAAGACTTGTCAATATGCATCACCACCACTACTTAATAAGGCTCCTCTGTGCATAAGAGTACCAGCATTGTCCTAGTATGTTATGGTAAACAAGTAGAACTACAGCTGAAATTAACCTTGTTCATGAAATCCACAGAGAGCCTACGTATCACACAAGTCATTCCTCTACAGCATTTTGAAAACTTACAGAGGACTTTAACCAGTTGCCCAAGGGCCAGGTGCAGATCAGGGAATAATTCAAGCCTGACCGACCCCAGGGTCTGGGCTTCTGAGCAGCCTTTGTTATACAAGATACCGTTTTGTACCTGGACAGAAGTGAACATAAGTGTTCATCCAGAGACCCAATTAAAGCTCTATTTAAAAGAAAATTAAGACTCAGGTACAGTACGTGCAAATCAGTAAACGTAAGCTGCCCTGGCCTTTTGGGGCACAATCTGTCTCCAGTGTTATATGCTATCCACCACCAAGCATATTATTTGCAAATATTAACAACCGAATAAAACTTTGAATGGCAATAGATCAAAAGTGATTAGCTATGAAGGGGAACGGGTCTGTCCTCATGTCATCAGATGAAGAGTTGTTTCCTGGCTTTTGTCAAACATCAGCTGCTGGTATAAATTCAGGGGTTTCACTCCTGATCTCCCAGAATCAAGTGGTACCACATACATTAGGAAAACCCTGTAACATGAAACCTTCAAGAAAGAACACTTTCCACTTGCAAAAACTGCTCAGGAAATTACAATCTAATTGGCAGTTCTATAGAAAATATCCAAAAAGCTAATTAAAAGGCTCCTCCTAGACCAAGCCCTAACCCTGCCATATCCCCACTGCAACACACACTTCATATTCCAGAAGGCATCTCCCACATAATGGTTTAGCAACCTACACTGTTGCCAGGAATAGAAAAGTACATCAGACTTAAGCAATTAAGTTCTTCTGTGCTACATAGCTGGAGAAGAACCATACAAAGAAAATAGCAGCACAGAAAACGAACAGGATGGATTACAGGCATCAGCATTAACAGATAAAAGAATGGCTTCTTTCTTTCATTCAATAATATATTTGGAGGAATAAAGCTTGTGCTGACAAAGAAAAATGTAACAAGCAGGACTACAAATAAACTTGCAGTTAGCATTCATTTTGTCAGAGAGAGTTCAAAATTCAATTTAAGATTCACATTTTGTAGGAAATTTCTACGTAGGTCACAGACTTATCCTACAATTTAGAGTCAACATGAACCTTTAAATTTAATTTTATTTAGAACGGGAGGACAGATGGAGTTAAGGAAGGTCAGGCATGCCAAAAAACATTTTAGTTTTGTATTTAAGCATGAGGTATTAGTGGAAAAAAGAGAATAAACTGGGGCTTTTGTGTGTTACTGTGCGTTGTTAAAAAAAAAATTCCTTATGTGTAGAATAAAAGGTACTAGAATCTAATCAACTGCTCACAGCAGGAATCCAGAAGTACCACTTACGGTGTGCAGCAGACTGACATATAATCATGGCTGAAACAGAATTACAGCTCACATCACCACATCAGTTCTGTTGATCTCTGCTGGAGCTTGGGGGTGGAGGGAAGAAGTCCAGCAGATATCCCCTCATCAAAAAAGTAAAACTTAAGGACTAACCGATGCCAACCCAAAAGCTTCAGGAATTCACTGAATCACAAGAGGCAAAAGCACAAATTGTCCCACTGCAGGTGATCAACTTCTTGTTCCATTCAACTGGTTGAAAGAAATCCTGCTCCCACCCATCCAGTTCTCCAGCTCTTTATGATATTTATTGTTATTATATATTTTTAAAAAAAGATCAGAGAATTTGTTCTGTAAAACACAAAGAAAGGAGCCCTACAGTGTTTTTAAACACTTGTGCAAAGAATAAAGGTACAAATGCCTGGGCATCTCCAAATCAACAGAAATCTGCTGGTATTTTCAGCTTCTAAGAACATATTTGACTTTTTTTTCCCTCCACCATAGTCTTTTCAGAACATGCATATGTTCACCTGGCTTGGGGCAACAATATATGTAAAACATGAGTAACTGGAAAAGTTGAGCTAATTGTGGATTGGCAAACAAGAAGGGAGCTGCAGCCCTGCACCTGACCTGTTCTGCTCTGCTGCTACCCCTACGAAACGAAAGGGCAGTTCCTGCAGCCATGCGGGACTGACCACATCTGCTCCGTCATGTGCCGTGATGTGAACCACCTTTATCCAGCTAGAGTGAACATTCTGAGAAACTTGGGAAGGTGCAGGGAGGGACGTGCTGTTGGTTGCAACCACCAAGAGTAAAAGTATTTTTTTTTATATTGTATCTATGACAGCCTTCTTCCCAGAGGCCAAGGACTGATATTACCCCGATGACAGCAGCATTTCACAAAGCTTTGGACACAGTCAATAGAAATGCTTTTGTGGGATGGAGAATATACTGTGATGAGGGCTTTAACTTCTCCTTCCCTGTCTCCTCGTAACGAATGAGAAAAATAGATGTTCTAGGGTGTGTTGTGAGAAACAGAGCACTGGTGTCTGGCTAAATCAGATGCTGGACTGGGACAGGCAGGTCCTATTTCATGCAAGTAAGTAGCAAGTTTTCAATGTTACTGAACTCCAAACAACTCTCAGTCCAATATCTAGATTATTGGCCACATTGCAGAGGAGCTGAGCATACAAAGGCATACAAAACAGAGCTTTTGGCTTTCTGAAGTTCAGCTGAGGCTCTGTAATGAGCTCTCCGAAAGCCTGGCCCTGAACCAAGTACAAGGTTACTGAGACCTTCTGAAGACAGTGTCCTACACGTGCACTCGGTGCCTAACACAGATGCCAGAGATGGAAAAGACTTTTTGGAATGCTGTAGTATCGATTAATAAACAGTTCATAAACAACAGTAATAGGATGACAATCGGTAATCCAATGAAAATGTTCAATATATGTCAGAAATGAAAAGGAGAATAAGGATGGAAACAATTTTCCTTTAGAAATTGTTTTTAAGAGATACATTCTTTTCATTTCAGGTAAAAATCTCATCTTTCTGAAAACTGCAGGATTACGAGATCCATCCCCCCAACAGTCCGGGGTGAAGGTGCTCACCTACAATGTGGGAAAACCAGCCTCATACCTATGAACTACCTGAGTCACTATTTTTGTATTGTTACACCAGCACTAAGTTTATATAGAACCAACAGGAAAACCCAATTAATGCATTTTCAGCAGCTTGGGGTAGGTTAATAAGGACAACACACAGCAAAAACAGAGTCAATATTTGCCAAGGGCTATCACTCAGCTAAGCCATGTCTTGAACCAAGGGAAAAGCTGTTGTATCCCAGATAACAGTCCCAGCTGAGAAATCCCACAAATTATTAACTCCTTAATGGTATCAAAAGGGAAGCAAAAAGTTTCCAAGAAACAAAGGCTTGGATTAACCTCACTCCATTTAATATTTCTCTGATTTAGATGTATCCATCTGAGGTAGCCCAGTAGCCTCCCTGTATGTTCTGTGCAGAGAAAAAGCACTTTTATTGCACAATTACCGGTGGGCTGCTTTAGGTACCTCCCTTGAAACGAATCATACCTGGAAGCACTGAACCTGAACGCAGGCAGGTCAGACCCAGGCATCTCCCACTGCAGGCACCCAAATGCCTCTTCCAATGCAGACATGTGATTCCCACTCAAAACAGCTGAGTATATACTGTAGCAAATCCAATTTTATGCCAGTATGCTGCTACTGTATAGAATTAATATCTGCCACAAGGAAAGTGGTGAAATACAGAGAAGACAAAAATACCCCGTCTCTCATGCTACACCCTTTTTGGAAGGCTCTTGGAAGAAGTTATTTTCCCTACAATGTGCTGGTCAGCAGGGAGTCGCAAGGTGTTGTTCACTGAATAAATAGCAGTTTTCATCATTAAGGCATTCGCAGTCAGCATGTTCCACACTCATCATTACCATTTTTATTTTTTTAAAAAATTATTATCTACTTTTCCTTTATGGCAAGGCTTGGGAGTGACAGATGATCCATCAGCTTATCTGCTGATTTTTAATGACAGCATTTTGCATTCATTATTCCCTACTTAAATTACTCTTTTTAAAAGAGGAATAACTTATTTCTTCCTCTCGTCACTAGAGAAATTAAATGGTACACCATTAAGAAGAGTGCTTGTCTAACAAAAATATACCCCAGTCACAGATTTAGAAAACCAGCATGGACAAAAATTGTCTAAGAGGGAGAGCGAAAACAGGAACCCGTATCTCCAAATACCTCCACTATCCACTCACTGCTGAGGTCAATAACTTCTAGAGTTAAATCTCTGCATTGAAAACTCCTAAGACAAAAGACCAAATAATTATTTTTGATTGTGCAATGCTGAGTACTCCCTTGGCTAAAGAGCTAGAATGTGTTAAGCATGTGGGTGATGCAAGTAGCCACCTTCTTAGCTGACAGTAACAGGGATGTTTGCCTGGGGGAGCCTGGCAGTCTCAGTCTCATCCCGGCAGTTGCAGGAGCACTGTGAACTACAGTATCAGAAAGAGCGCAACGCTGTCGGTCCTGCTATTGCAGACCAGCCTAACACAGCCCTAGCAAACATCAGGGAGGATCTGTGTTCGCCTCTCAGCTCAGGGCTGCTCACAGTCTAGGCACAGGCTAAGAACCAAAAAATGCAGCACCTAGACAACACATGCTCTTCATGAGACCTGTAAGTGCCAAACTTTTGAGCCCAGTGAGTCCAAGAACTTCTGAGGAATCAAGCCTGATCATTAATTATACCAATTAAAAAAAAGGAATTTTTGCGAGATCAAGCTATTGGCAGTTGGTTTTAAGGAAAGCTTTTTTGCTAAGGGTTTAGCGATTTGCCTTAATGACTGCAATATTTCACAGCAACCCCCTTAACAAGTATGCTGGGAAAATCTGCATATACCAAATTGAATAGAAAGAACAAACACAGCTAGCTTTCAAGTACCTGTGTGCAAGTTCCCAAAGGTAATATGTCCGAAGTTTATAATAAACTGGTGGCCTACATTTTCGGCCAGGTGACAAGGGGTACATAACTCTTCTCCCAGTACAGGCCAAGTGAGATGAGCTGGCAAACAGTCCTGATGCAAGCTGTTCCTCCAACAGGGAAGCTACCGTGGTCACATATGCTCCCCAGTATTTTGCCTCTTGCCACAGAGCTTTCCTAATTACCAGTGCTCCCTGGAAGGTCCGTTTTCTCTCTGGCCTTTCTGTACTGGCACAAGCTGCCCTCTGGAGTGGTATAACCTCTACACGGTTATCCTTTGGACACCCCGGAGGACCAGGGATCTTGCCAAAGTGCCCAAGTCTCAGTTTACAGATTTATCACCCTAATGAATGGGCGAAGGCTCTTAGCTTCACTCCGACTTAACATTCTTCTCAAGGAAACAGTGAGGTTTAAAAGAAACAAACAAAAATCATATGCTGACACTGACAGAAGCATCGGCCAATTTTTACTTTTTCATTTTAAATGAGTTTATAACGTTTTAAGTTATAAACACAGGTGAGGAATATCAATGGCAAAACGAGTGAAAAATTCTAACTAAAGCAAAAAATAATTTATGCAAAGTTAATGCTGGGATGTTTTATAACGTATTTGGCACAGAGGATTCAAAAAAAAAAAAAATCAAAGTAACAAACTTAATATTTGCCAGTCTAGCAACAGCACCTCCTAACAATAAAATGAGTTTAAATTTTGGCTAAATGCCTAATAAATGAGTTGTTAGCTTTTGTACTTTAATGCACTGGCTGTTAAGCAAGCAAGTCAACACATCTCAAATGGAATTCAAATGTGTACAGTAGGCTCCACTACAAGTCAAACTCAAAAATTGGTAAAAGTGGGAATTAAACATACCTCAAATACCAGCTCCCTGATTTCACATTCATTCAATAATCTTTCCCAGTCCTATTATATCAAAGAACAGTCCAATTATGATACTTAAATCTCTGCGTACAGTTGCCAAAAATAAATTCCTTAGCAACACTTCCGATATACTCAGCAAGGTTTCTGTGCTACAGAAGATTTCCGTTTCTGATATCCACAATATTTTCAGGTGTGACATATTAATGCTTCTCATTATATATAATATGGCTTACCATCAAGACTTACATTTTCCGCATATTGCCGTCTCTAATTGCTGACTCTGAGTACCTCCTTTATCGTTATAGCTGGCATCAACAGAACCAAGGTAGGTAGTTAAAACCAAGTACATACTTAAGTGGCGCCCTACATAAAGGTGCTCTTCTGAATCTAGACTTAAGTTTGCCAGAAGAACAGGCTTTTAAACTGGGGCTATATGAGTAAGTACAACATTTACAGAAGAATCAGGTAATGCTTTTGTGGCATAATGGTTTCGATCACGTCTTCTCCCTCCCTCTGAAATCTCCATAAGGCTCATTGAAACTCTCCCATCAGTAAGGTGATGTTAGGTATCTAAAGGTGTTGCACAGATACCTAAATATGTGCAGACCCCGCATTTATAAGATGAACTGTGACCAAGATTTGTGTTTCCTGTATATTCAGATCAGCATACACCTAAGAAAGGGCTTCTTCAAGTCTAAGTTATCAAGGGAGCAAAAAAAGGTGACTAAATTATAGAAACAAAACCCAAAAATCCAACACACATTTGCTTTTGTTCCTTGAGTCAGAACATCTGTTATGAGAGTGATGAGTTCAACAGCCATACTTACTTGGGCTTTATCACTCAGTCTTAAGTTACCAATTGAGCACAGCTGGAATGTGCATACATATCTGCGTAAAGGTTTAGAAATTTTCCAGAATTGTACAGATTTTTGTCATGGACCTCCTGTGGTAACCCACGTGCAATCTTCATGACCATTAAAACATACTGCATAGGAAATAACAGACAGTAAACCGGTAGAGACTCAGAGAAGCCCATTGACTCTTGAATATGTCATCACTCCCTTTGGCATCCAATATGGAAAAAGCATGCAAGCACCAATGGATGAATAATTATTTGAACAGTCATTCACTCATCAGCATGCATTTGAAATTCACTTCCAGCCTCCCTGCTATATTCTTGCAGTCCTAATTATGCAGATTACCCTACCCTGAAATTAAACTTTCCCAACTGTTACATCAATATTAAGTTTCACATCTAGGAATGATATAGCCAAAATGAAGCTAATTAGGTCAAATTAAAAAACAAGACTCATTTCAGAATGATTGGGCTTATCTTTCAAAAGAAATGTCACTCAGAATAGGCTTTGGATCAGGTTCTGTGGACCACACTTGTGAAGAGTTTATTTAAGCCACTTCTCCACGTGTTTGTTGCTGCATCAAGGAAGAGACCAAAGGATCAGGGAGTTCCACTGATTTAGTTTTTTTGCTCTTTAACCCCGCATTATATACAAAAGCAAAGTCAGGTATTAAGAAATGGCTTCCATTTTCCTTATACCACCTAACTGTCAATACAGAAAAAGGAGATCAAAATTGAAAGGGCTTAAATTATAAGCTAAAAATTTGCCTGTCAAACTACTTCTAGAAGTAGGAACCAGACTTCTGGAAGAAAGTCTTCAGCCACAAACCCAGCTGACAAACAACTGCCTGATCTATCAAGCAAGTTGACCAAGGAATCAGAATTCGCTTTTTTGAGCCAAAGATCAAAACTGGGCATGAACGTGACTAGGTGGTCAAACTTGTTTGTTCCTTTTCTCATGATAAATCTTCTGTTTGTCATAATTTTCTTCCCATTGCTACCAAAAAGGTAGAGGATGGGATGCAAGAAGGTGTCGTGGTTTAATCTCAGTCGGCAACTAAGCACCACGCAGCCGCTCGCTCACTCCCCCACGACCGGTGGGATGGGGGAGAGAATTGGAAGAGCACAAGTTAGAAAAACTCGTGGGTTGAGATAAAAACAGTTTAATAATTGAAATAAAATGATAATGATAATATGATAATAATAATAATACACAAAACAAGTGATGCACAGTACAATTGCTCACCACCCGCCGACCGATGCCCAGCCAGTCCCTGAGCAGTGGCCCCCCCGGCCAGCTTTCCCCAGTTTATGTACTGAGCATGACGTCCCATGGTACGGAATGTCCCTTTGGTCAGTTTGGCTGTGCCCCCTCCCAGCTTCTTGTGCACCTCCAGCCTTCTCAGTCGGTAGAGCATGGAAAACTAAAAAGTCCTTGGCTAGTGTAAGCATTACCTAGCAACAACTAAAACATTGGTGCTATCAACTTTGTTCTCATCCTAAATCCAAAACACTGTACCAGCTACTAGAAAGGAAATTAACTCTATCCCTGCCGAAACCAGGACAGAAGGGACTTGCTACTTCTCAGCACACGTCCTTCTACACCCAAGGAATTTTCTCTTTTCCTCAGTCTGAGTCTTTTAATGCCTCAGGCCTTTGCTCACCAAGATATGCTACACACAGCCCAAGTTTGAAGCTTCTCATGTAACGTCATACCTACCCTGTACAAAGACAGTTTGTAATCAGAGGCTATTCTACCTAGCAGGGTCGGTAGAAATAATTTTTGAGGCATAACCAAACCTTCTAAGCAAGATGCAACTTTTAGAAGATAAAAAAATATTTTTCCCATGCACTGTATGCCAATTAAACAAACGCTCTCAAAAGGAATTTTCTGCATATTTCTCTGGATTTACACAAAGCTTTCTACTAGTTTGGCAAGTTAAGAGATCTTTATCAAATGTTAATTTTCTAAGTCATTTTCATGCCTCTGTTTGTATTGTATCATCTCATGCCACTGAATACAGGTGAATACTATTGAGTTCTTCCAACAAGACATTCCTCATTTTCCAAATTTTCAAGACAACAGTGTATTTACTTTGTTGGGGTTCCCTGCTGCACTGTGCAACAGGTTTTTCCAACTACCAAAGGTATATTTGTTCAAAAAGATATCCTTGGATCATAATAAAGGTACCGTACCAGCACAGAAAGGATGGAATAAGAAGAGTCACTCAGTCACTACCTTCTTGGACTGGTAAACTGGGGCCAGGAAGCAATTATCTGGACTACCAGTCAGTAATCCCTCTGCCCCATCTCTACTGGAGTCTTTACCAGAGCAGCAGTGAGCCTAACTAAGAAAGAGGAAGAAACAGCCATCCAAAAGAGCTGGCTGGCCAGGAGAGAATTCATGTGGTTACCAGGCTATTAGGCTCCCAACAGGAGAGGGACAGACAATTTCATTGTTCTTGGCCTTGAATGAAGGGCGGGGGGGGGGGAGGGAGGGGGGGAGGGAGGGAGAGACCCTCCAGAAACAATACCTTCCTATTTGATCCTAGAACCACAGTTTTCTACAATAAGTTGTTCTTCCCACCGCTGTTAATTTGTCTATTATTTTTTTATGTCCTTTCTAAGCTACTGTGAGGTGTCAGTGCTTTTATCTTACAGAAACATTTCCAAGCAGGCTTGGGTTCTTTTATAGAAAAAGGCATACATGTAAAGAATAAAGGTTAGTTAAAATTCTTATAACTCAGGTTTTCTTTGTGACTCTATTGAGTCATTTATGTTTGAAAATGTGCGTGGATGCTTCTCACTGAAACACTCTTTACACAAAGCAGAACAGACTCCATCACTCGTAACAGAGGTCACAACCTTAAAACTGGTGCATTAAAGATAAAATCCTCTTCATCATGGCTCAAGAGACAACGCTGTCTTGGGGTCTGGCCAAAGGCTAGTGAATGAACTCCTGCAGGATCTATAGGCCATGCGCACTCTACATTCAAAGCACATTTCTTTGCCCATGACACCTCTGACCTAAGGAAAGCAGCAAGTGCGTAAGAATAGGAGGGAAACACCCAAGACAGTACACTGTACCACACAGTCTGTGACTTCTTCCCACACCTTAAGCTCTTCTGTTTTTTCAATTCAAAACCTTCATTTTCAAAGTAGCTGAAGTATGGCTTCATGGAAGTATGGCTTTCATGGTGGAAAGAAGCTTTAAGGAAGTCTGACTACTTCACCTACATCAGACCAGCATGGCAGGGGGTGACAGCCATCAGCTTTCCCTTCCCCATCTCCCCGGCTTTTTTTCCTCAGCTCTTCTCTATTCTTTCCTGTCTGCTTTACACATCTCCTTGTGTTTCTTTGCTCCCTCTGCTCCTCTTACTCATTCACTTTAGTGCTACGTGAACTTAATGGCATCCAGCCCACTGCCTTTGCATGGGCCTAAAATAAGACAGAGCGAGGCTGTCTGTCTGTACCAGTTACTGCTCTTTTGTGTAAAGCAACACATGCCATTGATCTTCTGTCAGCCAACTGTTGTTGCTGATGGAACTTTACATGCTCAGTGTCCTGGGGCCAAGCAAGTTCCTTTGGCAATAAACACATCAGTAAGTGTTTCACTGCATGTCTTGCTGCCTACCCCAGTGTGGTTAACAGCACACTGCTGTACGCTACAGCAGGCTGCAGCCACCCATCTTTATAGGCTTGTTTATCTTACAGAAGCAACCAAACTCCTCGTTCTCGCTTCAGCATGCCCTGTGCTGTACCGACCAAGAGCACAGACACTCCAGACACAGCCAAGCTGCATCCTCGGGAAGGCCAAGTCACTGCAGCAAATCAGCTCATCAAACAACCAGGACTGCAGCAGGCTCTGTTTTGGAGACAGTGGGAATCTCTGCACCACACTGCCATTTTTTGATGGCATATGAGCTTGGAGGCCACACAGGACCAACAAGTATGTCATTCTGGAGCAGAGTGGTGGAGAATTCGATGTAGAAACACCTCCAAAAAGCTGTGTGAGAGAGATCAAACCTGGCAGAGCCAGTGCCAGGAAGCCTCATAGCAGCCGGGGGCTTTCAGGTGGAGTGTTTGCTTATTGCCCTCGGTAAAGTGGGGACTGGAATATGTAGTGGGGAAAATGCTATTTCCCACAATAAAGTGATAAGTCTCAAAGCTGTCTGTCAAAGTGAGGAGGGAGTGGAGAGAACCTCAGCTCTTATTTTCGAGAGACATCCACAGCCTTAAAATCAAAACCAAATGATACAACATCTTTGCTCAGTTGATCATCAGCTGCAATAACACATATTTACTTTAAATAAATATATGCACATATCTTAACTGGCAGCCAACTTTACATCTTCCTTTTGAGTGATATTTCTGGTTCAAAGGGTATTCCCAAGCACAGAAAAAGAAGTGAATTATTTTAAAATAGAAGGATCTATTTGCATACCTATAAATACATGAAATAACTGCTTTTCCTGATTTAAAGATATATAGATACACACACTACAATTATAATTTTATAAAGTCAGTTGAATTATTTGAATTCTGTGAACACCTCTTAAAATGGTACAGAAATGGAATGACCATTACAGAATCTTAATTTTTTATTCAAGTGTAAAGATAGATTATATAAAATGCCAGACAGCTGAGCTGGTCTGCATGAATTAAAAAAAAAATATATATAAATTTCCAGGCAACTGAATAAATACTTCTGAGGACACTTGAAAAAATCCCTCTGAAGATTTCACCCTCCCTACTTTTGCATTCTGAGTCTCCATCATGCAAGTTTAATTTATGCAGTGATGGGTATCCTGAGAGATGGAAGCTGTATTATTGACATGGAGATAAAATAATCCCTAAGTGAGAAGAACCAGTTTGGTCTCAATAACACTATACTCAGCACTGCAGGTAAAATCAATTTCATTAACTTTGCTAGTTAGCATAAATATTAACTTTGCCAGTTAGCATAAATATAACCTTTCTGATTAAAGTACTAGTTTGTCAGAGAATCAGACTCTCCTCACCTGGGTAATAATCCAACACAATTTAATGACAGTTTTCCTGAGTAAGGAAAATGATCACTTCATATACTCCCTTTCAAAGTAGAGCTACAACTCTCTGGCCTAAGTTTTTGTGTTTGTGCCATCTCATCTCTCCTGAACCAAAGGCCAGGTCACATTAAGTTTTTGTTCTTCAGCTTTCCAGCAAGGAGACACCGAGCACCATGAAATATGTCGTATTGTGGGGGTCTTTCAAATGAGAGCATGGAAACTCAGCTCCTGCTCACCAATGATTTGAAATAACCTAATCCTATAAAATGCTAAATCACTCTGGCAAAGTTCCTGAGATCCCATTCCTCTGGATATCAGCGCAGAGTTACGAGGTACCATACCTTGCCAAAGATAGACCATGCTCTCAGGGCATCTTTTCAAGCCCTCTTGCCTTAGTCCTGCTGCAGCCTAATTTGTGGCACGTTCCTGAGATGCTTCCAGAGAACTCTGAGGTGCAAAGGACGGAAGAACTGCAAGGCTCAATCCATCTTTTGGCAAATACAGTGGAAAAAGCCTGCATGGTCTTTACAAAAATAGGATCCATTTTCATGAAGAAAACAAAGATTTGTATCTGGTAGAGTCCCAGATTTTGGCCTTGTATTTCAAAAGCATTTTTTGCAATAATTCAACATATAGCCCTACACCACAGGGTAAGATCCCAGTCCTTCACAAACACAGCTATTCTGCATGGGAGGCTGAAAGCACTCGATTTTTATCTAAGCCCACCAACCCTGACATCCTCTACTCCTTGCAAGATGCACTCTGCACTCAATGCAGAAATCCATAAAGATCCTTTCCTATGGAACATAAGTGCTGGGTCCCAGATGCAGGCATAATGCAAGAGTATTTGTGCTTGAAGTAGAAACTGTGCCTTTTTGAAACAAAACACACTGCTGCTTCAACTAACCCTACCAAAATGAGATTCACAGAGTTCCGCCCCAAGGAGAGAATACGAGGGAGAATAAATGCAGATGGCAACAATCAATCTCCTCGCTCAATGAGCTACCAAAAAAGTCCTTTGAGATGGCAGCAATAAGGGCAAAGTGAGGGTCCACACAGATCAGAATAGATGTGTGCATATATACTTGTGTGTGTATATTTAAAATAAATCTCTTCTTTTTATGCTCTTTGTTCAACTACATTATCAAAAAGAGGTTTTAAATACAAGCTTATGGAACTACTAAAGAGGTGAATTTGTGAATGTATTCTTAACAAAACACACTCTGGAAAGCTTTAATCTATGAATTGTGACAACCTTGGACAAAATGGATTTTTAATAGAATATAATGTAAACTGCCTGAAACATTGTGATAAGGAATTTTTTTTTTTTAAGTAATGCACAAAAAAAGGCATGATGCACATTGCATGAAAAGAGGAAAGGTCTTAATTTAAAGCATTTTAATGAACACTCAATTTGCGTAGGGAAATGTGAGAAATGGAGATGAAAAACTCATGATAACGATAATACTGCAGAGAGGAGGAGAAAGATTGGAAAAGTAAGCAAATTTGAAAAGGCTCCAGCCGATAACGCTGGCTAAAAGGAATGCAGACTGGATTACAAACATGTCACAGTCCAAAGCCACTGTTCTCCTTGCAAGCAGTGTCTGTCAGTGGCTTTTATCAGAGTTGCACACTGGGGAAGAAAGAGCAACCGAAGTGCAAAGCAGTGGAGCACAGACCTCTCTCTGAGCTAAGGGCAAGGAGGATAGTCAGAGATTTCGGCGAATGCAGCTGTGACTTGCTGGAGTGTCTCACCTTCATTGAACCTCCAGGAGCCATGCCAGCCAGCCGGTTTGCAGGGCTGCCAGGGCTTTCCGCCCCCTCACAAAGCCCAAGGGGGGTTGCAAAACCATAGCAAACTCAGCCATCTCTTCCTCAGAGAAAACTATCTGGGCTCAGAGGTTCAGTCCTGGCTTACCCACTTCTCTACTACTAGCGTAATGCCAGGCAAGTCAGCAGAACTGAAATTACTTCCAAGAGAGAAAAAACTGTCTCCCCCGAGGTAGATACGATTCTGTTTACTAATAGCTTCTGCTCTGCAATGAAAGAGATTGATCCTGCACTCTTACTCATACATAAACTGCCTTTAATGAAGCTCCTTGAATTACTAAAAGGAGGAACAGATTAATCACGTCTAGAGACAGTTTTGCCACATTGACCTTAACAGAAGCAAGTTCAGGTCTCTGCTCATTTAAATGAAACAACAGAACTCCCACAAAAACACTTAACATTCTACAAAAGAAACAAGAGGGCCACCATTATGACCAAAAAGGCAAATTAAAGTAAAGATCAAAGTTAAATATTTACTCTAAGCACTACAATATTTGCAAATCTGGGAACGATCTTTCAGCAGTTTCTATTTGCATACTTTAATTAATCCAAAAATATTAAACTAATCTCACAAAGGAAAGGGTCAAAGTATTAATTAACTTGAGATTCGTTGCTTTTGTGCCATTTAACAGTTCAACACAAAGCAAAAATCAGTTTTAATAAAAACTACGTTACTGTGACAGGTATAATTTCATGGATTAGTGAAACCACATACAAGGCAGTAAGTTTCAGTGTTCGCCCTATTTTTGGTCTAACTTTAAAAATAGTTGTTTCATTTCAATAGAGATTCCTCTGTAACACCAAACGATCTTAAGTTTTCCTTTAACCTCAGCATTTCACTTTCAAATTGATGGCTTTCCACCTTGCTCGGAACAGAACTGAGGTCACAGTTGTTTTAGCAAAAAACCTGACTGCAACGTTCAGCAGAGAGCAGATACTGCACAATCACCCACATCAGCCACCTGAGCTAATTCAGGTTGAGATTTCACTGCTGGAGCCATCGTGTGTCATCGCGCAGCTCCAGAACAAGTGCGAAGGTTCCCCTCTGAGGCAGCGTCTCTGCGGGCTGAGCTCTCCCCCCACCAAAGGGACTTGCTGGCTTCTTTAAAAGCTTTTGGAGGAACTGGGAAATCTTACCAAAAGACAAAGGATTTGGAGACAAAGCATACAGCACCAAATCCAGCTGCCAGAGCTCTGCTTTATCAGTACAGTAGCCCATGAAACCCCAGCAAAATAATGATGGAAGGTGGCTTGAATTTCCTACATCACAACCTCAGACTTGCAACTTTGACAAATGTACTTAGGAAACAAGAGGGGGACCCCCCCCTTTTTTTTTTAAATGGGGAAGAAGTGCTAATGAACGGAAAGGTTTGCCTGGCATTTCATGCCAGAAAGCTCTGTAGCACTTGACTTCACCAGAGACACTGAGCGGGGAATCACCTCCCCTCACTTCACACATTCACAATGCAAATGTCTGCGTCCCACTCAGTCACCTCCGCTCCGCATCTTTACTGGAGAGAAACAGGCATTTTTTTGCTTCCTATTCATCAGGCCTGTTTTACACATCCAAGAGGACTCTCACCTTAACAGTGCCTATTTATCACTGTTGCTAAAAAGCAAACCCATGGATAAATAGCTTTCACCTCAACACGTGTATCGCAGGTACCCAGAGCTAGATGGAATTCATTTGTTCTTCAAATACAGCTTCAGAAACTAAACAGAGTAGAAGCTCTCTTTGCACTCCAAACCTCTGGCAACAATCCTCCTAGGTCTAAATAATTACTAACAACCATTTTTCTCCCTTACAGGAGCCTTCAGAAAAAGGTGGATGCAAAAGACTCCTCAAATAAAAATTGTGACATAAAGTTTTGTGATTTCCTAATTATGATACAATTTCAAGCTAAATTTATGCACAGTGTACTTTAAGTGTAGAGTAACTGCACAATAATGGAGAGAAATTGCTTGTATTGTAAAATACCTAATTCTGATGAACAATGTAAATTTCTCATTACCTTTGATACAGCTTGTGGGAGCATTACCATAACAAACGTACACAGCATTCACGAGACAGTTCATAGACACTCATAGGTGTTCTGCAGCGATAATGAATAACACTTAATAGCTATTACTTTCATAGCTTTTCAAATAAAGGAGACAGCATTGTCCTATATTGCTCTCAATTATTCTTCATATTTCTCTATTTTAATCCATTCCTTTCTGTTGGCTCTTTGGCAACAGCAATTCTGCTGCTGCCCTGAAGGTGCATGAAAAGCAAATGTGAGCCAGGACTAGTTGGCTGCCTCCAGTTTAATTAGATCATCTACTTCCGAAGCTCAGAAGTGAAACAAAAGGAAAAAAGCTCTCATCAGATCACCTATAGCTTTTCCAAGGAGGCTGAGGATGAAAAAATACTGCTATTAAAAGAGCAATACAACTCATTAAAGCTATTGTATGTGTCTCACAGCACTTTAGCAAGGGTTAATGCACAAAAGCGCTTGGCAGCTTACCTGTTCTCTGCGTTTGGGTCGTTGTGCACACATGTGATCGTGGCAGTGGTCCTTGCGCTGTCCGTCTCCTCTTGAACCCCCCACTGGTCTGCATCACTGACTCTGATGTCCATGATCTTCACACCTGGGGCTGTCCTAATTCTGTTGGGGAACAACAGGGATTGCTTTAGTTACAGATCTCCTACAAATAAATCCAGAAAGGTAAACAAGGAAGATGAAAGAGGAAACATTCCCTCTTCCATTAGTAATAGACTGATACATTGCAACTCTAAGTCACTCTGCTTTAAAAATATAGAACAGGTCCAATCATTTTGAAGAGATGAAGTATGAGTTTCATTATGTGCAAAGCCAGTTAATTTTCAGCTTGAACAATGTGGAGAGAATAAGAATGCTTTCTGCTTCAGTGGCACCAGTTTGATACAAATGAAACAGATGTGACTAAGCATTAGTTGATTTAATTTGTTGTGTCTGTCCTGCAGTTCAAGATGGAGAATCAGAGCACTGTGATATTAAATACATCCTCCTGCCCGCAAACCTTTGGGAGCAAGGTGCCTTTTAATATTAGTGATCTGCATGGAAAAAACGTGTTTCACTGCTCAAAGACCATAATGCAGGAAGGAGAGAGAAGGAATACGTTATCCTAGACCCGGGACTGAGGGATGAAAATAATTATGCCATGGTACTGGGATCTATCAAAATGGGCACGTCAAACTCTTGCTGCTGAAAATAATATGATGCTGACATGGAAAACCTTGATTTCCTAAGCATGGCTAGAGTCTGAAAGCAGCTTGGTAGTCGGTAAGTGTCACTTTTTTTTTTTTTAAAAGCCAAAAAAAGTCCACGCTCCAGTGGGGCTCAGCGTTAGGAACAGATTGCCAAGGAATAGGAAACAAACTGCTTTTAATAGCAGGGACTTCATTTGTGCAGCTTGACTCCTGAAACAAGCCTGGGATTTCAACAGGAGTGCTGCAAATATGCCTGGAGAACAATTAGGCAGAAAGCAACTGCTATAGCGCCACATTCGCCACTACTGTGACTTAATTAATTAAAAGCAAAGCCGAGAGGGACCTCTTAGTTGTATGGTGGAATGAAACGGCACTGCTGAGACTTGAAGCGTTACTTAACAGTGAATTGTGATGGATTTGCCCCGATGCCTCGTGGCCAGTTGGTGCTCACGTTACACTATTAAGAATTTCCTTTAAGTTCTAGCTGAGTTTATGGGTTTGGATCAAAGCAACTTCAAGACTCAATGGGTGGTCTTTTCCTCTGAGAAGGAATTCATTCATCCTGCTTTTATGATATCCTTATTTTTGGCTGTAAGGCTTTACTGACTTGATGGACCAAATCCATGCCTGGCATAACCAATCTGATGAAAAATGTATCCTGTAAGGAGAGAATTTTACTTGGTATTTTTCTGTCTCCTTCATGTTTCTCCACAGACATTCATAGCTCCAAACAACATGCCTCAAAGCTTATGTGCCCCTTTCCTGTCATCTTCCCTTCTTTTTTCAGGGGAACATTCATTTTTTCTGTAGTAATTACACTGGACCAAATCATTCCTGCAAGACACCTACATGGCTTCATTTCAGACTGACTTGTAATTTACATGAGATAGAGAATTAGGCCTTCAGCAACGGATTCAATAATTTTTTTCATTAGACTTAGTCAACCACGCTTGAAAAAAAATCATTATGGCCTGAGTGGGGGGAAAAAAAAAAAAAACCCACAATTTTTTGAATTTTCTCTTTCCCAGCCAAAATTATATTTTTTAACAAATTTGCCTCCCCACCACCCCCTCAATTTCTCATGTTTTTCTTGACAACGTGTCTGGAAACCTCTAGCCCAACTTTCCACCCAAGGCAAAGCCCTGGTTAATTAAAGATTAATTGAAGGGCAGGAGATGCTGGGGGGGGGGGGGGGGGAGTGGGGCAGGACAGCTGGATTTCACCCATGATTTCAGGATTCATCAGCTTTTTCCATCTGTCAGAAGCTTGTTATGTCCTCCTACACAGCTTTTGTGCTACAGATATCTTCACTCTGCAGCATTTACTTTCCTCTACTCTGATCCGAATCTAGCACGTCAGTTTACCCCAATGAGGATGAAAAGCAACATGGCACAATTCCCTGCCACACCTGAACGGGCTTTAACCATGCAGGACCCCTGTGCAGCTCCCTTCTTCATGGAAGCTGAAGCTGCTGTTCCTCTTTACCTCCATCAGTGGTCCCCACACAGTTAGGGGGTAAGGGTGCAAGAACCTCAAATATCCACATCTATCTACACACCCGGCTGTTCCAACCTCTCTGGACACGCTGTACCCCAAAACACTGGTGTCCCTCTTGGGCCAACCCCTCAGCTGTGTCTGCCTCCCTCAGCCAGGGAGCTCTGCTGTTTCTTCTCTTGCATCTGAATTCAGCTATGAGATGCTTTTGGCCTGTCTGGACAGCAGATGAGACTGTCCCGATGCCTGTCCTGTTGGCTCACCACTTGGCTTCTCCTTCAGGGCACTGTCCCTTAACAAGAGGCCTTCTGGTTTTTGGCAATGCCGTCTTGTTGACTGTGCCTACAGCTTTCGCTTGCTGCCTATCTACCGTCTTGCTGGGTTAGCATCAAGTGAACATCACATACTGTGCTCCCCAGCTACATTTTCCAAAAACGTCTCAGAACGCTGCATTTTAGGAAAATTTCCAGTCTAATCCCCTGCAATGCATCTGCTCTGGTGGGCTGAGACAAGATGTCATTTTGCATTTTTGGATATCAGTAGAGCCAGGAAGGTTGAAAGAAGGAAGAAACTGAATTCAGCTTCTCACTTAGGAAAAGTCAAGAAATTCAAATTAAACCAGCCTACATATGGGAGGTTTGAGCCTACTATTCTTCAGATAAGTGATTCATATCTTTAAATCTGCCCCCAAACTCCACAGGCACAAAAATTATTGCAAGTGTTGGGGACTGAGGCTTTGCAAAAGAACAAGAAATTCCTACCAGAGCTGACACTAACTGGAGAAAGGATGGTGAATGGCCAGCGTGTGAGCCCAGGCCCTGGGTTTATTGCCCTGCTCTGTGCCAGGCTTCAGTTATAAGCTTGGGTGGACCATTTAGTTTTCTTATACCTCCCTTCCCCACATATAAAATACTGGGAAGTGCTGCTCTTCCAACTCAAAGGGAGATGTAAGGATAAATAGAATTGCTTGAGAAAAACCTGATGTCCTTTAAATTTACCAGCTGACAAAAATTCTGCCATCTCTGGGCTTGAAAACATGGAAAAGATCCACTGAAGTATTTCACAGAAGCATGACCCAAGAAGTAACTATTACCACTAAGATGGCTTAATTCCTTTTTTATAAAGATAATTGTGAAGGAAAAAAGGAACAAAACATGAGAGCCAGTTGGAAATTTGGCAAAACTGACATTTCATTTCCACGGAATACTTGCTTTCTGAAAAGCAGAATTTTCAGACAGAAAACTGTCCTGTTAAAAAGCACTTGCCCACCTTTAAAACGTTACAACTTATGTGGCATTTTGATAACACAATTAGCAGAGATGTAAATGAGACAGAGGAATACTGAATGAGCTCACCAGAAGTTAGCCTGCAACAGGGCCCTCACGTTACAGCCTGTACCCACAGCCTGTATCACAAATGACGTGATCACTATTTATTCATGATACTCTCTTCTTTAGGGGTGGAGGTGGTCCAACAGGAATGTGACATCCTCAAGCACTGCCTTTTGTGACACTTATGCCCATAAGATCTTAAGAGGAGGTAGCTGGGGGTGGGGTGGGGGGGACGTGTCAAAGCTATTCAGAACAGGGCATCAATGAAATAACGGCTTCACAAGTGAATTTAGCCCTCTCCTCCAGCTATAAATGCAGAATAGAGGAAGTTGCTTTCAATTTAGACTGCAGAATACATTTGGTACCCCGGCAATGTTTTTCTCCCTGAACAGTGTGTCCTCCATTTACTGTGGAATATAAAGATGGAAACATGATAGACTGAATGGAGCGGGCAAGCAGAAGCATCCCCAGCCTGCCAACTTGGAACGACCAGAAACTATTCTAAAATGCAATCCCAGCCTTAAATGTATGCGACCCCATGAATTTGGCCGCTCTAAACCTCTTCTCTCAGTTATTACAACAGAAGGAAAGGAGAAGGTACAAGTAATCACCAGGGCTGGAAAGCAACTTAAGGGCTGCAAGAGGGATTTAAACAGCCGAGCACTTAGCGGAAGTGGTGCAGGGACTTCCACTGCCTCCCAGTCAATTAACTGCAAAATCTGAAAGGTAAATGCTTGTTTGCAATACACCCCCAGCAACACTCCCGGCAGCAGTAATTGGGAAGGAGAATCTTGGCAAAAGGAACTTTAAAATAGAAACAGAAGGAAAAGATATTTAGGAAATAAAATAGGAATGTGCTCACAGCAGATGGAAAATGCTCAAAATTATGAGAAAAAAAGACTTTTTCAGAGCTATTTTAGAAATCCTCTTATCTCCCCCCCACCCCATTATGGGGGAAAACATGATCTGAGCTAAATTCACTCTCAATGACGTACTAATAATAACGGTTATGATAATAAATTTCATTTGTAATTTCCAACCATTTCTGTATTCAGCCCTTCAACATGCATTTTTAGTCCAATTAAAAATAAAATCATTATCCTTCCCATACAGGAAATCCAAGCTGTAGGCCAGTTTAGTTAACTTGCCTAAAATTATACTATCTCTGCAGAGCCAGAATGAGGGTCGATACATCCTGATTCCCAGGCTTACACTTCAGCTAGACACCCCTACCCATCTTTAAGATGAAACCAGAGTAGAGCTGAGTAATTCCGAGCCCTCACAGAGCATTTTACATATTTGAAGAACTGCACAAACAGCAAGCAATTAGTTCTGAACGAGGTCCCTGGGGAGTTCCTAGTTAAAATACATGTGTTTTAAGATACATTAAGCCAAGCACTATCAATTAAAATAATCACTGAATTCAGACATAACATCTGGGGACTTTTGGGGTGTGGGTGAGATGGGCAGTGTTTCTGTATAGGAAGGAACAGAAGCATCCCTGTATAGGGGGAGGAAGCAAGTGGAGTTTGCTGGGAGATACAAGGAGAAGAGGGTATGTGATTCACAGTTGCCACATCCAAGTGCATTCCATGGCATGGAGGAGGGAGGCACAGACAGTCGGGAGTTCATTGGTGTGAGTGTATGAAAGCAAAACTGTTTGGGAAACACTGTTAGAGCAGATGGAGGGCTGAGGTGGGACCAGACCTCCCCCCAAGAGAGGCACCATCCCTCTTTTGTGTCTTTCTAAGTTTCCTGGCCAAAATTCTCTGTTGGTAATCCAGAAATATGAGGAAAATGAGGTGACGCAAAGTCAGCCAGAAACCACATGGCAGAACCAGGAATTACGCCTAGAGCTGCCAAGGAATATTTTGATATCTTCACCATAAACCCACCCCGCTCTTCTGCTCCTACTGTAGACCCACTAATAACAGACAGTGTGTCCTGCAATGTCTGTGCAAGACCAGCCTGTGGGCAAATACGCTTTCTGCTGCTGTGGGCTTGCAGTGTGTGTGAAATGAGAGTGCCCCACCTAGCAGACAATCATCCTGCACACCCTCACCTCTTATGGAAGTCAGATTTACAGCAACTCAGGGGATCAGGTCCTAAATCTTCACAAGCTAAGCAAGTGTTTATTTTCTAACGTATCTCTCCAAGAACTTTACTTCTTTGTTCTTTTATATTTTAAAAGACTTGTCACAGATTTATGTTCGAACTACTTCCCCATCAAATTCTCCTTAAAATAGCAGCACTAGGACAGCTGTGTTTGTTTCTGCAATTCCATATTAATGTCACTATAAGTAAAGCTATCTTTCTAAGTATATAAAATACGCATCAAAATACACAAAGATCCTGCAATAAACCAAGCCCTCTCCAAAAGGTCACAAGTGTAAAAGCACAAATAATATGCTGCTTTATCGCGAAGTAGAACAAGCAGCCTGCAAAGCCCTGTGGAGTGGTGTAGGTAGACGGCAGTCAGGTGGCAACGTGGAACAGAGGGGAACTGCAATGTATCAAACAAAAGGAAACCCCAAGAAAAAGGGTTTGAGAAATGGTACCGGCAGGTAAAAAACTCAACATGGCCCTGGTATAAACCCAGTGGCAATAGGTGTAACCAGTGAAACAAGGTGGGAACTCACGGTGGGACACAAAAAAAAAAAAAAAAAAAAAAAAAAAAAAAAGGCATGTTTGCCCTTGGGGATAAAGACAGCTCAATACTTCGAGACAGCAACTTCCAAAGTCAACTGGAGTTTTACTTCAGATTTTACCTCTGCATTTCATCCACGCTAAAAACTACTCCCATGACTACCCCTTCATCGCAAGTCCAATGCATAATTGGCCCAAATTTGTTTTCAAAACAAGACATGGATATGCTGTGCTCTGCCTGCCTTGGCCCCATTTCCCCCTGAAACGCCTCCCCACTGCAGGGCCAAAGCTTTCTTAGCCGCCACTCACCCTGTAGAAATGCCCTTTCTGCATTTTGTGACCTCGGCACTCTCTCACCCTTACACCGTATCAGGTAATCTGCCTTTGCCTCCCTCCGGTATACCTCAATTTCTCTCTGCATCTGTTATTTTTATATAACCTTTTGTAGCTGTCTTATTCAACCCTGTCAAGCATTTGGGGATGCAGTTTCTATGAAAGCAGTTATTACTCTCGTATATCAGAGTATCTCTATCCAACACGCACTCAAGGAAGAAAGTCAATGCCAAAGCACCAGGTAGGACAAAGCAGACAAAATAGGTACAGTGACCAGCACAACGCAAGGCAGGAACAAAGTTGCTCAACAGACACGGTGGCTAATGTGAAAAAAAGCCCAACAACTCAGAGAACAGAAAACCCTTTGAAATCATGGAGGGGATCAGTGCTAAAGATTTAGAATTATACAATTACCACTCTTCTACCCAAAAAGGTGAAGCTCTCAACCTTATTTTTTTTTTTCAGCCCACCAAATGTTTCAAAATATGCTAAGCATCAAGCTCACTAGCATATTGGATTTTGAATAATGAAAAGAGTAAACAGGATTTTAATTTGGATTCTGACAGTAAAGTGCTTTCCATGGGATAAATTAACTATTAGGGAAGACAAATTAACACAACCTACCCTTGAGTATGATGGCTTATGATTTTGAGGAAACTTTTACAGAAGCATGATCAAAATAAGGCAGGATGAAAAACAGAAGATGATGATGGGGGAAGTATTTTACCAAAAATCCTCCCTCCTCCTTTTCATCAAACTGTAGGTATAACTTCTCTAAAAAAGTGCAGCAGATTTTCTCAAGAGCCCCCCATTTTTCCTAAGAATGCCTAACATTTTAGGAGAGATCCTCAGCTGGTCTAAATCACCAGAGATTGATGAATTTTATAGTGATTCTTTAATACTGAAAAGTTAAATTTCACATCCGTGAAGCAAGGTCAGAAAAGGAGGTGTTACCCCTTATGAATTTTCTGGAAGGGGAAGGTGTCTCGGAAACATTTTCTAGATATAAGACTATGCTCATAATGTCAGCAAAGGGTATGTGAATGTCTTCAAAGCAGTCTAACATTATGTTCTATTTCTATATCCAACGGAAAATTCCCATTTTTTGCTAATTTTTTTTAAAAGAAAGAAGACATTTTAAGATTTCATCTTCATATTTCAGCAGAAACTCCATTTTTCAGTCTGCTTTCTCTCTCTCACTCAGGTAAGCAAATAGAGCTTAAAAAAACAGCAGAAAGACATCCTAATTGGCTTGACATTAAAGCTATTAATTTTTATTCTTATTTATTCGTGTCACAAACCAGACCTGTTTATATGGGTTTCTAACACTGCTATGGAAACCTGAGAGGTTCTGAAGTCTTTATGTAATATGAGATGAAAACGCAATCTCCCACAGTGAGCGCTGTTTTCTTTGAAATATGTCAACAGTGGAATTTTGTCCCTCTGGGAGAAAAAGGGTTGCCAGGCACTGGGGCAGGAGACTTCGGGTCCAATTCTATTGACTCAAGGCAGTTTATTAACCATTTTACTGTCTGGGCAACTTCAAAATGGGTATAAGGATGTTTACTCACCTTTGCTCAGAAATTCATCCAAGGAGAAAAAAAATTACTATTTCTATGGAGACACTGTGCATTTGTATACTTAAACATTGTGCAGATACTGTATTTCAATATATTTCTGTAATTTCCCAGTAGGTACTTAAAACTGCGGGTCAAAGAGTTCTGTAGCAATTGGCATTTTCTTAATAAAACTAAAAGCCAAATTTTATTTGAGTCCACCTGAAAACATTGTTGTGCCTTTGACATACAAATTACTTCAATCATAGCATAAGCAAATGTGGCTCTAGATTGTGCTGAAAGCTCTTAGATGCCAGCAACCTCTTCATATCAGGAGAACAGGTCTGATGTTTGGATTGCCAACCCCGGCATCCCACTAGCACGGCTCCAGCAACTCCTGTTACACCAACATGGGGAAGCAGATCGGGTCCTCTCTCCTTTGCCTGCTTGGAGGGCAGGAAACACTGCCCATAATTTGCAAATAAATACACAATTCCTAACTCTCACTTGACACTTTACACTTTCAAAATATCCAATAAACACGAACTAACCATTATTACTATTGATCAAAAGGAGACAGCAGGTCTTTTTCCAACTCTAAATGATCTTTGTGCTACTGAACAACTCACAACATCCCTTTCTCATTAGGATGCACAACCAGCTCACACCTCTGCCTCCCCTGAAAGAGGAGAGATATTTTCCTTTATTCCACTGCCTCTGTTCAGTCAGCTGAGTTATGATGCGTTGATCATTATTCAAAGAGCTCAAGAGTGCCTGCTGTCATACGCCCTTAGACATCTCCAAGAATTGAAGTATGTGCCCTCTTTTCTCCAACACAACAATCTGTGGTGTACCTTCTCTGTAGAGAGAAGAGGTAAAATGCTGGAGTGGTTTTCTATAACACATGTCTACAGAACAAAAATCAAAGCCCGCTCAGCCTCTTCAACCTTTCTCTGAAAGATCTAAAACACTCAGACTATGTCCTTTACCTTGAAACCAACGCAATGCTGTAATAGATGAAACTCTTCCTTAAAGCCTAGAAGTACAGGAGGAAACGCATTACCAACTCTGAAAGTGTCCAAAGTATTTGAACTTGGAATTCTTGCAATCATGCAGAAACACAGCTTTGAAAACTATAATGAAAAAATCAAAGTAAGTCAGAGGTTTCCTCCTGCAAAGACAAAGATACTTACACATTTCCTTTTATTGAAAAGCTCCTTTCAGAAATCAGCAGTGCAAAAATATTTGCAGCCTGAATAGAGTTCAGGCCTCCTGGGAGACAAAGAGTTTTTATAAAGGGGTCATTCTACCTCTACAAGTAAAAAAAAGCCCTGAAGGTCACAGTTCCTGGAAGCACCTAAACAACAACAAAGTAAAAACTTTCCATCCCTCTCCCTGCAAAACTAGATAATGAGCTCCATTAGCACTGTCTTGGTCAACACTGGATGGAGGTTTACAGCATTTAAAATAGTCCATCACTGTGGCTAAATTTGCTCACCACCTTGGAGACTCATACATTTCCTGTAAGGAAAAAGTTTATTAAATACAATTCAGACTAATATAATTAATTGTCTTTTACCAGACATCAATGTATATGACTTAGGATCAGAAAAACTTTCCTGGGTACTGGAGTACTCAGTACCCGCTGAGTACTACAGCCAATCCTGGAGTTTGTTGTATTTGTCGGACTGTTTGTGGCACAATCCCTCAGCTCAGGGCAGGTTGTGACTGCAAATCCCCTGACTGGCAGATGCCCAGAAGAGGCCAGTGGTAGCCAGCCTGTGGCTAGTCTTGAGACAGCATGTGTAGTCTGGCCCAAGAAAGTACATAACAGAGGCAGTCCGCATGCACTGAATAGGGTCTCACCTTGACTTTCACACAGCTAATATACTCTTTCGATGGTTTAAAAAGTACAAGGGAGAAGACCAGCAGTGAGGTTGATGGGCCAACAACACGCTGACATGTGTCCTCCTCTTAGGAGATGAGGCTAAAAGCAAGAGGACACTCAGTAACGGTCATCTTTACCTAAAAGATTGCTTAAAACTGCACCAGCAAAAAAATAAACAAAAAAAGAACATTAAAAAGAGCAGATTTTTGAAACATGTATATACCTCCAACTTCTACTGAAACCAGTCGCAACCCTTGGCACATCCAACAATTGCTTAACAGCATGAAGTGGTCTTTAAGGGACCTGTGATACATTTTTACACACTTGCACAGTACTCTGCATAAAAAAGCAGCACAGAAAGGGTTGTTATTAGGAACTCCACCTAGGTTGTGGCAAGGAGACATTGACCTGAGCACAAGGGATGGAGTTAGAGGGAAGAAGAAAAAAAGCACAGCAATGAAAATCCTTCCAGAATTAAAAAGGCCACAAGAACTTTGCCTGAACTAGTAGTTGTTGTTTTTATTGGATTATTTTATGAGGTTTTATGTTGTTTAATTGAAGAAAGAAAATGGATGCCATAAAATATGCAGCACTAACTGGGGCTGCAGAGTACATTGCTGAATATTGCTAGTAATGCCATTTCCCCTTCACTGTCAAAAAATAAAAATATCATTCTTTATATCCCTGTCACATGGAACAGCGGTCCTCTCGCGCTTGCCGATCAATCATCTTGGAGTGCACCTTTACCTTGAGCAGTATGTGCTAGGACGGTGAATAAGGAAAGCTCAGGAAATAATCTCCCTTTCCACAAGATAGAATTCAATTTCCAGTATAGCTCAGACCAGTACTTTTCTTGAAAAGGTGGCACCATATATTACAGCAAAAAAGCATTTTTCTGCTGCTAGTGAAAACTTTAGTGAGCATTATGATTATGTGGTTTGTACTCCAGGCACCAATGACCACCAAGCAGGCTAATAACGTGTGAATTCTGATGAGAACCAGCCCTCCAGCTGGGATAAAACATCAAAGACTTTTTTCCCCTGTTTTTTTTCCATTCTGCTTTCTTTACTATAAGATTTTTTTCTAGCTGCAGACAACAACTTTCCAAGATTCTCCTAGAGAGTAAGCACTTCACCATAAAGGTATCCCACTCTGATGCTCAGGTAGCCCCAGTTAGCCCTTTGGCCACTGTCCCAACAGGCCTTTATGTTTGACAGCCCTAGTTTGGTTTCTTCGAGTAGTGCTTCTCAGAAGCTTTTTGAAGACTCTTTGCAGGTAGATTGAGCTTTCACCAACAATTCTTTGAATCCCCCTTTGGATGTCAGCAGATTTGGCAAGGATTTTGCAAGTCCCAAGCTTTGTCTCTCCTCCAAGCACAGTTGACAAAGGCTGTGCAGCAGAGGCTGGCTGGGTCCATAATCTACTGCAATGAAGTCCAGAGAAAGCCCCACAAACGGACGGTGCCGGAGCACTGGCTCACTGCATTTGCCTCCAATATTTCTAACTGTGAAGATGAGGAGACAGTTTTTCCCCTCTACATGCCCTGAAGCTCCAAGTCCCAGCTTTTGCTCTGCAGATCTGGCCAAAACATCATTCTGCAAGCTGGTGCCTGACAGACAGACCCTGGCAGCCCCAGAGCCTAAGATGGGCAAAGAGGTCAGGAGGATTCAGCCCTACAAAGTCTGTTGCTCACAGTGCTGCTGCAGCTTAGAAAGCTTATCCAGCCTTGCAAAGCTGTCAGGAAAATTTACCAGCCGCCGCACAAAAATTGCTTGCCGTTTACCACAGCGATTGATGGTAATGCAAGAAACTAATGGCATTTTACTTGCCTGTCGAAAGAAATTACTCACCCTGGGCCAGCAGGATTGGGGAAGGATTCTTTAATCCTTGCAGCGATTTTTAAATTAAACTCTAGTGTTTGCAGGGCTGAAGACCAGTCAGACAGCAGCCTGTTTCAGGATGGATTCAAACATGATGCAGCACACGGGCAGATAGGTCCGGCACAGCAATAAAACAGAGTGAAAGGCAGCTGCACACCGTGCTTCTGACTTTTTTTAAAGTTTACAGATTTCAGGGGGCCAAATCCATTTCCAGATCGTTAATCTCTAACAAAGACCTAGGTCCCAGCACTGTGCATGTAACAAAAAGTTGGGGAAATGACAGAAGAAAAAAGGCCATAATCAAAAATTGGAGGCAACTGATCTAAGTGGTACAGGAAGGTGCTCCCATTTGGTCTATATGTGCAGAAGAGTATAGCGGTATAGGGGGTCAATTCACTTCCTAAATCAGTAGAGTTGATAGGATCATTCCCTCTGTGGCTTTCCCTTTCCTTCCTAACACCAGTACTAAACCTTCCTTTATCCTTTAGCATTTTTCCTTTATCATTGCAACTGGTCTGTTTGCCACCAGAACTGCTCTGTTCTGGTTTTATCTGCAGTACTGGCATTCCCCCTGTATGCATGGCAGATCCTCCATCATAGTTCAGTCACAACATCCTTGTTAAATGAGCTACTTCAATAGTTTGGGAGCAAACAACATTCATTCATTAGCTGGCAAGTGAAGGGTGAAGGACTAAAAAAGGTCCTTCACCAGGAGCTGATTCTTACAAGCAGTAGCACAGCGGGCTCCAACACCTAGCACTGCCCCTGGGGAATTTCAGTAAAACAAATAGCAAGGGACATCCCACAGCACTTTTGAGGATAGGAATGAGCTACTCTCACAGTTTTGGTTTTGGTTAGCCTCTGTTTTCTTGACCAGCGTTTATGATTCAAGCTCCTATGCATCCTCAGAAACCAGATGAAAAATTGTCTCTGAAAAAGGTCACAAACAAAAAAAGGGGAGAAGAAACAATTCAAGTTTAATGAAGGCTACACATGCCTAGGTGCTAGCTACCAAGAAGTCGCTTAAACTTCCAGCATTTCAAGGCATACACTGTGTTTGCAATAACAAACACTCTAAAAACAGGCTTTCCCACTGGGGGAGTTGGGGGGCACTGAATCAACTACCTATAAAAATGGCTACAATCCTTTATAACATATTCAGTGGTTTTCAGTGAAAAACACTCACAGTGAGATACTGTGTCCCACTGAGTATTAAGCACTTCCCATTCCCGTTCTGCTTTTTCAATTCTAACTAGTCCCTAACCCTGTTAGTCATGAATTTGCGATTAATGAGCCTTGTTTAGAGGATGTGAATACTGAAATTCTTCTGATATACAGGCTCTAACCACAGAAAGACGATCTCATTCAGCAAGGGAATCTGCTGTGCTTAGGGGGGATTCCAAACCTTCAATAAAGGAAATCAGCTGTTAAGTCATTTTAACAAGGGGCAGCATGCTGTGCTCTCGGCTCTGAGGTGCCACGCAATGGTCTCACAGCTTGGTATCTGGGGACAAAATCATCTTCATGCATTAAGGATGCTTAACATCTGCTTGTAAATCTGCGGCCGATAATAAATTGGCTGTGACTGAAATGAGGATTGTGCAAGTGTGGTTTTCCACCAGAATTCTTAACTATGAGAAACATGCACACATACACACCCGCACACACACTCTTTTGATCTAATAGAGCAAAGGACCAATAACCCAGGGCTAAACTAATTATGACTAGTTATGCTTCAGCAGAAAACAGCAGCCACTCCTCTCCTGCTTCAAGGGGACAAGTAAAACAAGTGCCTTTGTGGCTCTTCTTCCCTGCGCCTGGAAGGGAAGAACTGTCCCTCGGGAGTCTTCCTCTCCCAGGGTATCCAGAGGAGCAGATTACCTCCTCAGCTGGGGACATGGGGACAGGCAAGACAGCTCTCCGCTCCAGGCTTGATAGCAGAGCTAGAGAAAGCCCCGTACACCGTCTCATCAGCCCAGCCTTCTTGTTGACTCTAATAGAAAATATATTTCCCAGGCCATGAAAAATCTGATAAAACAGCGAAAAACAAAAAGACAGTGTTTTTCATTAAATAAGATCACCTATCACATGCCCATCAATACTCAGAAATAATTCGGGGGGGGTGGGGGGTGGGCTTAATTATATTTGAAATGGTTTATAAAATGCACCAAGATGGAATAAATGTTCCTTGTTCTCCTATAGCAGTCACTTTCAGACATATTTCAGGAGGCTAATCCTGGAGACCAGGAGATTAATTCCTGGAGACAAGCCCTTTTTCCCCTCCAGCTCCTCCCCAGCTCTTCAGAGAAAATGGCCTGGTCTGATCTTAACACATCTTGAAGAAGACAGAAAGATTAATTATGCTCCTCCCTATTTCATCTTCATGGCACATCTGAGCAGCTTCTACAGCTGCGAAACCTTTATTTCCAGGGTCCTTTTGATTGTACTGCTGAGATATTCAAAGACTTATTAAACCTAAGGGGAAGTCCCATTCACTGAGACTTAGTATTGAAACGAGGTGGGGGAGGGAAGCTTAAAGTTATCTTGTACTTAAGTTAAAGAGACAGTTGGAGAAGATTTATTCATAAATCAAAGTCTTCACCCTTGAAGACTCACCTAGTCACCTATCCGTGTGGCGCCTTGCACACAGGAGGTGCTATTGGGACTAAAGGGCTGGGAAAGCAAAGAAACTTGCCTTATATTTTTGTAGACAGAATTTTGCATCTACAAATTGCAATTGTTTTCCAATTGCAACACTAACATCAAGTTAGAGCTCAGCTTTTAAACGAGTCTCCTGCAAAGGTGGTGTTTGTCGATGCCTGCATCATCGTGGTTGTAATTATTTCCTCCAGCAATTACTGTCACTGTATCTGACCTTATCCTAGAGTCAAGTACCAAGGCATTAAAGCGACAATATCTTCTGCGCAAGTAATTGCTGATACAAAACCTTATTCTCAATTACTAACGTCAATAGCTTGTGGATATTAAAAGCAAAGCCAGTATATTACTGGGGCTGAGATTGCTTTCTAATCTGATAGTAAGGCTATAAATTATCTGATTTGCTGATGAAGAGCTCAAATTACAAAGGCACCATTTAAAAAAAATCACTAAATATATGGATGACCTCCTTTGATTTTAACTGGCGTTGAGAAAGTGCTCCGTTCTTTCCTGGTGGTGTTGCCTTCCTGACTTGAATCTTCACTGTCAAGCTATCATCCTCAATTAACTTCAGGCACAACTATTTTCAGGTATAACACTCTGCCTGCCAGGATAGCAGTAGGCTTCAAAAAGTGGGCCTTCAAGCTACAGCCTAAAGCTCATCTATCAGAAATACCAATATTATCCCTCTTTTTTACTTTTTAGAATTGTGAAACCTCAGCAGTACCATTACAATCAAGGTTGTACTTACTCCTGGGATCATTTTATCTTATTTTCACATGGGAAAACCCTTTCTTTACAGAACATTCCTGCAGTTAAGATCTCTCTGCAGTTTTATGTGAAATTAAGTAGCTAATGTCATACACGTGGTGCTGCAAAGACTAAATCATGATATTAAGGGAAGTCAGGGTTCAATTTCTCTGCGTGCAGCAGGCAAGATATATGCATTGGGAAAGGCTAGATCTGGAAAATGTAATAAACAGTCACAGGTGAATATAAAATATAAATGTAAAATGCACGTCTTCATATTTATTGCATCTTTTACATCTAAATCAGGCAGATTTCATTCCACAGATTGAGACTGATCTAAAGTAATTTAGTGGGAGGCTGGTAGTTGAAACACATAATCACATTTCTAGAACAATGTAATTACATTGAATTTAATGTGATTTCCTGCCACTGGTTTAAAAGTGCCGCCTCCTCCACATTCTCGATTTACACTGAACATGACACTTCATGTAAGATTACTTTTACGTTGCCAGGTAAAGCATTGCATAAGGGGAGAAAGTATGCTACGACTCTGAATCCCCCAAGACCATCACACAAAGGCGTCAGTTATGAAGTACCAGTAAGTTCAAATCTTAAATTTCTAGAAAGATGCTGTCTCAGCAGATGACCACTGATTTTAGATTTCACTTTCATTAAATATCTCACAAGGAACAATTTCGCTGACCTTAAGAACTTGTGCACAAGTCAGCTCTGCTCTATAGGGCAAAGAAATTTGAAGGGAAATTTACTCTTAGCAGAAGAGTTTTCAGGTTTTCGTATGTTGTACATGCTTTTGAGAGTGCCATATTAAAGACTTTTTGTAAAGAACAGGCTAATAAATGGACACTGCAGGTCATACCCATTAAGAATAGCTAGAAAATACTGGGGGAAAAAAGTAAATGCAATCTGCATGCAGACCAAGAATTTGAATCTTAAAACAAACACAAGGACAAAGGGCTGGAATTTTATCAAAGTTATGAATAAAACAACACAGACATTGATATTCATTTAACTCCTACAAACCAGTTAAAATCTGATCTGGAGAGAGAAAGCGTGCAAGCCAATGTGTCGGAAGAGTCCGTGCTGCCAGCCAAAGCGTACCACATAAACAGAAAAGTTACTCTTTAAAAAAAAAAAAAAAAAAACACAAAACTTATAGCTGATCAGATGAAATCCTGCAAGCCCACCTAGTGTGAAACAATTCAAGTAATCTCTTTGCAGAATAATTTCAAATAGCAACCGAAGTTGTAAAAATCAAGGCATATTTACAATAGATTTGCAAACAGAAAGAAAAATTATTAAATTGATCAAAAATGCTATTTCCTGCTGGCAGTTCATTCAACTTTCTGCAGAATGTTTCAACATTTATATTCCTTCATTGGAATAAATAAGTATTGAAATATAATGGATAATGAAGCAGATGCTAAAGGACAATAAAAGTGCATAGGTTATTTTTTTTTTCAGCAGACCAATACAAACTTGAATGAAATAAAAGTTTAAAAGTAGGTTTTAAAGCTGGGGACTTTTATGAAAAGTAAATGAACAATACATTTAAAGGAGTATAATTATCGATGAATCACAACGCTATGGAAATGGCCTCGGAGAGCTCCAAATGCATTATACACTGCAGAGGAGGAGGGCGAACGAGGGAGAAAAGAGCCCCTAAAAGGAGCCAATGCTGCAGCCCTCGCTCAGATAAACCACCCTGCATTTATGCAGCGAAGTCAGCTGCATTTAGGTTATAAAGCCAAATCCTGAGATTCCTCCTTCCATGGAAGTTTTCTTTGGCACGAATAAAACTGTGGAAAAATCTCAGGACATGCAGGCTTGCAACAAGCCAAGGAAGAGACCTCAGCCTTCGAACTGCTTTTCGACACTGTCGATGTCGAGCACCGCTGAGCAAAGCAAGGTGTTGCGAAAGGCTCACACAGCCGGGCAACGCTACACCAAAGTGGCACCGATGAATGCAAATGTGTTACAAAAAACAAAGAACGGAAAAGTTTTGTCTGGGAAACAACGGCGTGTATTATTGACGGCTCAGCAGCCAGAAGACCTCAGCGCATGGAGAGAATAACGGGTTTGTCATCTCTCTGCCAGGAAAGGACTTGAAGAGTGTTGAAGAGAGGCAGCGTTTCAGTTCCGTGCCCACCCTGCGACCCCGGCGCACGGTCCCGCGGTGCACAGCAGGGAAAGCAGCATGAGCTCAGCCACGACATCTGCCTGCCACAGCCAACCCCAATACACTCAACCCCACCACACATCCAACACACACTACATCTCAGGTCCTTCTTCCTGAGCTGGACAAGCTTCCCAACAGCCTCAGCATTTCCAGATTTCAAATCCTTAGTAGGGTTCCTTCAAAGAGCGAATGGATACATTTGCAAAAATTAATTTTGGGCTGCAGCTTCTTAAAACGTACCCATTTCTACATCAGGCAGATTAGCGGCAGAGCCTGCTAGAAGTTACGGTCTTAATCAAAACCAAAAATGTACTAAGCAGCTTTTCCCTTTTGTTTACTGAAAAGCCTACTTTCTTCAAGGTGACTTGAGGCAAGAGGCAGTTTGCTTAAACAGTAAGAGATTTGCTGGATGCCAGAAGGCCCCTTTTCATCCCTGATCACCTTCTACAGCTCAGGAAGAGAATTCTGCAAAGAGTACATGGAAATAAGACAGGGGAGTCAGGACCCTTATTAGGTTAAATCATTCAGTTGCAAACCAGAACCAACCAGACAGAAACACTGTGATTCAAACTTGGACAAAAATGGTTAGAAATGAGAAACAATTTGGCTATGGCAGGATTACCACTACATTTCCTGGGAGGTCAACCCAACTATTCAGGACTCATTATGCAGCAAAAGGACTGTGAAAATCTCTGCTCAACCAATCACCACTACAACAGTTACATATTCAGATTTCTTTCTGGAATAAGTGCAAATTTGCTTTGATTGACTGACATTTCATCACTTAATACATTCATAGTATGTCAAGGGAAAACTTGACTGAATTCACAATGCTGTACTGATTGAGTTCCTAATAGGAACAGTTGTCAGAAGGACTTGTAAGGATCACTTTTGAAACATTTTCTAGTTGGCAGAGGACTTTCTGCACCAAACTGCCTCTCCACCTACATGCAGGACTTCCTGGGACACAAAGATGGACAGCCCCTCTCTTCCCAGTTGCCATCAGCCCGTGGCTTGGCAGCTGCTGCAGCCACCCCAATGCCTGCACAATACTTTTTCTCCAAAGTCCTGCATTTGAGACATGCAGTTGTGGAGTCAGAAAAAGCTTTGCTGGACACTCATGAACAAGCTGTGAAAGAGGAGCTAGAGACAAATTGCAGGGCAAAGCTCTCCTTCACCCCCTCCACCCACCAAAAAGTTCCCCGAGTACAAACTACCTAACCACAGAGCTCGAGGGTGAACAGAGGACACAGGAGGTAGCACAGCTAGAGGTCAGTGCCTACCTTAGCTGAAAATGGAGAAAGATGACAAGGAAAACTGACTTGATTCAAGTTTGAGCCCTTGGCCACTGCCCCAGCCTCGGGGCTTGCTGCCTGCCATGGAATGGGCAGCTTCCTGCTCTCTCAATCTCTGCCTATGAATGGAAAAAAGTCTGCAGAGTTTCCCTCTGCTCCTGGTCCCTCCTCTGAAATTTTCACATTTGTTTAGAAAAATCTTCAAGATACAGCTTTCAAATGAACCTAAGCATTTCCAAACTCCTTTTCTTCTCTGCAGAGACCTGTAAGTCCCTGAAATGACCTACCTTCAGCATTCATGATGTGGGTAAACAGGATCCCTGGCTGCTTTCACTCTGTTTCCATTAGACAAAGAAGGGAAAAAAGCAGTGCTCTTCAATAGTTAAAACCAACCAGTTTCAAAATAAATATTTAAAGTTGTCCTGATTGTTAGATAAGCAGCTTCTGCAAAGCAATTGCAAACGTTGCAATTGTTTTGCCATACGGTCACCAGCAGCTGGAAGCTCCAAGATGCCCATTTCAATCAGAAATTTTCCATTTCAAATGCATTTGGCAGTTTGTTCGTGGTGAGAACTGCTTCTCATCACGTGAGCTTTTAGAAGACCGCAAGGAGTGAAGCACAGGTGGCTTTTCTTAAAGCCTGGGTCAAAGCACAGCTTTCTGTAAAGACCCCTTTTTATAAGTAAGTAAATAAATAAATAAGAAAAGGTGCTGTGCCATACCTTCTGCACTGCTATTAGGCAGCCGAGAGGCTCCTGCTGGACCAGACAAAGCCTTCAGTAGGTCCCACAGAATATTCACAAACAAATGAAAAGAACAGTGGGAGGAACTGGCTTAAAAGTGCATTCACTGTACTTTCCTTTTCTTTAAATGTAGTAATATGCAACAGCTCCTTGTGGTGTTGAACGGACAATACTATTAACTCTTTTTTCATTCCACCATTTCAACCATTTATACTTACATTCTTCCACCTAATCACTACCTAGCCGTTGATAAAATCCATCATGCACTATGGGCCAAACCTTGAGGTCCCCACTCAAACCCTCCCTTAAATGAGTTCTTAGTAGGATTTTCGCATGATTAAGCATCACAGATTTTTTTTCCTAACTGTTACCTGAATAAAGAACACAAGAATTGGCCCTGATCATTACCATAATGCTTTCACGTTTTCCACAATGCCACTCAAAAGCCTAAAAACATGGCATAGAAGCCCCGCGGGGAATTAATGCAAAGTGTCTGCATTTGTACCAGGAACCAATTGCTGAGAGAAAGAAAAAGGATATTTGAAATAAACCTGGAGGATGCATTAGCAGAAGCACTTCTGAGCAACTTGCCATTTAAAGCACGCACGGGACAAATTCATCTCGAGAGTCACTTCAAAGGGAATGGTCCGTAATCAAAATTAATCACAATTAATTTGGCCCCAGGTTTCTGCCACTGAGAGACAGGCTCCCACAGTCAGAGCTGCAGGCAGCGGACGGCAGGAATCACATCCACAGCGTCCACCTCTGCTGATATTGCCAATTCTTCTGCTATGCTGGTGCCACCATAAAATGCTGCAACAGGATTCAGGCCAAATTTGTTTATCAGCTCTGAACCATGAGGCCAGCCAGCAATATGTGCTGAATGGCACCCTTTTTGAGGATGTCATCTTTCTATTTATATTACCTAATTCTTCTTCTCCAACTCCCTGTGGCAAACCAACGGTTGAAATCACACAGTATAAGCTAATAGGGTTATATAATTGTCCATTTGCTGTACATATGCTCTCCCCCCTAAGGCAAGCGATCACCGCAACTCTATAGCAAGAGAGGTACACCTTCCATTTTTGATGTCTAAGCACATCAGAGTTTTGGAGGTGCTTCGGAGAGTGTCTCTACCCTTGTTGGAGGAGGACATGTGGGTAGCTGAGCAAGAAGCAGGCAGCAGAGAACTGCCATGGAGGCAGAATCAAACACAAACGAGAGGTGCCTCATCTCCTGCCCCTTGTCTCACCCATGAAACACAGCTACACTAAAACAAGACAGAGGATGCCAGCTCCGCATGCGGCAACTTTCAAGGTACTGCTGAACAGACACAACCCTCAAGCTTTCTGCCCAGGTTTAATTCCTTGCTCTGCCTGCACGAAAGCAAAAAAATTCCTTGATATGGAAAGAGCAGCTTCCTTGTCTCTTGATGCTTCTCAGTCTCCACCACCAAGATTTGCATTTTCAAGCTAATTTTGCTTCTCTGTCCTCTTCTGGTTTTCCCAGCATCACTCTCCAAACACCATTTTTGCGACACAAAGGCAAAATAATTTACATAAACAATTAAGCTGTTTCAAAGTAAACTGGGTGTATGGACATGGATACTTCCTTTGTTTCAAATATATTTGCCTTGCATACTTACACTTAAAAGAAAGAATATTAACCCCTGTAATCTTTGAATTCCTGTACCCT
The DNA here is from genome assembly GCF_965638725.1 of Aptenodytes patagonicus. Classification (NCBI taxonomy): domain Eukaryota; kingdom Metazoa; phylum Chordata; class Aves; order Sphenisciformes; family Spheniscidae; genus Aptenodytes; species Aptenodytes patagonicus. Next base: position 5,279,806 of record NC_134963.1, read on the forward strand.
TCACCCCAAGGTATGTAAAAATGGCATAGGCCCTACAACATGATGGACTTTTGGCCCCAAATCTCTGGGTCTCTGGAAGCATCCAGGGTTTAAAACCTCAGAAAACATGTGTAGAAAATTTAAACTCATATGACATGAAGTTTAAAGTACGCATTTTACTTATGCACAGTCACTTTTTTTTTTGCTATGTTCTACCGTTAAACTGCTCTCAGTTCAGGAAGACCCATTTCTAGATACAGTTTGAACCTTTCTCCAGAAGAGTACAAATACACAATCCAGTAGAGGTGGGAGCTTTGCTCTTTTACACATATACCCACTATATATACATAGCTTCTTATTTTACCCACTTCGTAAGATTGCTGCTGTTCCCTCCTTGGCAGTTTGGAGGGCACAGGTGCTCCGAGCTCTCAGGGAGACTCGCGGAGACAGTAGTGCCACTTCCCAAACTGGCTACTCCCTTCAGTTTTCTGGCCAAATCCATTAATCAGGCCTGATCCGGGGAGTCCGCATATGCATGTACTGTAAAATCCCCTTACCGAGTACTGTTTTCCACCGAAATTAACCTTTGCCAAGCTCCCCCATGGCACACCAGCCACGGAAAGCAGACAGCACAAGCTCATGGGTCCCCGCACAAGTCCATTTGCCACACATATGCTATGTGTACCCTCAGGAGCGGGTCCCCGCTTCACTGTGTGACTGAAGGGAAGGGACAGCTTCCCGGCTTCCCATAGTCCCCGTGCTGCACGCACAAGTAGAATTGCTTTCAAATGCCTTTGCGCTGCGGTGTTGCACTTCTATCTGTTCTCCTCCCCGGCAGACTCAGCAGCCTTCTCAGAGAATTTCTTTTCTCTCTTTGCTTCCTCCCAGCAGTCACATCAAACAGACATGTATTACCCAGCTTGGAAACTGCTGCTTTTATCCTCCAGGTGAAGAACTGAAGTCGTTAGTGTGCATACATTTCTGAATGGTCTTCAGTGAGAAAATTCAATTTTCCTCCTATTCCAGGGAATAAAATAATTACTTGCTTTTCAAACTTCCTGTTTTTCAAGATGATAAAAGCTGCTGTTACAAGTGATAGACAATTTCTAGATCTAAACAGACCTCCCAGTTCTCAGCTATACTTCGCAGTGGTTTCGAACACTGTTTGTGCCACCATTTCCCTTGCTGGTCTGTCACGGATGACGTCGTCTCCAGCGTAGTCCATAGCCAGCTCCAGCTCCCCCAGCAAACAGAAGCCCCCGATTTGGGGTGTAACACTGTACTTCTCTTCCTTCTCCCACTGCAAGCAAAGCCAGTTAGCCTGACTCAGATTTTTCTCAAGCAGCAGAATACCAGCTTTAACACAGCTACATCCTATTAACGCTGATATATGTGAGACCTTTTAAAGGGCCTGGGGAAGACAGATTTCACTTTGTTGAGATAAATTTAGACACCAGAAACTATAAAGATGAGGGAATCCAATAAACTATCATTTATCCTTCTTCTTCATTTGAATAGAATTCGCCAATATATAGCACTACGGTTTTACCCTCAGGCCAAAATCTGCAAATTCAGTTCCTCTAGGTGTTCAGTCATGTGAGGACAAAATTGATTCACGCTGTCCCCTCTCCCATATTGAATGTGTATTCTGGGAGGGGAATCTTCCCAGAATATAGTATTATCACTCCAAAAACACTCCAAGTTTTTGAATCTATGTTCATGTGCATATACCCAAGATACATGTAACTCAGCAACAGCAACTGGAAATGTTGCATTCTTTTCTGCAGAGCACTTACTGCCTCCTGCCAGCAGACAGTCTTTACTGAACTCAATGAAAATGATACGAGCCTGTGTCAGGCTCCAACATCGCAGAAAAAGAATGAGCTATCACAGCAAACGAGGAATACGTCATTTTCTCCATCTTTTCTTGGATGGTGAAACAGAAGCACAAGGAAAGCAAGCAAATCACTCAAGGCCACACCAAGAATAGCACCAAAATCCCCAACCACAGGACATGCTACATACTTGTAGTAGCAAAAATATATCTGTCATTGCACGTCACACAAGCTCATTCAAACTGAAAATTTATCACTTGCTTCGGACTCCAGCCAGGTGACAGCAAATATATCATGGAACTGTCAACAATCTGCTAATCTTGGCTGTGAAGTGTAGGAATACAAGAAGCTTAAAAATACACGGGTCCTTCAGAAACCATAAATTTTCCTGGCTCTTTCTCACATACCACTGGGTAATAGGTCTACTCCAGCTATTTCACTCCCATCTCCTGCAGTTAAACAGCTTCATTTTGCATGTCTATTTAGAGAATCACAATCAGACATATGAGGTAGCAGAAATCACTCATGGGTATACAGATAAAGAAACAAAGACCCTCTCTGGCTCCTTGACTGAGAAGAATTACCACTGGCAGATTTAACTGGAAAGTCCGTACAGAAATCCCAGGACACACACAACTGGATTTTCAGAGCCTCCACAGAAACAGCTGGAATAACATCTCTGTCCATCTGGAAACCTGGTCTGTTGTGCTCTTTTGAGCAGAGAAGAAAGCAAAGAGAAGCAAAGGAAGACCTTTCCTCCTCCATGTGAAACCAAACCATTTAGACAAAAATTTAAACCAGGGTGGGGGGAGGATCTTTGATTATAAACCCAGTAGTAGTTTCAAAGGATATTTCCTCACAAATAAGGGCTTGTTCATGACATTTCACACTGGGCACATTTTTGGGAGACCATAAATAAAAAGCAAACCTCCTTGTTGTTCAAGGTATGATGCTTTATAAGTCAGCAAGCTCACCAAGGACTACATTAGCCTGCTTAGCCTAAACACTACTACCCCTACAGCTGCGTGACGTGGCCCAGCTATAGAAGGCAGCTTAACTCACCATTCTTTGTGCGAATTCAGTTCTTTAAATCAATTTCTCTTACGCCAAATGGCTTGGTGTACTTGCCATTCTTCATTTCCTACTCTGGCCACAAACTTCAATTTTCTATCCGTAGAACTTAAACAGCACATAATTACAACTAATTATCGATCACTGAGGGATTACTAGTTGACAAATCCAATTTTCACACTGTTATCAAGCATGACTGACTGTGGACCAGAAAGAATAAAAGGTACCTGCTCTGCCTTAGAAACCTGCAGGTCTATAAGCTGGGTGGGACCAGCGTTGTCACCGTCACCATTATTAAACCCATCAGACTGCAGTGGCACCTGAAAGCCAATGTGTTTAGGGACCTATTATGTAAGACGCTATAAATCTACACAAAGTGACAGTCCTCACCCCAAAGAGTTTTGCAAGCCTAAAAAAAGCCAAGCCTTTTACATCTGTAAATGTATTCAATTTGGCTGCGTTTGTACCACTTTTGCATTCCATTTCTGCAAATATTCTCCCAAGCAAGCTAGCTGGCAGAGATGTTCAGAGAAACAGCTCGTTTCAGGCAAAAACGCCACTCAATTTTCCTCAAAGCAAATTTTAAATTTGCATGCTTTGGTGCACCTGCTGATCTGAACAAATTGGATCAATGAAGGAAAGGATAGCACTCTGCAGCCCCGGTGCCCTGGGAAAGCAGCTCACACCCAGCCCATTAATGTTATTCGTTAGCTGCAGCAGTCCAGTTACCCAGAAATCAGGAGTCTCCTGTCGTATGGACTGTGCACGGTACAGTCGAGGCACTGTGCAAAGAGGGTATTTAAGAAAAAAACAATTAAAAAAAAAAACTGAGAGAAAAATACAGGGAGCTGCTCAAACATTGTTGAATGGAGTAAAAAGCAACGTTTCCATAATAAGTCACATGATGAATTTTTTCCCAGTGGTATTTCAATAGAGTTATTCACATAATTCAAGCAGACACAAATCCCAGTGTGAAAATATCTGTGCTCTTGTAAACCACTGACAGCCCTTCCAGCATGACTTACAACAAAAGACCAAAAAAGTCCACTCCCGTGGTACACAGAAATTGGTTTATTATTAGAGCTCATCCAGCACCATTATTTTCTGACAGTAAATGTGTTTTTAACAGAATTGAAATTTCCGTGAAGAACATTTTTCTTGTAAATGTTTAACTTTTCTTTTGGGAAAAACCACATTTTTGTTTCACGTCTCTTTAACATTAAGATACATTTCCCTTTCCATTCTGTTCCAAAGGAAGCACGACACAATTTAGAAAATGCTGCACTAAATCTCCCTGGCTCCTAAAAATAAAAATAACTGAGAATCAGCCTCACATAAAGAAAGATTGCAAGTGCCTTACTAAGGACTTTATTCATTAAAAAAGACTCAACTCTATTCTGCTTCTTGTCTATGAAAGTGAAATATGATTTTATTAAATGAAGCCCTTAATATGTTTGCTAAGACTCTGTCAGGCTCAACATTAACTACATTTCTATTGTTTTTCAAGTCCAAAAAGAAAGTAGCTTCTTAACCTACAGACCAGTGGAGAAGTTTGTTTTATTAAGTGCATTTGCTGGACAAAATCATTTAAGGAAGGGGGCGGGGGGGGGGGGGGGGGGGGGGGGGGGAACCATGTTACATGCATTTCAGTTTTGGGTAGCACGATTGCATAGATGAGCACACAGCCATTGTCTACTGCCCAGGTGCACCCCAGGATGTGTGGAGGACATCCCAGCAGAGACCTGCTCCTCCTCAGTGAGAAATAATACCTGGGGGAGCCTTCCAGGCTGCCGGGTCTCCGACCCTTTGCAGACAGCTTGCAGCACTGGGTGAACAAGTTGCTAAATCTCCCCCCCATAGAGGCATGTTTGAGGTGATGCGTTGGGTCCATTCAGAGGGATCACAGCCGGTGAAGTAGCTTCCCATCCCAGCCGGGGCACCTGCGCCAGCACCAAGCACATCCTTGTCCAAAATTACTCCCCTCCCGACCTGCTGTTGACTTTTGCCTGGGTTTTCTGCTTCAGACACAAGTCCGCTCTGCCCTCTCCTGGCCTACATACAGATCCAAGCCTGTGCAGTCATCCTGAATCTCCCCTGTGCGGAGGCCCAGGATGGAGGGGATACAGGTGGGCTGGGAAAAGCCCGGCCCTCTAAGGGACAGACAGAGGGGCAGAGCCCCAGGGAAGACTGGCTGGGCATCACCGTTTGGGGGGCAGCACAGGATGCACTCACAGGATGGCACCTCCCTGCCCACCAAACTCACCACCCTTGTGTTAGCTACTCTTTTGGCTGTCCCAAATACCTTTGCCCTGGTAAGAGAGCTAAAGGAAAGGGCAAGAACATCCCCTCGGCCCCCACAGTCCTCATTCAAAAATAACTATTTGGGGGTAGAAGGGGCATTGCCTTCCCTCCTTTTGGAAAGCATCTCGTATTTGAGGTGTATCACTGGAACATGAGCAATAAAAAAAGTAATTTGTAAAATGAAAGCAATGATAGACGTTTCTTGTAAAAACACCATGAGACGTTACAGATAAAATAACGTTACATAAATAGGCTGAGCATTAGAACTATTATCATCAACAACAGCACGTGGGACACAGCAGTTTAGCAAAGGAAGTGAAAAATAGCGAATGTGATTTAAGAGGCAGAGAGAATCTGCGCTGGCAAGTTGCAATTACTGAAGCTGAAACCCAGCCAGGATCCTGGTTGACTGCCTCTGGGCTTGTGAAATGCAACCCAGAATCTTTAAATGACCAAATAATTGGGACCTGGGTTTCATGTCGCCAACGAGACACCGCCATCGACATGGCCACACCAGCACAGCTGTCCGGCACTAACACAGAGAAGGATCAACCACAAACACCAGCCTCCACAGTACTCATGATTTCAGACGTCTACAACCAAATATTGACCTGAACCAGATCTGCTTTGCATGGTCATTTTTCTTCCCTAGGTGGTACAGCTGCAGGTTTCTTTCAACCATTCCTCAGCTTCAGCACCCTGTAAGCATCTAATGGCTAGTCAAAGGACATCATTCATCCATTTTATGGTTCCCAGAATGCAAAGGTATCTACCCAATTTCCTAAGAAACATTAATATTAAAGTATGGCTTTCTCAGCCCAAATCATGCAAGCTGAACAAAGTTCTCCTGACGTTTTATGACAAGGTGATTAATAATACCACGAAGAAGAATGAAATGATACCAGATTATAAACTATTGTAAATCTTTCAGTCATCCCAGGAATAATGAATGTAGATTTCATAGGAGAGCAGTACAGATTTAAACAGAATCATTTTAGTTTTCTTGTCAATCAAGATGCTATTTATATAATAGCAGAAACAGACAATGAACTCAATCTTAAAATGAGGATGTAGCACGGTTATAGGCACTTCTTTAACATTTTTTTTCTTTAAAAAAAAAAAAGGAACTGAAATACCATCCTAAGCTAGAATTTCCAAAATTCTTGAATAAAACGTTCCATCTTAACCATCATTTCTGATCACTGACCTTCCCCTCTCCAAGCAAAAGCCACAGCAACAAGAAGTTCAGTGTTCAAGTCACCCAAACTTAGTTGGACTTAGAAAGCCTGAGCTGACGCGATCTAGTTTTTTTTTCAAACACAAGTAAAAAAGTTTAAAGAGTATGGTCGAAACTGTACTGGCCTAAGCATCCACTGGACTGAAATGCCCCAAACTTCCTTGGCATGGGTTATAGAGTCAAGCAAAAAGCAAATGCAAACTCTTGACAACTTGTTCTAGAAATGCTGTAAGTCTTCAACCCCTGCCCCAAGACAAGGGTTATGGCCTTGTTCTACTTCTGGCTGCACAGGGCAACTCTGCACTCTCTGACCCCATGAGGCAGGCTGTCCTAGACATTACCTCAATGCAATAATTAATAAATAATAATACCACATTTGAGCTCGTGCAACTCGTTCAGGCTAAATGTTCCAAAGAAAAATGAATAATGCATGCAGAAGAGATTAATTTGGGGGAAAAAACTTAACTTCAGTTTGAAATAAAGCCCTGGTTGCCTTGGCAAAGAGGATTTAATTGCTGTAATCACTACATCTCACATAAGGTCACTGTTTGAGGGAGTCCACAGTACTGCTATTCATTCTGTATCTGCTCCATAGCAAATAAAGGACTAACGGTCCCAAGAGCATCAGTGAAATACTTCTGAAAAGGTTTAAATTATTTTTAAAGGGTTATTAGCTTTGGCAAATGAGTCAAAACTCATCTTAGCTGAAGAGCATAGGTACTTATGCTACATTATGGAAAGAACAGCAGGAAATGCCATAATTAAGACTGTACTACTAGTGTTACTGTGTGTCATTAAAAACAGTACCCAAAACATGACCGTTCCCTATCCATCTGTGTCCTATCCACCCACCCACCCACCCAGGGTTACAACTGCCCCTAACAAATTTCCCAGTAATTATCAGAAATACGAAGCCAGAACACTGGCACACACACGTGCCTTGCACACAACCAAATTCAAATAGTTTTACTGGCACAAATCCTAAGCAACTCTACGGAAGTCAGTTAAATCACCCCTCTTTTCTGTGTAAGAGAGAGGAGACTCCGGCCAGGCAAATTAAATTAGAGATGGGCCAGAGCCAAACTCCCAGATCCAAAACAACCCAAAACTCACAATGCATTTGGATCGCAGTCCAGATTCTCACAGTCTGCTACCGCTTCTCCCTCACCCTCTGCCACCTCCCAGGACGGGACAAACTTTTCAGACTGTCCCCAAGCATCACTTGGTGCATTTTATCACCATCTTCCATCAGGGATCTGCATCAAAGCGCTCATACGTGTGCTTCCTGTGGCCGCTTGGCACATTTCTTGCCCAGACCCTCATTAACTTGAGCAGATGCTTAGAAAGCCCATGAACAAGGCACTGTCTATCCCACACTTCTGCTACTCTTCCTTTCCCACTTGCTGTCTTCTAGGACCAGCGCAATTAGAGATGGGGATTCAGTGAAAATGCATTTGAGGACTCCTTCATTAATACCACAAAAGCTTGGGCCACACAGCGAGAAAAAAGCAACCGAGAAAGTTCACTTGGCAGGAAAATTTTAAAAAGGATGTAGCGGGGAGGGGAAGGTATAGTTTGGTCCTAGTGAGCAACTTAAATGAAAGCACAGCAGGAGCAGAGGGAGACCTGCTGGAGCCACGCCTGACAGCTGAGTGATAAAAGGGTGACAAATTTGCCCCACAAACATGAGGCTGCTTGAATACGGCCCTCCCAACAGCACCCTCCTCATTGGGATACCCCTGGAAATACTGCTGCTCTGACCAATTCCTCCTCTGCTGGGAATATCCACAGCATCTCTGCAGGGATCCTAAGGAGAATATATTTTAGAGACATTTTCCTCATGTATTTGTATGTAACTCAATACAGGATGAAGCACTGCTCCATACAGGGCACTGACACCCAGGCTTATAAGTGGCAGGCTGAAAGCTGGGGGGAGATGCGAGATGAACCCCGTCACGCAGGAGCAGCTCCCTGGGCTCTGGGAAGCTCAAGAAGAGCTGCCGCTGCCATACCCCCATGCAAAGCAACGCTGGCCCCACTGCGTGGGGGCTTTCTGCAGCTCTGCCAGCACGAGACATCACCTTCCTCGCACTGCCCCACTCCCCACTGCCCACACAGCGTTGGAGGGCTTATGGCCAAACGGTGCAAGAAGTGAAATAACTTTAACTGTAAGCACCATTTGCTGTGCCTCGGGATGACAGACTCATTTGTCACTGTTTTCTTCTCCTGCAGTTCTTTTGATTCATCTGGGATCCAATAACTTCGTTAATATGATTGCTTTCATACCCTGGCCGAGTACAGCATCCGAGGCACACGTGGCAGCTATCTGAAGCATTAAATACCTCACACAAAGCACAGGTCCCTGCTCTGCTTTGTCCAAAACCATTTCTTATGAGTCCTTTATTGACATAAATGGGGGGGGGGCAGGAGGAGCACCCAAAACAAGAAGATATGTTAACAATTTTCTTGCAATATTCTGTCTCCTGCTCTTTCTGGAAGTCCTCCCTCCACAAAGCTGTCGGCTAACCATCACACTGGCCTTCTTGTATCAGACCATGCAAAAACTTACAGGTAAACACAAGGACGAAAGCAACTCCGTTGCATCAGCGGGAATACGAAGAAATTGAGATCAATGTGCTCACTCAAAGCAATACTTCATCAGCTTCATGGGATAGTAATCTGTTTTTTAACCGGGATAAAATGACAGCAACACACAGGCCAAAACATTTATGTCAGGAAGAAAGTAAATTTCAAAGTAGACACGTTTTAATACTTTTAATAGTATTCATTACACACTAGAAGTAACTGCATCAATGACCAAATCACTGTTGTATCTGACTTGTTTAAACAAGACCATGATTTACTGCACTGCCAGCTAATGAAGAGCTGTACAAGAAGCTGATCAATGCCATCATTGTCTGGCAGCACAAAGCAGGGACCACTCAGCATATTGTCCAAAACAAAGACACCCGCCCCCCAAGCTCCCCGCCAGGGACCCGCTCACTAGGACACACAGTTTGCAAAAAGCCACAGCATGTCCCCGAACTTGAAATGATCACTCAAAGACAGGAACCTTTTCTGACCTGTGTTCCCAACCTGAGTATGAGGTGCAAAAAAAAAAAAAAAAAAAAAAAAGAAGATGTTTATCTTGCAGCTGTCGTCCTTAAATTACCCTTCGTGATACTGCGTATTTAAGCAGTTTTGTCACCTGAAGGCAGCTTTGTGTTCATTAACAGAGGTAACTGAACTCAGAGCCAGGTGCTCACAGGCAAAACTCAACTCCTAATTCTGTCTTCAGTGGCTTTCCCTTCCCATTTCATATCTGCACCAATGTTAATCAGAGCAGGGGTAAATAATCTGTCCCTTCCTGCAAGGCAATAACTACAGACAGGATGGCCCCCAGCAAAAGAAAGATTTAGAGAAGAACAGCGGCAATGCCCTGTGCAGACTGGAGAGGCTGAACCTTCAGCAGCCCCTTAGATGCAGCTCCTCTTCCAAGAGGGATCACTACCCAGCACACCTTCACGTTGCACAGAGGGAGTCTGAGCAGATGCAACAAACCAAGGGCGTCCTTTTAGCGGTGGTCTCCTCCAAAATTCACTTGCCTCCTTCCCAGGCACCGTCTGTATCACAAACATTTTAACCACAGCTCATACCTTGCTCTCAGTGCAGCTGTGCCACATCCGCTGACAGGGCTCTGCAGATCCGCACCCAGCCACGAAGCAAGCATTGAGTTGTGCAGGAGCTGCCTGGAGTTAATTAGCAGGAGCTGTCATGTCAAAGCTTTCAGAGACGGAGATCAGCCTAGGAACAAGCTTGTAGAACCCTAACCATTTAAAAATGTAAAATCTCTTTCCATTACCATCAACAAGGCTGAGTTTGTGTCAAGTCACGTGGCGTATTGACACCTTCCAAATCCACGGGAAATGCTTTTCACATGATCTTCGTTTTCAGAGTATAGCTGTGTCTGCTAACACGCTGGCAGACAAGAGGTTGTCGGGGCTGCTATTATAAAACCTTATTTGTCACACACGTGCAAAACGATCTGATGTGTCAAACAAGATGCATTGCCACCAGTTACACACAGCACTGCTTACTCGCTTGTGGTTCAGTACTGCAGAGACGAGATGCCTGCTCACACACCAACCGACTTAAAATCAACATAACTAACTCTTTTTTTCTGCTTTATGGTTCTGAATATGAGATACAGCAAATTAATTTACATAACATTGCCACATCCCTTAGCACTCATAGATGCAGATGGACAGATGAATGAGATAGCTGTGCTGCTGGCAGGACTCGAATAGAAGAAAAAGTAGGGTTTCAAGGCAAACCAAACACCTTTTCCAATGGAAAGTGGGTCCTTGTTTCATTCCAGCTGTACTCAGTGTTCCCCCACCATACAGGTGAAATAGTCCCGAACTGTCAAAATTAAAAATAACTAGCAGTCAAACTATTCACCTTCTCAGTGAAAAACACTGGTGAAATACACACGCAGGCTAAAAATTTTTAATTAATCTAATTCTGCATTTTGGTCAACCGCTCCCCTCCAACTCTTACAAACATATCTCCACTCCCGTGGGAGAAGGGAGCATCCCTAAGCCAGGGCTGCAGAGGGTGAGGGAAGGGGCAGACAGCAGGGACACTTGCCACAGTCACCCAAACTCAGCACCACAGCCCCTGTCTCATCCACCTTTCACCACTCTCAACCGCACCACTGTCTCATCCACCTTTACCTTAACAACACCTTAATAACGCTGCAGTAACAAGCAGCTGTGTTTCTGGACAGAGTGGCACATTCAGGACCCCTTTTGCAGGGCAACAGAAGTTGCCATCAGAAAATGTCTCAATAAAAAAAAAAGCGTTTTATCACCACGATGCTGCAGTCCTGTCTGGAAGTGCTTCAAAGCCAATATCCAACAACTAACAAGAGCTTCTCACTGTCGCGTGGGGCTGCTGCTCTGCCTGTTTTATTCCTGTGAAGAGTGATCGCGGACGGCTGATTATTGTAGCAGATAGTTGACCTTTATCTAAAATTCCATTAAAAAGCTTTATTGACTGTAGTCTTGCGGGGTCTTTCAGGATTCACTGGATCATTTATTCACTGCCGGATATCCATCGGGTTTTAAGCTTTTAGGACTGCTTGAGCTCTAGGAAGGAGCTATTTTTTTTTTGTCTTTTTTATCTGTTTTTAAGACTGTATGAGGGGGTGGTTTCTTTTCTTTTCCCCCTCCAGTGTGCCTAGGGCAAAGAAGGTTATCTTAAAAGCACTGCCAGAGAAAACCTGGCAGTGTGGTAAGACCACTTCCAGGCAGGCTGGCTCGTGCACGTGGGTGCAGCGCAGCCATGCACCGCCTGCAGGTACCCAGGGAGGATGCCTTTTTCACTTCAGTCAACGCAGATTCAGGTCTAACTACTTCATACAACATCCTTTTGAAATTTATAATTCCATACCATCATGCCAGGCTTTCATCAGCTGAAGCCACTTTTTCTGGGCCACGTGCCTGTCTCAAACAGAAATAAGAAAAATGAAAGAATGGTTCAACCCTTTCTGAAAGAGAATTTATAGAAATGGTTTATCCAAGCTAAAAAAAATTCTGGTGACAGCTCCCCCAGGCTTTGCAAGAGGGTCCTGAAAGGATGTTACTCCCTTTCTCATTCAGTGGCAAAAAGAAAAGAGAACAGTGGGAGCAAGACAATGCATGCATCAAATGAAGCAGGAGATCTGGGGAAAAAAAATAGTGTGAATATGTCTTTGAGAAATATGTTACAATGCATATATACATGGGGACTGAGTTAAGGTTGCACAGACACCTCTGGCATTTCCAGACTTTGCAGTGCTTTATATTTTTTATTAATATTACATATTACTATTTCATATTTTACATTTAGTTCAATGTACATTCGGAGAAAAGAAAGAAATAACAGGTTTAAACATTCATTCCGGGTTTATTAAAACCTTTGGGCAAAAAACAAATATTCCCAAGTCACCAGTAATGCTTTAATTCTGTAATTATTTCTAAATCTGAACTAGCATTTCTGAATAATTTCAGAAGTATATTTTCCCCTTTCTCAACACTTTCACTTCTGCTGAATTGTCATCCTAAAATGATGCTTCAGTTAATCATTTATTTCTCTCACCAGTAATAATCCTGCCCTGCTTCCCCATTCATACCAGCTTGGTTACAAGCGATGGAAGGCCACGCAGAGCCTCCTCCTCACACGCAGCCAGGCTGCGTTCCCCACAGTCTGTATGCTCTCATTTTCTATGCATTTCCAGATCTAAAACCTCCTGTTTTCTTTCCTTTGTTTGCTCTTGGCAGCTATTGGCAGGAGACATCCTCTTAATGATCTTTTTCTGGCCTTCCAGACGACTGCTCAGACTTCTACAGATCTTTCATTATTAACGCAGAAGCCTTGTAAGTCAGTTTTAATGGCATGTGCAATTTTTATTCCTTAGCAGGAGACATAACCTCCTCCGTATGGATATATGTTTATTAATATAAATCCTTAATACCATTTTTCCTAGTGAGAATAATCAGTAAAAGCCAACCAGCATGTATTACACCTTGTACTGGTTCATCCAAAAATCAAAAAGTAATCTTTGCCCTGCAATATGTGGAGCATGGCAGAGAGAAGTGGATAATCTTTTTCCCTGAGGTTGCCTAGGCACCGAACGGCAGCGAGGTTTCTGTGCACGGTCCCGCCATTCCCCTCCAGACAGAGGACCGCATCCCAACCGCAGCCGCTTTCATTTCTCTAGCGTGGGATTCATTACCTGGTTTCAACCCCTTACTATTATTCCTGGAATATCTCCAATCTCTGTTTTCATTCTGATCGGCATAAAAGGATGGGTCGTTTGTGTTAGGGACGTGTAATGAATGCCGACAAACCCAGTTTTTGTCTGTGAATCGACAAATTGCGATTAGTGCTCAGCCTTCACTATCAGCACATCCTCGCTGACAGGGTAAATGGGATGACTTGGAAAACAGGACAAAACTCTGCCGTTTATTTATAAAGAGAGTGTCCTGGTTTCTTTCCTGTAATCAAGGGGCGATTGTCCATTTATTCCATTAAACGTTTTCCTGCTGTACAAAATGAGTCCCATATTTCTTTTAAATACACCCTTTGAGTCTCAAGATGGAGTTAAATAATAACATACACCACAAAAGAAATGCAAGCCATTCCCAGTGCTATTGGATGAGATTTCCATCCTTCCAGTTAAGCAAGAATTGCTTTCTCCTGTCTCTTTTACAACTCCTTCATGTGTATCTGGAGACTTCTTCTGTTTAGTAAATAGCACAAAGTTGGTGTTACCCCCTTCTTTCGTCATGATTTCCATCTTTCTTCGTTTACTATGTTTCATCTAAGTTTGGCAGTAAAGAAGGTAACAGAGATACTCCTGTGCATCAGAAGACAAAAAGTGCTTGAAAATTTGTGACACTGATGCATGTATTAGTCCTGCTGGAATCTCAAAGCTGTGCTTCATTTTTCCTTTTTTTTTTTTTAAACTAGGTAGCCCATAAAAAAGTTTAATCATGGCAACATAGCCCATTTCACCTATCTTTATGGTTAAACTATGTTTAGTGGCAACCCACCTAACATAATGGGCAAAATTTATGTTCACAGATGGCAAATTTTACAGTACAGACCAGACTGGAAAGGCCACAAATTAATCTCCAGTGTCATAAGAATTTCATTGCACACATATATAGATCATCTGTCAACAAAGTGAGCAATATGACTGTCAGGCACAGCAAAAGCATTAAATGCACGCTTAGCCTCCAAATTCTGCCCCTTGACATATCTGGGTCCTTCAATTACACCAAGCCACACTGGCTGGATTGCAGTATGGAAAGAAACAAATTCCCCGGACCACAGCACAACTAGAGCTCCAACTCAACCTTAAATTCTAGTTATTGAATGAAAACAAACAACCAAGGCTTAACTTAAGCAGAGCAAAACCAGTTTGGACTGATGAAAGGGACTGGAAGTGACAGCTGGAGCTTCACATATAACCTGCAGCACTGCCCTGTAAGTGACATTACTGGAAGGACGGGGGTTTAACAAGTGAGTACCTTTCAACACAGCACATTGCTGAATCAAGAAACTGTTTCCAATTGCTTTTCAGTTTCCAAGCTTGGTTAAGAATCCCAAATTTTACCAAAATGAGGAAGAATCTGCTCTCGTATGAGAACTGAAGTCAGTTTTGCTAGAACAAAATCCAACATAAAATAAAATACTACACAACACAGCATGAAATAGTAAAGAGGTGCATCAAATTGAGCATATCTGCTCTTTTGCATACTGTCAGAGCTCGAGGTTGGCATCAAACGCTGTATTGAGAATGACTTGATTTTGATCTATCATCTCATATGCGCCAGACTGCAATTCACCCGCTACACTTATAACAGATATGATTAAAAACAATCAGTTATATTAGGCAAAAATATATTTCCCAAGGCAAACATTCACTTCAGTGCATTTTTCTCTGGCTGTAACACACAGAAATTCTATGTATAGAAAAACCTTCTGGGTTTTTACGGACATTAGCATTGAGCTGAAAAACAGGGGAAGCCTGTGAGGGAAACTGCAAAAATTAGATGCAGGCGCTATAGTGACTGTATTTCCCTCGGCATCATTCCCTGCCTACTGTGTAAACTTCAGCAGAATAATCTCTCCATGAGCCCCACGTATGTCATTCAAAATAATCATAGCAACAGTTGCTGGTGCTCTCTCCATCCTGAAGGACGGGTGAACCATCAGCAGAATTGCATTTTGCCTCTCACTTTTAGCATTCAACTGAAGGTTAAAATAAAAATACCTGTGGTTTCTCTGATGAAAAGCACAATGCAAGCAAAGCCAAATAAAAGACTAGACAGGCTAGACTACATAGGGCCGATAGTGAATTTTCCAAGGAAATATTTCTGGGCACGTAAAACATGCTGATTTATTGTAACAGAAACATCTCCTGGAGATGAACCGATTCCACACACTTTTCAAAGAAGGAAATCCCCATGGAAACCTGAGTGCCTTCCCAGCAGCTCGGGACCACCGAGACGCACGCTCCATGTGCCAGGAGAGCATCGCGAAATGACTCCTGCCTGCCGGCTGGAGACATACAAGTCATGGGGGCCTGTGGGAGAAGATGAGGGTCTCGGCAGTAGCCAGGCTCTTGAGGCTCATCCTGGGGCTCCCCAGTTTGGAGGCTCTCGACTCCCTCAGTTTCTGCTTCCTTGAACCCCAGGTTAGTTACTGTGCACAGCGCTTCCAGAAACTGTTTTGCTTTCAAAAGACAGCCTTTCAAAACTATCTCTGCAAGAAGTTTTTGGTGCTTTCCTGGCCAGCAGAAATATCAAAACTCTACCCTCGCACCGTTTGTTACAAGGTAAATGTTATTTTAGAAATTCCAATGGAAAGAAAACATCCTCATCTTAGGTTGTCTCTAATACCTAGGGAATTTTATCCGTGGTGTGGCAAAGAACAAAAAACTAAGAATTAAGAGCTGATGTTAAATCCTTGCAGAGCCTTAGGCAAATTCCAGAATCTCTCTGCTATAGCACTGAAGATCAATACACAACTGCCAAAACCTGACTGCTCCATGAGGTTGGTCCATCTACTGACACTGGCTGCTGGCCAAAACCATATTTAACGAAGAAAAAATAGTAAACCCAGGTAAAGGCAAGAATAAGTTGGGTTTATAGGAAGATCCTTCCTTTTAAGACCCAAACCTTTTAAAGTCTGGTTAAACCCTATGATATTTCTCACACATTTCCCTCCCACCCTGAGTAGATGGAAGTGCTTGGGATATTGTGGATCATTTCTTTCCCTCTGCCTGCACACTGCACTATGAACCACTTGTCCTGATTCATGTCACAATCTGTAAGTTTATTAATACGCATGTGCTATTTCGCACAAGTTGAATTATTTGAAAGTGCTGCATAAGGTTTGCTGTCTGTTTTCTCAACATCTGTCCCCATAGTGCACTTCTGTCATGTTCTGCTCCCATCGTTCGCGGATCAAAAAGTTAGAAGTAAGGCACGAATCTGTTTTGAGGTTTGCTAGCGCGGGCTGCAACTCCCTCTTTCCCAAGCGTCTGGCATTCTCACAGCATATGACACTTTCCAATTACCTTTTGGCCCTTTTATTCCCCCAGTCTGGCTCACATTTCTCTCTGAATTCGGTCTCTATGCAGCTCTGAACCCAGAGTCTGACAGCTAAGGACATAATAAATACACAGCACTAACCCTTGGGGTGGTTAGAAATGCTGAATTCTCCTATTACAGGCAAATTCACAAGTAAAGGTCACCAGGAAGTCTCAAAACTTAAAACAAAAATGGGCCAAGCAACAAGCAGTCAAAAGCTTGAGGAAGCAGGATGGGCTGTCTTACAGAAAAACCAAAGACGACTTGCAAAGTTTGGATCCAAATCCTGGCTCTGCCAAAGACTTCCTACGCAAGCTGAGGCACATCTCATTTTCTTGCCTCTCAGCTACTCTCTGTACAATACAACAAAATAGTTCCTCACCACATATGACCTGCGCAAGATGTATCCCATGTACTCTGGAAAGATGATAAAGTTTATAAAAAGAGAGGAAGCTTCACCAAAGAAATGAAAAACCCTCCTGCAAACTGTCTAGCAAAATCGATCACAGCGGTTACCCTGGCTGACTTACAAAGGCATGATTTAAGAGGCAGAATTTTGACTGGAAGCAATTAAAACAAAAAAATAATCATACAAACCTTTATAGCTCATACTTTAAAATCAATTCCCATGTTCCAAAAAGTGTCATCCACACAGATAATTCAAGACTATTTATAGTTTTCCCCAGTTGGAGAGAAAATGCTTAAGTTCTCTCAGGAAAACACTGAACGTAACCAAAGAAATTATACCTGACATTGATTTGTCCCTATTTGTAGACTGTTTAGCATACATCACTTTAAAAATTCTCTTACCTTAACACAAACTGGTCTGCTAGTGAGTCATCAGCCAGGGAAACATGAAAGGTCACAACGTCACCTTCTCTGACCGGGTTGAGTGGTAAGCGGATAACAACATTCTCATCTAGCCTCAGTGAAGACTGTTTTAATTTGTCTTGATCTGGGTAAACAATGATGCTACCAATCCTCTCCATAGCTGGCAAAGCTTTGTGTTCATTATCTTGACCTGCATGGATATTGTTTTCCCATTTTGCATCCTCTGGAGAACATTCCCCATCCGCTGTATAAATCTTATAGAAGAGCTCCACAGTAATCCCTTCCAGGGAGGCTGTTTCCTCTGAAACCAGGGGTGGAGGGGAGCTGAACCAGCTAGGAGACAATTCCAGCTCCGCAACACATAATCCTAGATGACCTGTCAATCTACAGCTGGCCACAACTTCTCTAGACTCCAGGAACGCAAACATCTTCACACAAGGCAACCTCTCCGCAGAATTATAGTCATCCCAGTCCTTCCCCGCAATATAGAACAAGGTTTGTATTTTGGGTTTGTTGGAATAGATCGAGCTGTCGATTATGTGAGATTTTAATTTCCAATTAAAAGTGAATTTATTTGTGAAACCAAAAGATGCAGAAGTCAGCATGAGGTCCAAGGGAACAGCCTGTTCAACAGAAAAGGGTCCATATGTGGCATTTAGGACAGGTGGCAGTTTGGCTTTGTATATAAAGAATGAACCCACCCTAGACTGCAAACTGGAGTTCCTCATGATATCCTGGTTGGCTTCTTTGAGGAAGAAGAAAACATCAGCATTGCAGATGTGATAGCTCGCGGGGAGATACGTTGGCAGGTTTGAAAATCTCTGTATGCTGTCCATGATCCCTCCTCGGCTCTCCACCACTGCAGGCCAAAGATAAAAGGAAACAGAAAGACAACTCTAATGTTTGCTTAGCATGCCCCTCAGTTTTTCTCAAAAGCAACGTATTACCAGAGATCAATACTGTTAGCTACAATTATGAAACAATCTGACACAGGTACCATGGAATAACACTGTTGGCTCAAAGGTCATACACTGAAAACATCCCACCGCATCAGCTGTACAGCTCCCTTTCCACCTTCCCCAATCTAATACCTACTTGAAAGCCATTAATCAAGTACTGGATACAACAAGGAGGAGACTGATTAACCAGATGCCAATCTAAGTTCCAAAACTTTTTACTGGTTGGTTTCTGTTCTTTTATTGCCAGATCAAACTTATGACTTTTTCTCATCCATGTTTCAATATAAGAAACTGGCACGTTGAATATTAGTAGGCAGTAAACCAGAACATTTTCTTTAGTCTAACATCACTAACACACAATGCAATTGGGGGTTGCAAATCTGCATCACTCCCAATCCACTTTTGCCAGGTCAGCAGTTTGGAAGTTAGCAGCAAACTTATAAAAGCTTTGTGTTCTTGAAACCAAAACTTTTCACACAAAAAAATATGGGGTTTGATAGAGGTCTCAGGGGGATGGATTTACAGGCAAGAGTGAACTTGAGAGAAGGAGAGAAATCCTTTACATGCAGAAGGTTCGCAGGCGCTTAGAAGGATTTTTTTGGTTTATTTCCAGAGGAGAATGAAACACGTTTGGAAACCACAAAAGTTTCTCTACAACACAATGGTCAATCCTCCAGCCAGCACTGAGCAATTTTTCCCAGGCAAGAAAAGATTCCAGAGGGAGGGAGGGATCAAACAGACATCTTTGGTTTGGGCTGATCTCTAATTAATAGTGAGATATATTCAATCTGGGCTGCGATTCTACCAGAAAGAAACGGTGGGTCTTTCAAACTAACAATTCATATGCTCCAACAAAAAGCCGGTGAATGAACACTCCTGGGACTGCCACAGAAGAAATAAACAGAAAGCAAATGGATTAAAATGAAGCAGTTCCATAATGTGCAGAGATAACAAAGGAACAACGACAGATCCTAAGGTCAAAGCTCTTGTCTCTCACTGAAGCTTAGCCATGATTTTACTGTTTATCAGGACTGGGGAGAGCAGATACACAACGCGACAACCGCACAAACAATTACACCTGTTACAAGCCAGATGACTCAGATACTTGCAGCCACAATTTAACACAGATAAAAGCTCTAATATTTAAGCTATTTTTTCAGGTTATGTATTTTTAAAGCCTACACTTATCGAAGACAGATTCTAGGGCAAATCTCATCCATTTGACTTTGCGCCACTCTTGTTCTCAGTCGAAATTCTGCTCATTTATTTTTGATGGCTTGATATTATCTATGCTTGTTTAAATGCTTCTCATTTCATCACAATACTTCTGCCTTTACTTTTGCTGTATATTTAATTGTGTCAAGGTTTTTCTGCTGCCATTGGAATATTCTTTGTGGGAACAAGTAAATATGCCAAAATATAAAAAAGCATAAAAAAAATTCCCAGCAGGAAACAGTCTCCTCTCTCTCACTACTCCACATGGGGATCAGATCAGGGTTTCCTCTCAGCTCCACAAGCAAATGCAATTGCAGAGCAGCTGCCGTGCAATTGCCCCGCTTGGGTGTCCTCTCATTTCTTATGCCCATGCATAAACATTTCAGCCCATCTCTCGTAACACACCAGTGTAACAAACACCTTCCCCTGGCTGCACACAGTCACGGACCTGGGCACCCACCTGAAATGCAGAAGCCCAGATGATGAGAAACTTTCTCCTCCCTTCCCCGTGTGAGCACTGACCTGGGCCAGCTTGCTGTGGTATCATAGCTCACATAGGGGACAACCAATTTTCCAGTGGAGAAAACTGACTTTAGCCCTTCCCTTCCACATCTTCTCTTCATTCAGATGTGAACAATGGGCAGCTGGTGCACTCCCTACGGCATGCAGAAACTGAAAATCCCGATTCTCTATGGGAAGTCATAGGGTGTGAGTGGTGATAAGCAATTCTGGAAGAAGACAGAGGCAGTCTCTCCAGACGAGAGGCTAACCAAGCTACAAGCAGTGTTAAGAGGCAGGAGGCAAAGGTGAGACAGACACCACAAGAAGCAGTAGGTGCTCTGTAGCAGAGATGGACACCACTGCCCGTTAGCACTGGGCACAGGAGGCTGCACAAGGCAAAGAACCACAGCAACCTACAACAGGGATGGAGGCAAAGAGCAGAGGCTGGTGACCACCGTTTAGCAGGGGTCAGGCAATGCCCTGCTACTGCTTGCTGTGCTGCTCTGTGGGAGCCCCAGCGCTTTTATCCCACCACTGAATAACAAAGTGCTCGGGAAACACACTGCAGGTCAAACCTTGTCCTGCTCATTGCAGGAGGAGAAGGGAGAAAGGAGAAGATCAATGCCAATGCTAGAACCAAAGTCGCCAAGGGATGTTTTAGCAGCTCCATTACTGCTCTGCTATTTATAGAGCACCTTGACATGGCGTGGCTTGCCGTTGTGCAATTGCACAACTCAGTCGCTGAAAGTGAACTTTGCTCCTGTGAAAGCCAAGGCAGCGAGGGGAGGAAGGGTGTTGTTTCTTCACTGAGAAGTCAAACGCAGACAAGCACCTTCCTGGATTAATTGCAGATAAATCAAACTACATTTGAAAGCAATACTTTTCAGAAGTTGCATTTATCATAAAAACTGTGCAGCCTTACAGGTAAGCAAAGGACACACAGCAGTAAGACTACCCTCTGATTTCTGGGAGAAGAGCTAAAATTTGCCTTCTCCCAAGACACGCCAGATTGCAGAGGACATTTAAACACTGACATAGTTCCTGAGCCTAAAGAGGAACCAAAAATGAGGTGAGGCTTAAATGCATTTGTGTTTACGTTATAGGACTTGTCCCCCCCGCTTCCCCCTTTATACAGATATTTTCTCTCTCTCAAGCAGTGATTTACAGGAAGTTTAAAAGGTATGTTTTTCCCTTTCCTCCATTTCATTACAGTGGCAACGTTCAGCACCTCTTCTCAGAACTGGTATGAGGACTAGGATATCAGCCTGCTGTAACTTAAACAAAATGAGACACAAATTTTGTCTGAAAGATTATATGGGAAGCCATAAACACCAGTAGACAGGGCTGGGCTTTGTCCTAGAACCAGCCTGCAACAAAATATGATATCTGGATTTAGCAGCATTTTATGACGCTGTAGGAACATCTAAAAAGAAATACTTCATATGATGGCAGGCCAACACCCCGCCTTTTTAATTCGGCACGTCAGCATCACAGCATCAATCTCCTTAGAGTAACAATCAGAAACAGGACACGTTTCCAGCTTTCTGGTGTGCAACAGAGCAACTAATAGATCACCTGCTCCTTTAATAAGCACTCCAGCAAGATCAAAAGAGGGCAGAACATTAGATCAGAACGTGGGTTAGTCCTAATTATGTAACAAAAGACAGCAAGAGTTGAAGAAAAGTAAATGGAGGCCAAATGAGCATCCCCAGAGCCCAGTGCTATCTCAAAGGCTCAACACAGTCTGTTTCTCAGACTACCGTGGCATTGGGGGCATTGAGGAGAGACGTATGGAAATAACACGTTGTTGGACATGACTTGAGAGATTTACCTTGAATTTCTAAAATAACTTTTACCTTGTAACAGTTTTTCAGCAGGTGCTTTGCCTCTTTGAAAACACTTAACTTGGACTAGCGAAATACCAAGACCGCTAGAGCAACAGGTCAACTTGTAAAATCTCATTGCTCCCATTTTATGCCAAAACCCCTCTCTCCAGAGTTGGGCAATAGCCTCATAGCCCAGTTCATCCTGCAAACTCTGAGAGTCCAGACAGAAAGGAAACACCCTTCTGATGTTTCTGAAGAGGAGAGAGAGAGAGGAAGCCACCATGCACATAACCAACCATGCAATGCTGTGCATCAGGGAGATGCCCCTTCCTGGTCCTTACTTTGACCAACTCAGACCTCAAACGAAGCTTCCTTTCTGTTGCCTTGATATTTTTTTTATTTAACCATAAAATTATCCATCACTTTTGTTTTTAATCTCCCTTGACCCTGGACTGATGCCACAAAAAGCAGCACAAGGCTAAGGCACATGCAAAGCCATAGCCATAGGTCACACTGTGCAATAAAAATCTGCCATTCATGTAACTCAAGATTTCATCCAAGCTACATTTCTTAGATTTCATACATTTTAATAAGAAGCAAAACAAGTATCCTACTAGAAGGTAGTGATGGCAGTGGCAGGTCAGCATTAAAAACTAATGCATCTATATTAAGATGTAGTAAAAGGAAAGTCTTTAAAATTAATCATTTTGTAACTAAATAGGAAAATAACTTCTGTTGGAGCATAAATCCAAATTTCACACCTAAATCTTCCCTCTACTTTAGCTAATTACTTAGCAGGAGCCAAGTCTTCCATAAGCCCTCAGTAATTCTGAAGTTGGAGGTGCGAGGAACAAGAAATGTTTAAAATTGCAACTTTTTCAATATCCTTTTTCTCTGAAAACAAACAAGAAAGCCAATCCTGCACCTGTGGAAAAACTGTGAAAATGTTAAAATTCATCTTTCCTGCAGCATCATCAGAATTGTAGCGTGAGATCATACAGACACTCCTCTTTGTAAAAGAGGAATAATTTCAAGTAATGTGGTGCCAGTAAGTACTATGATGTTATCCATGACTCATACAGAAGCAATCAATGGCTTGTCTGTATAGAGAAAAATCACCAGCCCTTCCCACCAGCCCTCACTAAAGACCATAAAGACCAAACTACACATGTACATTATTCCACTATAAAAATGGCTCTATTCATAATAATTATTTTGCTCTGGAAATGCAGGCATTATCCTTGAATAAAAACACACTGTATGCCAGAATAGGGTGTCTACACAAGGAAAGCTATTCTGGAAATGATAAATTATAGGCGAATAATTAATTCTGGACCAGCTGTGTAGGTCACTTTCTCTCATACATGCAAGGGTAAGACCTGATGCTGTTTAGGGACCCCAGCTGTGAGAGGTTGTGCAAGGTGATTTGGCCCAGCTACAGCTGGGAAAACTCTCTTAATCCTGGCAGCAGGAAAATGAGGAGGATGATTACAGTGTGAAAATCTACCACAAGTTGAGACCTCATTTGAGCACTATGAGTAGGATAAGTTTGGGTTGTGCGAGGATTTAAGGAGCCTAGATGAACACCCGCCTCGTGCTCTCGCTGACTCATTCAAAATTTAATAAAATAACCATGAAAGGAGGATGTCACTGTTTACTTCCCACATGCAGAGTCCATCCTGTGACTCATCTCCTCAGTTTTACATTAGGGAGGAAAAGGAGGAGAAAAACCCTCCATAGTCCCACTGAGGAACAACTTCCATCACCTACCATTCAAAAAGAAGCCCTACTCCTTTAGCACTTGAGGTAGTTATACAGTGAACCACACTGACACAGAAAAAAACCGTAACAACAGTCTTTTCAACTGTAACAGAATAATTTGAAGATATAAATTACAGTGCAATGAAGAGCTAAGAAGAGTTCCCAACACTTTTTTAACATTAAATTAAAGTCAGCCCAGAAGCTGTCAACATATAAAAAAATTGTAGCATGGGAAAAGATGACAGGATCCCTTTAAGCTTTCTCATTCTCTCTTCTTCTTATCCTAGTTTGATGTTAAGGATAGAACTTGATGTAGGACTCACCACCAGTTTATTGTCCTTACATTCAATCTTGATTACACATTTGTGGAGACAGAGATTCGCTTTGCAAAACACTGCTAGTCGGTAGTGCAGCTTGTTTTGAAAGATAAGAAAAAGGAGGCAATTTAAAAAAAAAAGTAGTCTATTTAATCCAGACATCTAAAACTGAAGAGAGGCTTATTAACTTTTGTAGGCGTGGGACAATGTCTCATGTACTTCAAAGCTCTTAGTCAAACTTCTGTTACCCAAGCTTCACTGCAGCTACACGTTCTGGCCACCCTCCGCGGGAGTCAGCCCATCTCATTTTAGGTAGGTATCTAAGCCCAGCACACACTCCAGCCTCCCCTTTCAGTAAATCACAGAAAAGGGTATGTCCAGAATTCATTCATCCTCTCCTAGACACTCATATCTCAGGGGTGATAAATCATCCTTGGAAAGAGCCTATTTCTATCCATTAACTCGATTGCTAAAGGTGGCCAGTGCAGACCTGCATGCTGGAGGTTTAGATGTCTATGGGCAAAGGAGTCCTGTCCCGTCAGATCTGATGGCTCACTCTTTGTGAAAGCTTGTCTTCCCACACTGCATGTCTATGTTTGCCCATCACTCTGTTTCCAAAAAGCTTGAAAGCAACATCTCAGGCCTTGTAAATCTTTCGTCTACTAAAATACATTTTCCAGTGCAAAATTAAACCATGCATATGAATAAAACCCCAATCAGGCCACAAGTTCTGTAATAAATTGTATTATTGTGTTCCAAAGCAAGTCAAGTGCTTTGCCTCCTTACCGTTGCCAAAAAATTAAGTTGGATGTGGAAGTTTGAGTTGGTGCTGACTACAGTTTTTAGCTTGCATGCATTTTGCACAGTCACCCATACTGAAAGACACATGTACAGCAAGGCCACCTACAGATAGTAATAAAACTGTACTGTCTGAAAGGCTGCCTATAAATCTTATTAAAATAATCCCTTCCCTGAACCCAGATTATTACATTCACCTTTATGGTAGAATAAAAATTAATTTTCTCAGCTATAATAAGTGTATGATAAGAAGGCATCACTTGGGACTAAATAAAGATTATAATTAACTCCAACTGAATAAATCTAAATTTAGCTTGGACTAGCAATTTGTTTTCATACATCTTCCTCTACAACTGAGTGAATAGGTATGGCAGGATTAGCATCCCATGCCAGTTCCAGCACTGCTGGCACAGAAAGGAGTGAGGCAGAGTGTAATCCAATACCCAAAAGGCCTGAAGATTAATTCAGGGTTCTCTATCAGCAAAAGTTTGGAAAACTGGAGAAAAACAAAAAGGCTTAAAACTGCCATTAGTCCGGCAAGGAAAGCATGTGAAGTGTTGGACTCCAGAGAGAATACTGCTTGCTGCACTCCCTAAATCAGCGTTATGCAAGGGCAGGACCTCTGCCACAGGCTGCTGAGAGCATGTTTAGGGGAAGCATCCTCTGTGCTTGCCTGATCTTACTCTTTCCTACTGAGTGTCTGCTTTTGGGTGCTATCAGAAACAGGCTGCTGGGCCAGATGGATCTGTGCTCTGACCCAGTACGGCCATTCTCAATCTGCGCTCCCTCATCTGCGACACCTCAGAAGTGATCCCTAAAACAACTGCAAAACAAGAAGACACAACGTTACACAAGCACTTGCAAGCACACAAACAAAATGGGATAAAGTAAATGCCTCAAACAAATATGCAAAGTTTACTCTGATTTTTTTTACTTAGTTGAAAATAAAAACCCTTATAGCAGCACTATACCTAGCAGATTAGAGATTCCCCCCCCGCCAAGGAAATGAGGCTCTACTTATAAAAGGTTGAGGAACTACCTTGTTAAGCCACTACCTCATTATTTGCCATTCTCTAGGAAGATGATTGTTAACAACTTTGTTACAGGGAAGGAGTAGTTCAGGCTTGTTTATCAAAATAGAACACATATTTATCCTAGCCAGGGAATAGCGTGCAACCCAAGCAATAAAGCTACGGTGCTTCCTCCTCTGATTTCCATGCTAGCCCATGCAGACATCAGATTTGCCTGCATAAGAAGATTTTATCAGGTATAAAGCTACAGCTGAGCCATTATCATTACAGCAGAATGGTTCTCCAAGAAGATATGTTTATTTCCAAAGACTGGAGTTCTTGTAGCTTAAAGGTGACACAGTCAAACAAACAAAAAAAAAAATTAGGATGAAATAAGAGTATGTATGTAATGCATTACACCACTATAACAACTTAAATGCACCTCTCATGAGGGTTTAACTTTCCTAGACAGGACACCCTTCTGCTGCCCCAGCACCATAATTTCTTTTTGAGAACTACCAGACTTGAGCACAATTCCTGCCCAAATATGAAATTGCCCAAAATTATGCTGTCCAAACCTGAGGAGTGCAAATTCCTCCTGAATCATTAACACTGGCTGTTATAGTTAAATTTGTCACAGCTTCTAAGCCAAAGATTCAGCATCTCTATAGGTTATAAAGTGGAAATTTTATTCCACCAGGGAGAAGAGAGATCCCCTTTCCTCCAAATGCTACCATCATGTCAAGGCCTGGAAGGACCTGAGATACAGGACATTAAACCTATGACATCTGTAACTGTAGGAAGGCTATTTCAGGTAAGTTTTATAGGCTTTTATTGCTCCCTCTGAACCCCATACAGCAGGAAACATGGTAACTAAGGCACCTGGTTTTATGGGCTGGAGTAATAGAAAAAATAGTCACAATAAAAAAATTTTAAAAACTCTTTAAACATCCCTAAGATAGCTTTTCTTGAAACATACTGGGGTGGTTTCACCATCTGTGAGTAATGTGCCCATCCCCACACCCCATAAAATCTTTGTCATCACATATTCTATTTATTCATCTCCGCCTCACTCTCACACGCATGCTTCTGGCCAAAGTCTTTGTTGTTAAAAACATTTATTCATACGTGTCTGATAGAAAAAGCTAGAAGTTAGATAAAATATATTCCTGTAGTACCACCTATATGTTGTGCAAAAGCACTATGTGGTCCATCCACGGACTGTACAAAGCACAGGATAACAGTGTTCCTAAGCCAGGTGTTCACAGCCTCCCAGGGCCAGTGAGTTCTTGCCCAAATCTCTTGGGTGTAAAATATTCTTTCCATTAAGGAGAAGGGGATCATTCCAATGGGTGAAGGACACAGAACAAATACTGAGGGTAAACCTATAGAGAAAAAGTGTGAGCATGAAGAGAGCACGGAGACACTGAACACCCCCTCTCCAAAAACCAAGCAGAAATGAGATGAGACATTCACAGGGTTTCTCCTTTGAGTCTCCATCAGCCATCTCCAGCTCCCACCTCCTCTGACAGAGGCAATACAGGTATTTGCAGAACTAAGGTTCTCCAGCCCAGACTAATTCCCTGAGTGCTAGAAGGGAGTTTTCCTCCATATCACACTCAGCACAGCCAAGACCACCTCGGTGCAGATAACTGACAAAGCTGCTTTAACTGCCCAAACCTCAGTGCAGGGAGGGTGCCAAAGAGAGGAAATCCCCCACAGGTTTTCTCATTTAATGTGGCTGTTGCAGTCACTCAGGTTGCTCTGCCGGGCTGATCACTGGCCTAACTTGCCATTTCAGTTTCGATCAGGGGTGTTGATATGACGTTTAAAAGTCACAGGCTGCTCCTGTATGAGAGATGCAGAGAAACTCACCAACAGCAAGGGGGAAATTGTCCTGCCAGTTACAATTAGAGGCATTAGCACAGTGGCTAAAGGTCACGAATTCATCAGCTGAAAGAACTGAATGACAGAGCCACTACTGCAAGCTAAACTGAAGTTTAAAAACACCTGATTAACCAAGGAGGGTTTCTATTCTCGTTACCTGGAGGGGAGAGACGACTGCTAAAGCCATGCACACACACACAGAGGTTTTGCATGACCTGCCACTTGGCAGGCAGAAACACCATAAACACAAACCATGAACACCACAGCCCACCTCAAGGTGCCTGCCCCAGGCGTGAGCAGCGTTAGCATTTCCTAAAACCTCCTTCTCCCTTCCAGACACCCCTCGGCTCTTCTTGGCCGGAGGTGGAGATGCCAAAACCAACCCTGAAAACCAGGGCACCACCAACTCAGGAAGGGTGATTTGCACACCCGGGGAGCACACCTTTGCTATGGGAGGAGTCAAGAGGCACAGCCACCCCGGGCGAACCTAAGCTGTGTGACAGTCCCAGGGGCCACAGCAGGGCTGCCAGACCTCTCGCGCAGCTCCCCGCTGCACGGCACTGGTCCTGGCATTGCTCCTTACCCGGGTGCAGAGTTGGTGCTTCCAGCTGCCAGTGTTGCAAACCCCTGTGCATCTCTCCTGAGACCTGACAAATAAGGCTTGTCATGGCTACTGGAGGTTCTCATTCCTAAAGAGGAGGTTAGGAGAGGGCTCCCTACTACCGTTATCCAAAGCAAAACTAATTTTCCCTCAGTGATATTTCATAAACAACAGAAAAAGAATATGTGTATGGGAGTGTGTGGATATATTCTCCAAACAACAGAAAGGCCTTACAAGGCAAACACATTCACTAAAGGCACCAGGTGATTGCGGAAGTAAATCTCTTAAATATATGCTCTAAACTATTAGTCAACTGTGAAATATTTGTACTCAGTGTCAAAACATCTATGTCACACAAAGCCAAGAGACTGACAGGAGAAAGGCCAGGATTTATGTTAGCTGGGGTCTATCTGTCATGGAGATAGGAAAGCTGAGAGAGAGTCCTTTTATTAAAATCACTCTCCCACTGCAGATATTGATCTAAGCAGCTAAGGTTGAATAGCAAAGTGCATCCCCCATCTCTCACAAAGTTGCTCACTGGTACAGCAGTAAAGGACTGGGGTAAATGCCCTCACAACCCCGGCAAATGGCACCCCAAAAGGAAGCGGGCAGGGAACAAGGGGCACTGGTATAAACAGCATCCCACTATGCCATGGCACAGCTGCCTTCCAGGAACCAGAAAGTCCCTCTCAACTCCACTTCCCAAATTTTCAGGAAGCCTATTTTGCTCCCCAAATCACTAACAGAGGTTGCCATTACTCCCAGATTGAGTTCACCATTAAAACAAAACAAAGAAACACAGTGCTGACTGCATTGCTTGCATTCCCATTTTAAGGAGCAAAAAAATGCCATTTCAAAAGGATCCTTCTCTAAATCTCCTTCAGCATTTTCAATTTTTCCTTTAAGCAGTAGTAGCTTGGATCCAGACTTCTGCCCCAATTTGGGCTGACCCTTCCCTGGCAGTTCTCCCTTGGCTCTTGGAGGACCTGGATCTTGGCTGTGTTTCTCTTTGCAAACCCCAGCTTGTGACTGCAGTCAATGGCCTCAAGTATTACAAAATGAAGCAAAGCAACCTGAAGTTCTATATACTGCAGACTTTCTACATTCCTGCATCCTCACACAGGTACGTCATTTTATAGCACTTCTGATTCTCCCCACAGAAGCTTCTGCCTTTGGTGATACTGAAAAATTCCTTGCATGAGCCAGAAATTACAGGATACTAAAATGCTGACAGCAGATTCTCCAAAGGCATTGTCAGAAGGAGGTAAGGTAGGCCCAAAGCCTTTCTCCAGAGCAATGGGCTTTCAGTGGATTCTCCATCCTGTTGTTTCGAAGCTCTTGGAGGAAACGAGTTCCAAACTGATGGGCCCGAACAGCCGCGGGAAACCACAAAAGCAGCTTACAGTAAAACCCCTGTAAAGTTATTAAGAACACAGATATGTCTTGAATGCACAGAAAATCCTCTGTTTTACCAGCACTCATCCATATCCCACTGTGACTGTAATCCCAGGAAGAGTACACACCACGCACGGCCCCGCTGGGGGACTGCGATAAAACAAAACAGGATGCAGAGACACGCACAGCAAAATCCTCGGTTTGGCGCCAGCCCCACAGCTCAGCCTGAGCACTGGGAGCAGTTCTCATTTCACTCCCCATTACTGTTGGATTTCCCACCTGGATAGCGACCCTGACTACACATGCTGATTTTTGGGACTGTTCGCAATGTAGATAGTTAAATTCCTGGTTAAATCTTTGCAGCGTTTAGGTCTGTGGGAAGAAGTCAGCTTTCACTTAGGTTTCCCTGCTGAACTCCAGAGGTGCAGGCTGTTGCCTCCAGCAAGATTTGTGTCCCCATCCTGCAAACACGCATGCACATACATCATTTCAAGTGTGTGTGCAGTCTCGCTAAGTCAGGGAGCATTCCTACGGGGAAATTTAAGCACAAGCTGCAAAGTTTTAGGACCGAGACCTGCGAGGCCACCCAGTCTTTTAGCTGCTTCAGAAGAAGTTCCACAGCTTTACAGATTTACCACTATTAGTTCAGGGATATCTGCGCCTTTTTTCTCTGAACCCAATCTTTAACCTGCACTTTGCATTGCTCTCACAGGCAACCAATATTACACTAACCAGACTCCCAAAGCAGTATGTGCTCTCTGACTCTCATAGGAGCATCCACACAGGCCTAGTTCTGCAGTTCAGACATCATTAAGTTATCAATTTATATCTGCCTCTCAGGGAACAGCACATGAAAACATGAATCCTTCCTTTCTAATGACAGGGTTTTTTCCCCCCACACCCAAAATACGCAGAACAAATGTTTCTGTTTTCTCTCAGATTCCTTTACCTAATTCAACATTTTATTTTTGGAATGACAACAGCCTCAAGTAACTCCATTAATTTGTTACGGAGTAAGAGCTTTGCATTCCTAGGGTGATTGCTGACCTCCTCCCCTGCTCCCTTGCTTATTGAAACAGTCCTGCTCAAGCACATCCCGGTATCAGAACAAAGCATAATTTTTCACACTTGAATGAATTATTTTACATCATGAATACACATTTGACATATTTTACAAATGCAAATGCTGTCAGAAAGGACAAAATAACCATCCCTCAGTACCACTTTTCTCTTACTACAATGATCAAAGGCTGCAGCTTGTCATTCACACGTGGTGAACGGCTCCTCTTGGAGAGAGAAGGAGCCTGCAGCCTCACCCAGGACTTCTTGGGTGTTTGTTTCTCTGTCTATTGCCAATTAGCAATTTAGAGTTCGATTTTCTAAGCACAAGGAAAATTCCCAATAGCTCTGGAGGAGGCAGTTCAAGGAGATCTTGTCAAAATACTGGTGTGTAAAGAAAGTGAAACCTTATTATGGCTTTCATACTGCGATGCACCAAATACGGTTATCTTGCTCACAGACAATTATTAACTTACAGGCAAAGAATAAAAACTCTCAAGCAAAAACCGAAGTTGGATGAGGTCGTACTTGCTGTGTGGTTCACTTGTGTTAATATATTAAGGTAATAAAAGATAATGAGCATTAGCTGACAGCATTTTCAAACTCTTCAAGAGTCAAGAGAAGTAAATTAGATCAGATTTGAGATTGCCTGAGAAGGCAAAAAGCTGCATCTAATTCTTTTCTCAATGACAGGGCAATTATAAAATTGAGAAAGAGTCACAGGACATCCCTACCGTAGCCCAACCCAGCATGCTAGTTAGGAAGCTCCAGATCATCAACATGATGATTAGTTTAGAATAATGATTAGTTTCAGATAGTTTAGGCCAGTGCCTCGATGAGAGCAGAAAGTGCTCAGCTACCCCAAGGATGTGAACTGGATGCACACTAATTTACAGCAGTGTTTCTCAATTTGCCCTATTACCTCTGAATTGAAACAATTCACTGACAGCAATCTGTAGCAGCTTGGGAAAAAGACTGAGGACTGAGAGATCTGGAAAGTCTGGGAACAACCTTTCCACACTGGGAGTGTTTATGCATAGGGTTAGCCTGTAGTAGTAGTTGTCAGCTATTTCAGGGAAAATGAGCCATTTAAGAAACAGGAACCAAATTTGGACCAGTAATAATTTAGTACGGAGGTTAGAAATACAAACAGCTGCCCCCTGCTCCTCTGGGCCACTTCTTACATTAACACAGTCTGCAGGCCCGGTTTCTGGCTGGAATAAGACCCCGTAAATCCAATGTGACCTTATCAACCCCAATCTCATCTATGTGCCTCTGTATGCAGAGCCTGTCCTGCTCCTGCCAAAGGCAGCAGCTTTGCTCCCACCCTAGACCCTGCAAACTCACACCTACAACCGCCTCGGCTCACCAGAGAGCCAGCCCAGGGTTTTGCACATGTGTGACAGACAGCAGTCACACGTGGCAACAGCCCGGCATTTGTGCATGCTGAGGATGCAGCTCCACCACAGCTCAATGTCAGCATTTACCTGGCTGAAGCTGCTGTAATGGGCAGTGAGAGGGAGCAGCAAAAAAGCCGCGTTCACCTTCTGCTTAGTGGCAATTCCTATAAAGCTTTGTGTGGAAACATCACAAGTGCAGTTCAAGTTTGAGTCAATTCAAGTTCAAGTCATATCTTATTACATCCAGTACTGCTCACCTACCCAGAGCCTAGAGAATAAAATTCTGCAGAAACTCAGCATACAGGTCACTTCAGCACTCTGCCTCGTCTCGTGTTTATAACTAGAGCCGAGCACATAATTCACACTGCATAATTTATCCACGGGATTTAGCCCATGGAACACTCAAAGCAGATAACAATTTCTTCATACTTATTTATTTTTTAGAAAATTCAGTCAACAACTTCTCCACTTCTTCTGAACTCTGCAAAAGACCGTGAACCTCTGGCTATATTCTTCGAGGGCTTGAGCTCTTGGCTAGCTGTAATCAGTCAGATTAATTCACCTCTTTTTCATTCTTCTACCTTCAACTATTCTTGTTTCCTGAGTGGAGGAAAATGTGTGCAAGCACTAAATCTCAAACATGCTATTCTAACATTTGGATTCCATTATCCTAGAGATAACATACAATCCTATAATGATATGTAATAAATTAACATTTAATCTCATATCAGAGAGTTCAAAGGGATCACAGCCAGCTGGTGCTAAAATAAGCATTTGCTAGAGGCTGCAAGAGTGGGAGCCGAAGAAGAGAGTGAGATCTAAGCTGCTCTGATGCTTTGGCTTGGCAAGACTGGTTGGCAAGGAAAGGATCAAATAAACCCCTGATATGAAGGGGACCATCTCCAAAATCAACCAACCTGTGCCCTTTCGCTGTGACTGTAGTCCTTGCAGTCCATCCAATGTGGAGGAAGGGAAGACTTCCCACCTCAGAGCTAACAAGCAGGGAAGGTCATCGCCACGCAGTGCTGCACAAAGGGACTTAATTCAGTGCTTGATTCATCCCCCATTTGTCAAGGTGCAGAGATCTGACGAGGCTGGGAACAAGCATCCAGCCCGGGGTTGAGCTCTCTCCAGCTGCAGAGATCCACAGCCATCCCCCTTTTTTCCCCTGGCCCTACTTTATGCACACGCAGAACTGATGAAAGCATGTACAGTTTCAACACAGAGAAGCCAAAAATCATTTGTCATTTTGTTCTCCTTTCACACACCTTCATACATAGCGCTAATACACCAACCACTGCACAATCTTCATTAATAATGACAGCTATTAATAAAGTTTTCTCCATAGAGACTTCCTTAATAAATGCATATAGTGACTCTGGCGAGGATGATTCGTTTCTCTTGAAGACAGGAGCAATTAAAAGACCCCGGCAGGAAGACACAGCCTCCTGAGCTGCGCGAGGCAATAACGATCACCAAGGGCTGCTGACCGTAAGAGCAGAGATAAATCCCTGACTTGCCAAAGTCCCTCCGACTTCTACCAAGCCGAGATTTCACCATTAGAGTAAGGGGATAAGAATTGTCTTTATCTTCCTGGACACTCCACGTGCTGCCTCCGTTGTCCCAGCTACGTCCTATAGCATGGTACATTTTTCTGGAAATTTGCAGACTTATACTTAATCTTTGTTCACGGGCAGCAGCAGCAGCAAAAAAAGCTATCGACATCAGTCAGATTCAGGTCCTTTCTCTGAATCCAAAGACACGCTTCATTGCTCCATCTCAGACTGGAATACACTTTAAAAAAAAAAACCTGTCAGGTAGCCAAGAAAGCCAAGAATCCATCAGAGACACAGACAGTATTTTAAAAAAATACTGCCAAACTTCTTTGCTAGTTTTCAGTGAAACCTTACTGCCAAATTAGCTAGAAAGTAAAGGCAGTTAAAAACAACATCAAGAAAAAGGAAAGGGAGAAACTTAAGACAGGATAGCCAATAAAAATATACAGTGAGCTGAATTTCACAACTCCGGACACTGACCACAGTTCTGTATCTGAAGAAAATAAATAAAAATAACAAAAAAATCTGAAGTGTTATGGAGTTATCTTTGCTCTAGCATATAACACACATTTCTATTACCCTTTCTGGATTAGCCAAATGAAGATCAATGTATCTATAAAACTCAATGACATGTTAATGCAAACCTTAAAAAAGATAAAATGCCTTTTATCTCAGTCTTAGGAAAACCTAATAAAGAATTAACAGTCCATGAAGCCATGGAATTTCACTCAAGGCTTTGCTTTATGCCAGGACTTCCTACTACATTAATTTTTAACAGACAGGTTTCCCCAGGCTTTGGGATATGTCAGTACAATTGTACATTGTCATTAAAATTGGTCCTATATTTTCCTTCAGAGCTGGGATAGGAACCTCATTGTCGTACGTGGACTTAAGTATAGACAATACCCACAATGGATCAGAACTGTAGATCTGGAGCAACTGTTAAGATAAATAAATATGCAAAAAACAGTAGACAAATGTTGATTTTGATAATAATCTGACAATTAATGAATTCATGAGCTAAAACTTTCACCTGCAGGATGAGCAATTTGGATCAGAGCTCATTTGTAACATCAGCATTTTAAATTTGTATCAGAAGCAACTGCAAAGAATCTACTAACGCAACACTAGATATCGAATCTTTAAAGGGATGCAGTCAAATATTAGTCTAGGATTTTGTTCAAGATTGGTGCTCAGAATTAACAAGCCTTCAGTGGCTGCCATGGGCAGTGCCGGGAGGCTGCAATCCATAGCGCCAGACACCCGCAAGCTCAGTGGGAAACTGGTCTCATCCAAGTTCCTAGCTATATTTATTTCTACTGACAAACACACGGCAGCAAGACCAGAAATTTCAAACACCAGTACTTAAAAACCAAATTAAATCCAATACTTCTGCACACATTTAAAAGTTGCATGCTCTCAAAAGGGCCTGAATACCTGCAGCCCCCACTGACATTAAAAGAAATGCAGATCATAGAATTATAGAATTCATAGAATCATTAAGGTTGGAAAAGACCTCTAAGATCATCAAGTCCAACCGTCGACCCAACACCACCATGCCCACTAAACCATCTCCCTAAGCGCATCATCTACACGTCTCTTAAATACTTCCAGGGGTGGTGACTCAACCACTTCCCTGGGCAGCCTGTTCCAATGTTTAACCACTCTTTCAGTAAAGAAATTTTTCCTCATTTCCAATCTAAACCTCCCCTGGCACAACTTGAGGCCATTTCCTCTCGTCCTATCGCTTGTTACTTGGGAGAAGAGACCGACACCCACCTCGCTACAACCTCCTTTCAGGTTGTTCATAAGGTCTCCCCTCAGCCTTCTCTTCTCCAGACTAAACAGTCCCAGTTCCCTCAGCCGCTCCTCATAAGACTTGTGCTCTAGATCATTCACCAGCTTCGTTGCCCTTCTCTGGACACGCTCCAGCACCTCGACGTCCTCCTTGTAGTGAGGGGCCCAAAACTGAACGCAGTATTCGAGGTGCGGCCTCACCAGTGCCGAGTACAGGGGGACGATTGCTTCCCTAGTCCTGCTGGCCACACTATTTCTGATACAGGCCAGAATGCTCTTGGCCTTCCTGGCCACACTGCTGGCTCATATCCAGCCGGCTGTCGACCAGCACCCCCAGGTCCTTTTCCGCCGGGCAGCTTTCCAGCCACTCTTAGAATCATAGAATCATTGAGGTTGGAAAAGACCTCTAAGATCATCGAGTACAACCGTCGACCCAACACCACCATGTCCACTAAACCATGTCCCTGAGTGCCTCATCTACTCGTCTTTTAAATACCTCCAGGGATGGGGACTCCACCACTTCCCTGGGCAGCCTGTTCCAATGTTTAACCACTCCTTCAGTAAAGAAATTTTTCCTCACGTCCAATCTAAACCTCCCCTGGCGCAACTTGAGGCCATTTCCTCTCGTCCTATCGCTTGTTACTTGGGAGAAGAGACCAACACCCACCTCGCTACAACCTCCTTTCAGGTAGTTGTAGAGAGCAATGAGATCTCCCCTCAGCCTCCTTTTCTGCAGGCTAAACAACCCCAGTTCCCTCAGCCGCTCCTCATCAGACTTGTTCTCCAGACCCCTCACCAGCCTCGTTGCCCTTCTCTGGACACGCTCCAGCACCTCAACATCCTTCTTGTAGTGAGGGGCCCAAAACTGAACACAGTATTCGAGGTGCGGCCTCACCAGTGCCGAGTACAGGGGCACGATCACTTCCCTACTCCTGCTGGCCACACTGTTTCTGATACAGGCCAGGATGCCATTGGCCTTCTTGGCCGCCTGGGCACACTGCTGGCTCATGTTCAGCTGGATGTCGACCAGCACCTCCAGGTCCTTTTCTGACAGGCAGCTTCCCAGCCACTCTTCCCCAAGCCTGTAGCGCTGCATGGGGTTGTTGTGACCCAAGTGCAGGACCCAGCACTTGGCCTTGTTGAACCTCATACAATTGGCCTCGGCCCATCAATCCAGCCTGCCCAAATACCTCTGCAGAGCCTTCCTACCCTCGAGCAGATCAACACTCCCACCCAACTTGGTGTCCTCTGCAAACTGCCTGAGGGAACACTCAATCCCCTCGTCCAGATCATCAATAAAGATATTAAACAAGACCGGCCCCAGTACTGAGCCCTGGGGAACACCGCTCGTGACCGGCCGCCAACTGGATGTAACTCCATTCACCACAACTCTCTGGGCCCGGCCGTCCAGCCAGTTTTTTACCCAGCGAAGAGTACACCTGTCTAAGCCGTGAGCCGCCAGCTTCTCTAGGAGAATGCTGTGGGAGACAGTGTCAAAGGCTTTACTGGTCCAGGTAGAGCACATCCACAGCCTTTCCCTCATCCACTAGGTGGGTCACCTGGTCATAGAAGGAGATCAGGTTGGTCAAGCAGGACCTGCCTCTCATGAACCCGTGCTGGCTAGGCCGGATCCCCTGGTTGTCCCACACATGCCTTGTGAGCACCCTCAAGATGAAACACTCCATAACCTTCCCCGGCACCGAGGTCAGGCTGACAGGCCTGTAGTTCCCCGGATCCTCCTTCCGGCCCTTCTTGTAGATGGGCGTCACATTGGATGCTTCCCACTTCTGCTAATTAGGGTGGGCTTGACTTGGATGCCAAGCAAAGGGCCCACTCCTTTTAAGACACCCATGGGTGAAGACTGAGGCCACAGTGCCCGACTGCAGCAGGATGCTTTTCTAGGGGGAATGTGCCAGTAGGAGGAGAGGCACAACACAGAGCCCAAGCTCATACACTCTTCAAGGCTGACAGGTTTGGGCTTGTGAATCAGCACAGGGAGAAAAGCGACAGCAGTAGGCAGGGAAAACAGTCCCGAGGAAAAGCAGGAGGCAACAGTCCAGGAGAGAACAACAGGAAGAGCAGTGAGCAAAGAGCAGGCAGCAGGAGCAGGAATGAAGCTCAACTGTACAAAGATTGAAAATTTGCTATTTCCATTAAAAAAAAAGAAAAAATCATCAATTATTGGTCCAAAAAACTAAAAGCCACTTTGAAGCCTTTCCCTCCTCCCTGGGATGAAGATGTCCTGCCCTTAACCCACCTGGGTCAGGTAGGGAGAAAGGCTTTCCTGCCTCAGAGGTCCCACCAGCACAGCATCCTCCCCGGGAGCTAAAGGTCCTCAGACGCCACCGGTCTTGAGCACTATTTGCACCAGTTTACCTGGGACCATCCTAACCTCCCTTTCCACCTCTGCTTCTCCTCCTGCTTTGGGAGAACAGCTGCTTCTCCCAGGCACACTCTGAGATTAATTATTCTTGGTTCCTCTCCTGCACAGTGCCTTGATCTGGAAAATTTATTTAGATAACTTCTCAGGCAGCATATTTATCTGCTGGCCTCAACATCTGCCTGAGCATAAAAATCAACATCTGACTGATGACAAACATCATGCCAGTTGGGTGGAGACTGTCCTCTACAAACTTTACCACTCTTATTCTGATGGACTTGGACCTCATGGCAAGAAGTCTGAGTCTCTCCCCTGCTTCCCACTTGAGGCACAAGCACAGGTCTCAGCCAGAGTGAGAAACCAGGCATGGGACAACAAGAGAAGGAGAGGACACCCTCTCCCATCAGCACACGGGGACCATGCTGTGTTCAGCCCTGAAGCACAACCACTGCCTGATCCATACCACTGCTCTGCCAGTCAGATGCATCAGTAAAGAGGTAAGACACAAAGACTTAATTCGGGACAAGAAGAAAGAACACCAAACACACCA
This sequence comes from Aptenodytes patagonicus, assembly GCF_965638725.1. Classification (NCBI taxonomy): domain Eukaryota; kingdom Metazoa; phylum Chordata; class Aves; order Sphenisciformes; family Spheniscidae; genus Aptenodytes; species Aptenodytes patagonicus. Next base: position 5,318,217 of record NC_134963.1, read on the forward strand.
GGTAGGGAAATCCTCACCAAGACCCCCATTTCTACAGTCCTACCCCAAGCAGCCACTGAGGACATGCAGGCACCCTCACTACCCACACTCTCCGGCCTCTGCATTTCAGCTCAGGGTAAGGAGTTGAATCACTCAGTTGTCCCATTGTAAGTATGGAAACAAGGCTTACGTACCAAGCCACGGGCATTTCTGCCTCTACGTACAAATGCTGGATATGGAATAACAGCCCCGGATGCATCCTGCACTGCAAATCCATTTGTTGGCAAAAAAAATTATTTTGCCATCTTTACTCACCCAACATCTCATACACACCAAGTACATTTGGACCACCAAGGTGGGATGCTAAATTAATCAACAGGAAGCACTGCCTCCCAAAGGCAGCCTGTTCTAGATCTACTCCTGGCTAATCTTCAAGGAATGCTCTGCCATTCTTACTCATACAGAAAATCTGTGAGAACTGCAAACAGAAGAAAATACTGCTCTGTGCAGTGGGGTTCAGACCAGCATCCTTTGTTGCCCGACATGGAAAATTCCATCACCAGACCCCAAAATCTTCCAAGAGTCCCTTCTGAGAGCCACTACTTTTAAGAATTCTTATAAAAGCCTGCTGCAAGCCTTGAAAAAAAGCAAAGAGTAGGAAAATAAAGGCTTACTTAATAAAAAGCAAAAATCCTAGCCCTACCTTTCAAACACACCCTTTGAACCTCGCCATCTCCATTGAATTCTAGATGAAACTTAGAGCCAAATATTTATAGGCACCAGGCTATAAATGAACCTCCCTTTTGATATCACCATCCTAGCCTTCAGTTCAAGGCTGGGCAAGACAGAAACATTAAGACGGAGGGTGAATTAGCTCAAGAGGGGGAACTTGTCAATCAAAGCTGCTAATGCAAGACCACAACGAAACTCCGGTTTAACCTCAGCAGTGACCACCCGTCATAATGTGGCACTTTGACTGCTTGTCAGCAACCTGCTTTGAAGAACAAGGATGCTGCAGAAGTCTTTCTGAAACTCGGCAAGGAAAAATGCACCTGTCTGCTAGGCATCCATCAAGGCTTCCCGAAGTCTGCAACCAAATGAATTCTCAGTAAGTTCCAAGTATGTTATGGAGAAGAAAAATTACAGTATAAAGGATTGATACAGATACTGGCTCCACAGTGCTCCCCTATGTGCCTGGCACATCATTTCTCCAAAAAATAGAGCACTTCTTACCACATCTGACTAGGGCACAAGGTTGCACATGGAGAGATCCTGTGTTTTCCCTCACCCCAAGCTCCAAGGACACCAGGCTGTCGAACACACTCCGAGAGAGGCTCTACAGCACAGTTGGGAAAGCGTCAAACTTAAAGCAACTCCACCCAGGAACGCAAGGTCCACATGCCAGGGAGCTCCCCAGCACATGTCCATGAAAACTGGAGGTATCTGCGAGGGAATGATGATAGCCCAGAAGTAACATTCTTCCTCCTCTTCTTGGCTCATGTCTGGATTTATTGGGTTTCGTCTGTTCACACCAGGAGGGTTGCAGATGTTTAACTGGACCCCTGACATGGACTGCAAGTAGGTTTTGTCTCAGCCGATTTATTTATACTTGTACAGCCCTAGAGCTCACCTTGTTTTCCCCATAACACTAGTATCTTAGAGGCCTATTGTCTGAACATAAATAAGTGCAGGATTTGCAAGAGATTATCATATTTTAAACAGAAAGTGTTTGCAGTTTTCTTCAGGAGTGTTAGTTTTCAGAAATGCAGTATATTTATTCATGCAGTTAATTGGATAGATTGTAATAAAAACAAAAATATCCGTTCCTTCTTCTAAGTGTAGGAGTAAAAAGGAAAAATACAATTTTAACTGATCAACAGCCTTATCTTACTCTTTCCTGAATGTTTAATCACAATGTTTCCAGCATATACAGCTTGCAACAAAGACCCAAACTAGTTAATTTTCCAAAAGCAAGAAGCGTTACAAAACCCGTAAAGCAAATAAGCCAATCTTCACCTTATGAATATAAAGATATCCCACAACAGCAGGAAATTAAGTCCGGGAAGTGTGGGCTCCTGACAGTACTGCTATCAGGGCAAGCATCAGGGTGCTCGGGCAATCGGTGCAGCAGTGGGGAACGGAGGCAGTGAAGGTTGAATTTGTGCCCTACCACAGACCTGCGTAACCCCCAGCTCTAGGGCTGTGCCTATGCTGTCTCCAACAGCGTAGCCCACACTGGCTTCAAATCTTGTCATTTTATCAATGAGAACCAGAAATGTGTGAAGACCAGCTTTCACTGCACTTTATTATGATTTTAGCATAAACGAAAAATCAATTGTGTTTCATTAATAAAATTCCACCACAACAAACCAATTAGTGAAACTCATTAATTTTTTTATGCATGTTACTAATGTGCATGAAGCCAGCTGACCTTTCAGTGACTAGCGTAGCATACATTATACACTTCACATTTTCTGCCTTCTTTTCTTTGATTTACAGCAGTTGCAATGTGTTTTCCAAAAAGCAAAGCCTGGCTTTTCAGTGAAGCTCAGAGGTGGCTTCTCCCTTCTGCCATGTAATGACTGCCTAGTCCAGTGGGGCCAAAGGATCAGGGAAGCACGAAGACACCTCCAAGCTATTTCCACCTGCAGAACAGATGCAAGCAAAGCCTGGCCACATATGAGGGTATGTGGAAACGCAGGGACTCGGTGGTCACCGAGAAAGACTCTATCTCTGGAGGCACTGAGGATGGGCAGTCACTGTCCTGCTCGCCCCTGAGACGGTGACAGCTTCCATTGTACTCAAATACTCACAGCAGGGGACACTAGCTGGTGGTTTCATTACAAATAGCCCAAACGCCAGTCAGTCTATCCCAAAGCTGGCCTCAGTGTGGCCCAAAGCACAGGATGTGCCGCTAATGGATGCATGCGGCCATTAAGTCAGTAAAGCAGAAATAAAAGAATTTTGGAATAAAATTGAAACTTCTGCATGAGTAAGGACTTCTGGATCAGGCATTAAATCTGCCTGGTATCTCTCTCCAGTGTCACTGCACACCTATTTTCTCCTTGTAAAGCACAGTATTGATTTTTAAATGTTTTCATTCACACTTAGAAGCTTTCCAGGATCGGACTTTATTCTTCAATATTATCCGCTGAACAGTGAAACACTGGACAGATTGCCTGGGAGCACTACAGGGTCTTCATCACTGGGAGTCCATAAGGACAGGCTATCTGCAAGGAATTTCATAGGTAGACCTGAGCTTTCCTTGGGACAGAGGCATTGACCAGATGACCCTTCATGTTCCCTCCCAGTCCTGTTTCTCTATGAGCAGTCAAGTACTCTCTGCACCTGAAACAACCAAGAGAGTTAATCTGGCCTTTGAGATATCAGCAGCGTCTCAGTGGTGGGGAAGATGACAGGTTATCCTATCTTATGTCATCCCTCTAAAACCTGGTTATCTCAGAGCTTATCTGTAAACCATACTCTGAATTTCTCAGATCTTACCAGTCACCACAACATATTGTACAAAAAGAGCAGCAACTTTTCAGAACTGAACACACATCTACAACAGTATTTCCTGGGTCCGATATAGTCTCGTCGTCCTGGTACTGGCCTGTTCACTCAAGACTGGAAACACACGTACACTTATTTAGCCATGCACAGGTTTGAGACTATTACGACAAAATGAACAACTTCTAAAATTTGCTGCTAGAGTGTTATTAAATGCAACAGTCTCACGTGCAGTTACAGAATGCAACAACACTGCTGTTCCCTCTCATGAGAGATACAGGACAGGAGGTAATAGTGCAGTCTTTGCCTATGGGCAAAGGGGGGGAAATGTTGAGAGGGAGACTCATGCCACCTGCAACTCTTGTAAGGTCAGTGTGGTTCACTGTGCGAATCAGTGCAGTGTGGCACATCAGCTGTTGGACTGCCTTCACCTTTAAAGGTTGGATTTACTGCAGGAAGGTCCTGCCTGATGACACCCCCATGACACTTCTCTTTTTCACTAACCACTTTGACCACAGATGACCAAACCTGGAGTGCCTTCCAGATAACTTTATACCTACAGACATCCACAGGCAGAGGGATAACACAGATACAACTCTCCTTCTGACCCCACAGAAGCAATCGACCCTGGTCTCCTCCAGTCAAGGCTCAGGTTGATTCAACACTTCACGAGACAGAGCTGAGCCCGCACCATTCAACTCCTCCGCCATGGGACATGTTCACTTGTGGTCACACACAAACTGCCTTTTTTTTTTTTTTTTTTTAAAAGGGGTTTGATTTTTTTCTCTAAACCCAACCCCTACACTGCTACAACCTGACAAGCTTTGCACCAAAATTCATCCCCTTGTTATTTTTCCAATGCACGATATAGCAAAAGTGTCCTTGCCCTTCCAGCAGATTGCAGAAAACCTCTGAGTTTTGGCCTCGACTCTCTCCAACTGTAGGTCCTTGGACCTGGTACTAATGCAGCTGCAAGTCAAATTTGGCCCTTGCCACCAGATTTTTAGGGGCTTTCAGCCCACGCCCCAGGGAAGGGAACAAGCCCGGACAGGTTTTCAGCATAGTGGCAAATGCAAGGGCTAAGGGCTCTCTGAAAAACAGTCCACAAGCACTGCAAAGGAGAGGACTAATTCAACACCTTTTTGCTACCCTATAGTGGGTACCAAGCCCTTGAGAAACCCAACACATATTCACCATGGGTATCAGTCATGTTTGGAGGGTTAATTTTTTAAAATACAGCAAAGTGGCAAAGTGGCTTCTGTGTTATCCAAGCGACAAGTGCTTATGCATATTTTATGAAGCATCTTCAACCACGGTTCAATGTATCCAAGAATACTTCTGAAAAATGGCAGATTCTGGAGGGGATTTGGAGAGGAAATAACATATAGAATAGAAGGACAGATGTTGCTAATTTATGATGCAAAGGCCTTTACTGAAAAGTGCACATTTTGCTTAAGATTCTCTACAAACGCTATTTTAATGCTGATTTCCTCCTCTTCAGAATTTCACAAACTCTTCTCTGTGAGAACTTCAGCTTGGCTCAGAAGTTTAGCTTGGATCAAAAGCAGTATCTGTAACCAGCAATTAAACTGGGGCTTCAGTATAGCACGTTTTTAAAGCATATCCACTTTTTCACAATGTCACTTGGAAAAACATGACTAAGCTGTATGTTGGGAATGTGAGAGTGCATTTTGCCCTTCTGCCTTCCACTCTTGCCAGGGTTATCGGGATTTTTTGACCTGGGACTAAACTCAGAACAGAGACAGAGCAGGAGCCAGTGAGATGGATGGTTCCTAATAACCAATGAGGTTGGAAAACAGAAGCAAGATCATCTCTTGAAAAAAGGAAAAAAAGAAAAGAAAAAAAAAAATAAGTGGGATATATTGGCCCAAGTGCTTCATCTGTTACTCCCAATGCCTCATGCACCATCACACAACCTTGCTTTTCCTATCAACATTGAAGAGCATCTTGATCGTGAGTCAGCTGGTTCTCCTCCCCTCCCTTCCCGCTCTACCCCAAAAGGTTTGAAATAAAAATAAGGAAGACGCGTCTCATGTCCCACATGCAGGAGCCTACACAGATTTTTTTCTGCTTACCAGCCCCTCCACACGGACATGTGGCTTCATTGCTCCTCTGCAGCTCTCCAAAGACAACACACGCTACAGAGCGGATTATTTTCTGCAAGGTTGCTACACTGCCAGGGGGGGTCTGTGAAATCCTCCTTGTATGTAAATATCAGTTAAAAATAAAAAAGAAGAACCATGTGCCGACTTCTCCTTCTGGCATTCATTTCAGACACTGCTGGATCATGCCAAAGTGCAAGTGAATGGCAGGCACAATCATGTGCAGATGCTGCACTGAAAAACCTGACATCAATCCAGGACTTTCACTCTATTGCAGCGCAGCTTTTGCTCCTAAATTAAGGCTGCAACATTATTATACACAAGGTGACATTTAAAAAAACAAACAAAAAACACCAAACCAAAACAACATTAAGGTTACATAACTCAGCAATCAAAAAATTTAAGAATTAGAGTTCCCTGTACAACCATATTGGGGATGGGAGCACCAGGGGTTGTCACAGCTCCAACAGGAGGTCATGGCCAAGGGCTGCACAGTTGCTTGGCTTCACGTTATGGTACAGTCTATATACAGTCTATACAATTAAACTTTTTCCACCAACCTCGCTCGGGGTGAGGTAAATCGGATGCTCACTTAGGGAGCTGCAAGTCACTGCTTCACTTGCTCCTCACCTGTCAGTGCTTTGTTTCCAGCACATTGTTCGGGCTGCCCTGAGCACAAGGCACCTGATTTCTTCATTGCTTTTCTTTCACCACACTGCATCCCAGAGCTCAGCTAACCTTATTGGATCTTCCCTACATAGCTCTGAGTGAGGCTTCTGCTCAACTCCACAGCTGGAACAAGGCAAAAGCCTAAAACCTCACCCACCATCCCAGGCACGTGATTTCGGGTGCCTCAAACCCAGCTCTTTACTTCCAATGCACAACAGCATGTGTTCAGATCACAGCTGCTCTGCACTTCACTTCCAAGGGTGCCTCTCAGCTCGCCTGCAAAGTGGGACTGCCGAGGTGGAACCCCAGAGAACAAGGAAAGGCAACCAGAGATCCCCGTGGCAGCGTGGGCTGCACTGATTTCCTTGGCACCGCACATAAAATCCATGGTGAAGGCAGGGAGAGAAGTTTCATAATTCAGTGGCAATCTCTCTGCCCATGGATCGTTCCAGCCCAAATGATTAACTACCATCAGAGTTAAAAGCTGCTGAAAGCCAGATCCTGAAAAGGCGGGTGGGGCTAATTATAAGCAGTCCTGATGTCTGGGCTTACCGAAAGCAAAGGGGATTTCTGCTTCTCCACTAGTGCTTCCTAGGACCGTGCACTGTCCATCACCACATCACACAGTCACAGCCACGTGGTCACAAGCACACCCCTCTGAAGGAGGCTCTGTGTACGCCCTACACCCCACCAGCACCAATTCAAACCAGTTGTTGCTGCCCTAGTCCCGGTGCTGCTATGGGTCCTCCCACTGGCAGACAGCCTTGGGCAGGGTCTCAAGGCTACCAGGCACAGGGCTGCCCCGCAGGCACCTGGCCGGATCCAGCACAGCCCCTCAGCACCTCAGGGCTGCTGTGAGCTTAGCAATACTTCATGCTCACATATTCCCACGGTGCTTTCAGAGGAGAGTGATTACCCTGCAGAACACTATCTCACCCATCCCAATCTGAATTTATTTACCTTTTTTTTTTGTTTTAATCTGATAAGTTGAAATTTCAGTACACTTGTCTGCAAAAACACTGCATTACACAGACATATAACAAATACCAATTGTTTATAGACTAGGTTATTTATTCCCAGTGTATCTTCCTGCCTTTTACTGGCCACGTCTTTTATCAGCAATAACCAAGTACCTTTCAAGTTGACAACCTGTTTGGTTTACGGCAGGAAAATGCATCCAAGTGCCTTTCAAGCCTGCTCTTGCTGCACAGAATTCAAATACCTCAACTATCATTGTTCTTGCAAAGTTTAGTTTTGATGCGATTCACATTTCTGTTTTGTTTTCTGTTAATCAGTATTGTCTTAGGACAGGCTTCTTAAGGCCAAGCAAACTTTTCAAAATCAACAGTATCTGGCACTCCAGAACCAAGTCTCCCAGTCCACACATTGCCCAAAATTATAGTGTCTAAAAAGAAGAATAATCATAATCAAGGTCCAAGTAATTTCGAGATGATAGGCCATTTCTAGTTAGCATTAAAAGGAGCTGGACTTCAAGGACGTAGGAAGGAAATCAGCTAAAGAAGAGTGACAAAAGAAAAGAAAACAGAGGCTGAGTTGGGGAGCAGCTTTCAGGGACACCCAAACTGCTGGGACACAGGCAACTACAAGATTTCAGGGCAAGAGGAGAAAGCCTGAAAAAACAGAGACCACATGCGTGCAAAGTAACAGAGAAGGAGCCTGAACACTCAGAGCTGGACCCCAGACTTGCCATGTCCACTGAACCACGGAGAAGATGGTTTCACTTACACGTATGGAGGAATCGCAGCAGTGGAGCGAAGCCAAGCAGCTCCACAGGGTGTGTGGCCACCTCCCATCCTTGCTCCCCTCCCACACCCAGGTACCACCAGGCACAAGTGTGCCCTTCCTCCTCCCACCCTCCCTGCCAACCCTCCATCTCCTCACTGCCGGCTTGCTTCACATCACTCTTCCCATCATTTATTTCCTTTTGAAAGGGCTGATTCATGAGCAATAATCAGGCTTTTGTGTTTTAATGTTTTGCTTGTACTCAGTCTCCCGCCCTCCCCCCAAGCCCCCTCCAGGTTCACGGCAGTGACACCTTCCCTTCAGATTCCCTCTCCAAGAGCCTTCATTTCTCTCCCTAATTGAATTGTTGTCATGGAAATCATTCCTCCTCTCCATCTTACTGAAAGGCTTTTAAAAAAAAAAAAAACACACAAAAAAAAACCCCCACCAGCCCCCTGCTCTACCACTTTTCCAGCAATCAGCCACGCCACATCTCCTCCCCGAGTACGCCACAGCTCCGGCAGCTCCTTCCGCCAGGCCGTGAAAGCTCACACGTGCCCCCCGCTGCCCTTCTCCCACAGCCGCGGGCTGACCCGACCGGAATATCTGGGCACCGACACAATATATCATTTTAATACACTATTAGGGTGATCACTGGATTTGCTACACCATTTTCCTTCTCAGACATGCAATACCCCTACAGCTCAGGAGCCATTAGCTATCAAATGCAGAGCGTAGCCACCGCCACCTGTTCTCTGTCTCTCTCTCTATATATATAGCTGTAAATGTGAAGTGTTTGCGTATTTTCTGGGAAAAAAAAAAAGTTTCTGCTTACATAACAGGCAGTAATTTTGCAGTCATGAAATTCTGTTTGTTTTTCCAGGCTGGAAAGTTAATTACTGAAAATCACCCTTGATGAACTTCCAAGACAAAGGCTGCTGGCTCCAGAAACGGAGCAGGGCTGATCTGGCTCCAAAAAGAGAGGAAGAAATAACGGTGCTCAAAATATAATCCATTAAAACGCTGCACCGGGTGCCCGTGCCCAGGCGCTGGCAGCTGGGGGGGCTGCAGGGGCCTCTGTGAGGAGAGGCCGGGGCTGCCCCGCGCCGGACACAGCCGGTTCCAGCCGGTTCCTACAGCCCCACCGCAGGGCACAGCTGAGCCCCTCAGCGCGGCTGGTGGGGCCTCTGGGAAAGCACATTGAAGAAAGGGCAAAACCTGCACGGAGTGAGGAAAAAAGTGTGAGAAACAGCCCTGCGAGCACCCAGGTCAGGGCAGGGGGAGGAGGTGGAGGTGCTGCAGGTGCCAGGGCAGGGAGTCCCCTGCAGCCATGAGGAAAGGACCACGGGGGAGCAGGGGAAGGGGGTGAGAAGGAAGGAGCGGCAGAGAGGAGCTGTTAGGGACTGACGGCAATCCCCCCCTTCTCCATCCCCTTGTGTTGCTCAGCGGATGGAGGGGATAGAGGAGTTGGGAATGAAGGAGTGAAGTGCAGGCAATAAAAAGGTATGGATTATCCTCACTGCCGGCAGTCCATTCAAAGCAAAGCCCGTGCCCAGACTTGGGGCATGTCAAAGCTCGAACCATCCACAGCAATCCTTTGCAGAGAACAGCTGCACTCATCAACTATGAGAGCAGTCATGTTTACTGAAAACCTGGACCAAGGCTAGACAAAGAGGATGTTAATGTCTCATCAATACATTATACCGGAGCATGCGAAGAAAAGCCGCTTTACTTGCGTCAGGAAGCCCACCAGCATTCCTAAACACCCAGGGAGAGCAATCCCCGTGCAGCCATGCTCACCCCAGCCTCGTGTTCTGCTGAAACACGCATCCACAGCACTTGCAAATTCTGTGCTTTCCTCTGTTCACCTGCACCTGCAGGCCAACCCCAAACAAAACCACCGGGAGAAGACTCCTCAGTTAAAACAGCAAATCATTCAACCACTCTGATAGCACCAAACCCAGGCCATCTTCTTCAAGTTTATATGACTGATACAAAGGCAAAACCAGAGGTCAGTGTGAGGCCAAGGACAGCTTTCAGCACTTCATAATAGACAGGGCCTGCACAGAGAACCAGGATGAAAACATCCTAAATCCCAGATAGGAAGACACAAGCAGGCATTCAGCCGTGACTAATACCCCAAATATTCTCAAGACAGAAAACAAGAAATCTGCTCCATGATCATTCACTGACGGAGTCCCATAAAGCTACTAATTAGAATGGTGTTTACAGTCTATATTTCATTTCATTTGATGTTTTTACTCTGATTAGTTATTCTATCACCTGCAGATAGCTAGTTAGCTGAATGCAAAGATGTCATTGGACTTAATCAAGTAAAGTAGCATTTCATAGAGGGAATTCAGCTAGCTCTGTCCTGCTCAGTGTTAATAACTTTTTTAAAAATAAAAGTTGAAAGTTAAGAAGAGTCAAGCTAGGTCAGTGCTCAGAAGAGAGACACCTGCAAGAAAACGGGTGAGCTGCAGAAAAACTGTGTATTACTGATCCTTTCTTCTGCATAAACACCCCAGCCGGACACCATGGATTCTGGAGGAAATATAAAGCAAGGTTCAGTGCTCCTGCGGTCCCGGATTATACGGTGCATCTCCTAGCAGGAGCAATGCTCCTCCCAGTGTCTTCTCACACCGAGCCATCTAGCCTACCTGAATTGCTTTGAGATTTCAAGTAAGATTGGAAGGCTTTCTCTCCCTCGCAGCCAGGTCATCAGCGGTCACAGTCTCTCACACTGTGCCTCGCACCCTGCCGAGCCCTCCCCAGGGCTGCTGGAGCAGCAGCATCACTTCACGTCTTCCCTGCACACAGCCCTGCAGAGTGCCTTTTCATCATTACATGACATGCTGATTTTTGTCCTGCTGATCGCCTACTGTAACCCCAGATCCTTTTCCTGAAGTGATGCCTAGCCTGCTATTTGCCATCTGCAGCAATTCTTGCCCCAAGCTATCACTTGGCCCTTTTATCCTTTTTTCCAGATCACCATTTCAATCTGTCCAGATTATTTTAAGAAAAAGTGTTCTGGTTCTTTTTCCCCAAGAATCTGCAATCCCTCCCGACTTTATATCACCTGTCAGTTTAACAAACGTATTCTCCATTCCATTACCCAGATTGATAATGAAAATATTGAATAGAGATGGACAGGAGCCAGCCCTGCAGAGCCTCACAGATTTTCTGGGAATCCAAGATAAATGGGCTGGTCCATAAAGCCTTGACTCCTCTTTCCCCTCTGTTTTAAATACTGGTACTACTTATACTGTTATCTTTCTTCCAGGCAACTTCCACCTCGCATGCACACCCAAAGCACTCTCCCGCAGCACTGCGATGCTGCAGCCAGGTCTCTGGGGCATCTGAAGCTCCCAAGACCCTACTGAAAATACTTAAAACTGCAGTCGATGGGGAGGTCTCCCCTCCGTTAGAGGCACATGCGGGGCCTCTCACTTGCAGCGCCCTTGCTGAGACAGCCTGGCACGCCAGCACCTCCGGCCTTTTCCTGCTCAGCACTCACAACCAGCACCCTGGTTGGTGAAACTATGCATCTTTGCTTTAGAACAAAAATTGTTGCTTTTTTCCCCCATTTAGCTTCCTAATCACAGCTAGCCAAGCTTGAAAATGCTATCCTGCATTATGCAATAATCCCCTGAGAGCAGGGGAATTTTGCATAAACTGTGTGCTGTAACGAAAAGCATTCCCCCCCCTCTGCTAGGGGGCAAAAAAAAAAAAAAAACCAAAACCAACCAACCCACACAAACCAAACAAAACCTCTATCGTCTAAGAGATGTTCACTTTTACCAGCTATTTGTTCCATTTTAGTCATTCATCTACTGACAATATTTCTGACAAAAGCAGAGCAGAAACAGCTCAATTTGCAAAGAGCTGCTCTGTCTTCACCTCTACAAAAGCCATATACAGTTTTGCCCCAAATTCCACTAAAAAAAAACCAGTAGAGGCTTCTTCTCCAACTGAGGGGCTGGGGTTTCTTTTTTGAAGGGAAAAAGCCATTATTTAGTTATTAGAGTGGAGAAATATCACAGAGCACTGAAATGTTCTAAAATTAATACACTGGTCTACTCAGTGCATTTTAAAATTAGAATTCATTTTTTCAGAGAACCTGTATGCAAAGTTGCAGCCTGATGCAAATTAAAACAGTAATAAACACTTCAAAAACACGTTTATAATAGAAATGCTAACAAATCCTTAACTATAATGATAATGGCTTGCTAGGCAGCTCTATAATGTAAAATTAATCCTTAACATGTCTTAATTTTTTTTCCACTGGGTCATTTAATAATGTGATAACTCATTTCTTTCCTCTGCCTTCATCTCTCACATTGCCATGGAGACAATTGTGAATCAGATATAAATAAAAATACTCTAACACTGTGGCACCACATGTTCTTTTGATCCGTTGCCAACACGGTTTTAAAATTACAGGAATTCACAGGAGCTCAATAATTAACAATTCATTTGCTAAGAAATCACTTCTTTTTAGCCAGTTTCCTGGTGATTTGCTAACTCAGGACTGCTCACAAACATGAGCAAAAAATTAAAAGTTCTGTATTTCCTTTCAAATACTTACCTTGCACTTCAATCAGCAACTCAGAGGCAAACAATTATTGCAGGCCAGAGCCCAAAAGCCAGCACTGCATTTCCTTTTGCAGTCTCATCAGTCTCAGTGTGATTTCTAACAGGAATAAATTTTAAGGCAATTTTTAATTGTTTGAGCTCAGAACTTACAAGGAAAAACAGAAGCATGCAGTGAACAAGTTTATTGCTGGCCTCCATTACCAGAAGTGTCAAAACGAGCGCGCAGATCCCTGCTTCTGTATTAGTTTGTTAAGTACATACAGCAGTAGAAAGATTAAGATTAATTATGCATTAATGATCTTGACACCCCTTTAATTGCTACCTACTGATAGAGGCCATAATCCCTGATATTATCCATGTTCTCAGAAATCCTGATGCAAAACTCTCCTCCGCGACAATACCGCCATGAATTTGCACAGGGGCAGGTCTGGGTCAGCGGCTTTTTAGACCAGAGGGTGTTAAATTCAATCCTTGCTGAGGGACATGTAGTCTCAAGCAACTCCGGCACTCGCAACACCTTGTCACTGTCATCGTACATAACCTATAATAACTTGTAGCTCTGCACTCACAGCGTGAGGACAGTCCTAGTGCTTCACAATTAAGGACTTCAGCTTATTAAAGAACTCCACTGCGTGCTTAATCCTTTGAAGTCAGGGAAGCTCACGGTCTCAGGTTTTACAAAGGCTCTTATGCAACTCCAAAATTTTTATTTGCAGTTACATAAAACCCTCAGTTAGGCAGCATTATTATACCATTTACGCGGTATTCTGTTCAGCCTCACCAGGCATTTCCAGCCCAGCACCCCAAGAGGAGACGTGTTTCTCTGCACAGCATTTTCCATCTTCCGCTGCCTTAGAAGTGGAAGGGCCAGCGTGGGCTGACCAAGTTATTAATCACTGCCACATCTCTTCCATTAAAACATATAGGCTACGACTCTACAAACACCTCTGTGCATCACAGGGAAATCTCACGCATACGAGGTCTTGTAAAAAAGCCCCCAGCTCTAATAACTGTTGTGTCCAAAAGGATTCAAAGTGATTTAAGAGCTCAACTCTGACTCTCAAGAGCAACATAAGCACCTAAGGAGTTTAAATAATAGTGAGGACTCAATGGCTCAGAGCATGCCTTCCCAATATAATTCCCGCTGTAACAGCTAATTATAATTACTGACAGAGCAGGTACGGCTTGAAACGAACCCCATCCTTTCGGTGACTTACAATGATCTGCTTCTAGAGCAGACGAGGAAGAAAAGAAAAGAAGGAAAAACAGGAAAAAAAGGTCACTCTTTCCCACATGAGAGCTGCTTAGGGCTGGTCCATGGGGAAATAACACATGTCCACCAGCCCCACCAGCTGCCTGCAGACAGAGAGCTTCAACAGCAGCTGCTCCAGCTTCAGCTCTGCCCTCTCCTCCTCTGCAGTAACTCACAGGTGGACAAATCCATCGGCCAGTGCTTTCAGAAATGGGACACCAGTGCACTTGAGGCATTTGCCCTTTCTCTGTCAGCACGTACAGGGCAATGGCATTCTAACCCTGCTTCGAATCCAAACACTAAATAAATACAATAGATACTAATTGGATAAAACCTAATAGGGAACCTATGGCTGGCAACCAGCATGGGAAGATAAACACAGAGCACCAATTTTGTATAAGGTGAATTCAGTCTTTTGTGCCACCCTGCCACTAGGTCCTGGTATTTTATCAAGCAAAGCAAGCTGGTATATTAGTGAGAGACACAAATAACCCAAAAATGCAAGAAAACTGCATGGTGTTCGGTTCTGCACAGTGGATAACACCAGCCCCACCACCACGGGGCAGGTGAGCAGGGACACACAGACCTGCCGTATGCGGACACACCACCTTCAGATTCCGCAGAAATGCCAAATAGCCATGGGAGGGTGCAGGAGGATGAAACTCGGCTGAGAAGGAAACAAGCAGGGACAGAGGGGACCCTTCCTCACTTTTTGCAAAATTTGACCTAAATTACGTGCTCACACTAAGCAGCCAGGAGTGGATTTGGAGAAAATAAGTTACTACAGGGGCTTTAGCCTCCTGCATAGCTCTGCCATAGGAAAGCTGCACGGCTTCCATGTCTCTTAATGGGCAGCCTTTTGCCTACTGCCTATGTCCAGTTTCTCCCTTTGATCTGGCTCAATAATCTAAAAATAAAGTTAAAATATAAACATCGACATCCATATCACAAAGAGTGTCAAGGCAGGCAGGGATTTTTAGTTGAGGGAGAGGGCTTAATCCACAAAATAACTTCGACATTTTGTCGTACTCACTGAAAAACTCTTCAACACCTACAGCCTGGCTAAGACATTTGAAAATACAGATAAGCTTCTAATTGATACACAGCCTATCTTTGGGAGGAAAGCAAGGCGTAACAGTGCCACGTTACATATCCACTACCCCAGTCGGACAAATCAATCAATGATTCATAATTTTTGTGAATGCCAGGCTGTACCATACCCTCCCTCCTCCTCACTGGTGCACTGGATTCCCAATCAGCCTGAAAATATTTCCATAACAGAATGAACCGGTCTGGTGACCTGACCTCAATTGTGGTGTTTGCTACAAAATTTCACAGTTAACCCCAGCTTCAACAGCAGGGACTCAGAAAAAATGCACCACCCCCTGAGGAAGCTCCCACTGATGGGCAAGGCTGGCATCGCTTGTTCCGAAGTCCTGTCTCTGCTCCCACCAACTCAAACTGTTGAGCTTGTAACTGGCTTGGAGAGGAGAAAACCTAATGGAGAAATGCACTGAGAGCTCTGGGGAGACCTGAGAAGGAAGAAACGTCAATCCTCAGAGATGGGGGTGCTGGAGTAAAAACTGGCTAAGTCAATAGGTAAGACAGATGTGCACAGAAGTCTTCCACCACCCAAACCCCCTCTTCTCCCATTATTCCTTGTTCCTACAGTTTGCTTTGAAAACGGTTGCACAGAATCAGGTTCCAACTGGGCAGCCACCATGCACAGATGCAACTACAGGAAAGGAAGGGAGGGATTATGGTATATTCCCCCCCAAGAGCCACTGTCCCACCACAGGGAAACCCAGGGGACACCGGGGACAACTCAGGGATGGAACTAACACAGATCCAGAGGCAAATACAGCACAGGGCTTGCCTGGGCAGGAAGGTTTCAACAGCAGAGCTGGCTTAACATGCTCCAAGAAAACAACTTTGTGGGAGGGTTGGTGGCATCCCCCAGCCATGCTGCCCACCCCAGTTATTGCCAGCACTGCCTGCGTGGTGCCCACCCAGCGTGGGAAAGCAAGAAGTCTCGTGGTCGCCCAGCTAGCAGGACTGCCCTCGGCCAGGCAGTGGGAGAGAAGACAGCCGGAGCTGTCAGCTGGAGGAGTCACACCTCCGTCTGGCTTGGAGGCAGCCAGGCAGGACTTACGATGGCAGCCTAATTTTGCAAACATTATCTCTGCTTTACAACTGGAGAATTGAGACACGCACAGATGAAGCATCCTCTGAAATTTAAAGCCCAGTCACTGCACAGAACTGAACGCAGATCTCTTGATCCCAGTCTAATAACTTAAAACACAAGAATATCTCCTACTCTCCTCCATACAAATACCTCAGTAATCATTAAAGATTCAAAAGGGAGCAGGAAAGCCTACACACCAATTAAATCGTGTTTCAGTAAAATATCATTTTTGTGATGGATGCGTTGCGATATCCCGTGCGCACCTTCTGCGTGGTTCTGCTTTTCATCAACTGCTGTAGCATGGAGTTAACGACACACAAGTTTCCACCCTTGTTAGGATTTTGCTGCCTGCATTCGCTCACAACGGCTCCCCATATTTATTAGCAGTTTGATAACAAAGCAAAGCACTTGTGAAACT
Source organism: Aptenodytes patagonicus (assembly GCF_965638725.1). NCBI lineage: Eukaryota > Metazoa > Chordata > Aves > Sphenisciformes > Spheniscidae > Aptenodytes > Aptenodytes patagonicus. Next base: position 5,334,692 of record NC_134963.1, read on the forward strand.
GGCCCCAAGCTCTGCTCGGTGAACTGTGAATTAACTGTAAATATAATTAGAGCCGTACCTCACACTCGGGACTGGGAGGAACAGGAGGTCTGCCCCAGAGCTGTTACTGCAGCAGTATGCCAGTCCAGGGCTGATAAAAATAGCAGCCCCAGCTAAAAGAGCAGAATTAATTACATCAACTGTTAAAACAAGCCACACAGAGTGGTTGTTCCTCTACTTCAAAATCAAGAGGAAATTCCTCAGTCCTTCCTGCACTGTTTGAGGAACGAGTGATGGTTTGAGCAGCCACAGTCCTTTCCCACTACATTACTGATTTCCAGGAGGTCTGACTCCATGAAGCACTGCTCAGTCCCAGAGGAAAATTAACCCAAAATTTTCTACGACAGATACCCAAACTGATTTTCAGAATTACCCATCTGCACCCTTTTAGAAATATCCAGCCTTCTGGTAAGATGATGAACACAGCCATCGTGAGCACCCACAGTCAGCTCCTCATCAGACAGCTGCCTGTCCCCAGCGAGGGGACCGGTGCTCTCATAAGACAAGCAATAAAAGATGATTAGGACCACAATGGAAGGGCAAAGAAAGGTGTGAGCTGTGACAGCTGGAAAACTAAGATATTTTCAGGAAATGATGTATTGTTCACCCTGTTGGACTGTGGGGGCCTCGGCAGGCAGGAGGGAAGGTGATAACCGGTCAGCAAGGACTGGAGGGGAGCAGAAGCAGCTTGAATTGAGTGCAGTAAAGATCAGATGGAGTGATCCCAGAAGGGGATCCCTCAGGAAAACAGGGGCAATGGCCACAAGTCACAGTATGGAAGACTTAGTCTGGGGGTCAGGAAGGTCTTCCCTCAGAGGGAGCACAGGAACAGGCCCCAGGGAGGGGAGGAATCCCCATCCTGGGCCAGTGGGGTTGGGGCTCAGCTCAGCAAAGCCACTGCTGTCCTGACCTCATGTGGGCAACTGTCCTGCTCCAAGCAGGAGGCTGGGCTGGAAACCTCCAGAAGATCTTTCCAGCCAACGTTTCTATAGTGTCATGAGATACCACCTGTGTGAGATTAAATGAGATGCATTTGGTAGGGGGAGGATGCAGGAAAGCACAGGCCATGAAGAAGAGGAAAAGTAGGAGGCTGAAGCCCTGAGGATGACATGCCTTTCTACAAAAACAGCTTTTCTATAAAAACAGTCTGATCTTTTGCAGGGCAACAAGCTGAGACCTGCAGCAAAGGGGAAGCGCTCAGCCAGCATGTGCACCCCTTCCCACTCAAGCCGAGGACGGAGGCTCAAGATCCTCCACCATGGGGAGGACCAGCGCAGAGAGCCTCCCACAAGCCAGCCGCATCCTCCAGCCTCCCTGTCCCGTAGCAGAGGCATTTCCCACCCCCCAGGGCTGCAGCGACAGTGGGGCATACCTCTGGGTAATGCAAACAAAACCAGGACACTGTACCTATCCTCACATTTCTGACTTAAATCCATGACCATAGAGGCAGGCAACACACCATAAATCAAACAAAAAGCCTCATAACATAATGTCTCCTTGTGTTGCCTTCTCCCATAAACAAGCAAGATTTATGCATTCCTGGGGCTATTAACAAGAGCCATTTGTCTTTATTTCTGCATGTAACTAATGGAGACACCAGCAACATTGATGAGCCTCATGGGATTAATTACTAAAGCCGTTTTCAAGGGGTTATCTATGGACTTGGTTTCCCTCATACTAAAACGTCAAGCAGTTTTCAAAGCATAGGATGAAATTTCATTTAAGAGACCAATGGCCCATGTGAGTGCAATCATTATCAGGCTCAGATGTGGCCTAGCAAAAAATTACAAGTGTCCAAAAGGTTGACGACTTTCTCAAGTTTTCTGTAATTACTTCATTTTACAGCTATTCAAGCAGCACAGCGAATCAAATCCAACAAGGCCAAAAAAGAAAAAAAAAAAGTGGACCATATGGGTCCACTCTGACTTGCTGATGGCCAGAACCAAGATGGTTCGTTTAGATACCCATTTCAAACCAGCCTGGAGGAACCTGGAATTCAGGACCGTCCCCTTTCCAGAGAGAATCACACAAATCAGGGGAAAAAAAAAAAGAAAAAAAAAATCTCTAAAAAACCCCATGGTCCCACAATAAATCAAAGGGTCAGTAGGGCTTTGTACCCTATAGTCTCATGTTTTCTATAGGTTCATCTTCCTACTGAGTGCCCACGCTGGGGCACAGAATAACCAAACGAGGGGTAGAAGGACAAGGACAGACAAGAAAGACTGGAGACAGTTTAAACTTTGTAAATATGAGCTTTCACCAAGATGACACAAACAGAAATGAGTCATTAAACTTAATTCATTTTATGAAAAAGTTGAATAAAGGTTAATAGAAAATTAGTTATCTTTCCTTAGGTTTTTTTCCTACCCATCCTACATAATTAAATTAAAACTGTGCTATGGAGTTCCAGAGGATGATTAAAAATAGCCTCTCATTTTCTATTAAACTCCTTCGGTTTGTACAGGAATTCCTATAGAACTTTATTAAATTTCTGTTTACCTCTGCTACATTTAATTTCTATTCTATACATCTTTTCCTTAAGTCCAAAGGGATTTCATGATGGGGGTGGCTTATTAAATAAAAATTCTTTCCCATGGCTGGCAGTCCAAACTTTAGATTAACATTAGATCAGTGCAGGAGAACATCCACAGTGTAAAAACTCTTTAAAAAGCAACATTATTAACTTTGCTTTTCTGAATGGGAGACAGAAAGACAGTTGAAAAGATCTTTTCTAGTTATCACTGCTGTAACTTAGCTGAAGAAGATAGGAATAAGAAGGTTGGTATGGCCATTGTTGGGGGGGGTTTGTCAGCCTTCTTGCTGTTTTAATTTCACAGTGGTGCCTGCAAGAATACAACCCATAGCAACTCAGTTGCTCTGCAGGCTTGCCAAAAGCCGAGAATGTTTTTTCCCAGTTTTCTTATGTTGCTGTGGAGCTACAGTACAGAGCTATGTAGCCTTTATTAAAACAAGGCTAGGTTGCTTTACAACAGGTAGCATATATTCAACAAAACCAAAAAGGGATCCAGAGCTTGCATATGAAACCTATTCAAAATGGTAGAGAACAGTTCTAATATCCTTACTCAACAGATACCTCTTGCTGTCACCCTCCTTGAAAATTTCATCCAGCTAAATTCATTCAGCTGTTTCTGTGTTCGATCCATCCATGCTGAATTTCTGACTAAATCTAGACAAGTCAGAAGCCCAGAAAGGCTTGTACAATATATCTGGGTTTGTTCATTGACATGAAGGAATTGCACAGACCTATTTCTTTTTTTAAAGGTGCAAGCGACCAGCGAACCTCACACCCAGCAGCCACCCTGCTGCACTTCCACTGTACAAGTAGCAGGGGCCGCATTTTGAAATTTGCACAAGAGAGACGCAAAGGCACGCACAGGCTCGAAGCCACTCGCAAAACAGCCTGCCAGCACGTCTGCTAATGCAGGAATCTGCAGTAACAGCACAAGCAACAAAAATAGTGGTGGCTGCTCCTCCTCCAGCAACACAATCACCCGCTGCCGCAAAAGGACAACGATGCAACAGCGAGGAACCGGCTTTGGGGCTAGAAGATCCAAGTTTGATGCCAACTGCCTCCTACACAACTCTGGTCAAATATTATAAGCTTGGCTTCACTAAACCAGGTTTGCTGAAGCCCTGCAGACCTTAATGGGACTTCGGTGCTTAAATACCTTATTGGACCTTAGTTTTTTCCATGCTGCTGCTTTCATCCCATGGGAATACGTCAGCACTTCCCAGGGAAGATGGGATATGAAGAGTCACCTGTAAACACCCAAGCACACATGCTCACATGGGATGGGAGGCAGACCTGGCACATGGCACACGTCCTCACCATCAAGACTTAAAAAAACCCGAGCCTACAAGGGCAAAAAGAGCCCCTCCAGGAGCGGTGCCAAGGTCTTTCCTGGCCCATGGCTGCCTGCCTCCGCAGAACAAGATTGATGCACCAGCAGAATATGCCATTTTGAAACTAACTGCACGACAACAAAAGATTCTTCAATATCATGCAGCTGATCCTAGGGGGAACAATTACTAGGAGATAAAAAGAAGGGGGGGGGGGAGGGGGACAACACCTTCTGTGTGCAGAAGATAGATCTACGCAGTTTCTACATTTCATTAGGAAAGTCTTCTGTGGGTTTGACAGTCACCTTGAGCAGCATTAAGGAGAGAAGGGAGGAGTCAGTAAACATTCAGGAGCCCTAACATTGCAGTTCTGCCCTCAGGTAACTGTGCTGCCATTAAAGGCCAAACCTAATAAGAACTCATTCTGGCTTGCAAGCCAGAAAAGCCTTCAATAATCAATTAAGCTGTGAGATAAGACTGCAGCTGCTTCCATGTACATGGACCACTCAAGTCTGGGTCCCTCATCAGTTTTCTGAGATCAATATGCATCAATGCATCGCTGTCAGGCACATATCCGTCATCCCTAAAGGCTGCGATCGAACACCAGTGCCCTGAGCACGTAACAGGAACCATCCCTTATTTTTCTTTGCAAAACCGAGACAAGGTTTGGCTAACCCAGTTTGTTCCCTGAGAATGGGGCACAAGGACTAAAGATAAACTTTTTTATTTAGAAGGAACACCAAATAACATGAAAGGGGTTTGTATTCTTTAAGACACAGACTGAAAATCCCAGCTATTATCTGTATGCAAAGGACCTTACAGCAGGTGTCTAACTGCCATGGACTCGGTTCCCCCACAATTTTATTGCCACTGAACCTTGCTTATCTTTCCATCCTAACGTAAGATCTTCTTTTCCGAATAGAACAGAATAATTCCTAATTTGAATTCCACTGCACAACAGAAACAGCCTGTAAAATCTTAAAGAGAAGCCCGTTCCCTCTAGCAGAATAGAAGATATATTAGGCTTCAGGACTGTATAGAGCAGAACATAAAATTAAAATAACAGACATCATAGAGTTTGATAGCATCTTCCAATCTCAAAGATCTCAAAATACATTACTAACTGCAACAGCCATTGCTCTGTTAGACAAGTGCACATCTCTAAAGTGAATCATATATTCAAGAGAAGAGTTTAAAAGTCTTTATGTAAACGGGAAGTACTTTGTTGATCCACGAAACGCTACTAGCTCTGGGAGGTAGCACAGCAGCACTACACAAAGGTCGTAACATTCACTATAGGTGTGCCTGTTACTCCTGCTCAGTTTAGACAGCAAGAGTAAATTAGCATTTACTCTCTCACCAGCAGAGAAAGATCATCCCATAAATGTATTTTCATCAGCTTTATGTAATTCAGGATCTTCATTTTCTTTGCTCTCCCCAGTACTTAATGCATAAAGAACATATTCTGTGGTTAAAAACTGGTATTCTATAAAGCAATGTAATAATAATATCCTTTTTCAGGCCAACTCCCACAGGCTCCTCACTAGATGGTTTAATCGAAAATGATAGCTAATAGTTGCCTCAGTGTTTTCATTAGTGGCTACTTTTTTTTTTTAAGTTTTAGTTTTTATGGAGATAAAAAGAAAGCAAGCACAATCTGTTCTAAAAAGTTTCTGAAGCTCCCAGTTAAGTGTTGTTGATTCAAAGCAGTCCAACAGACTATTTTTTAAACTCATTTTTTTTTTTATTATGTGCCTTTTAAGAATAAGCTTGGTTTATCCTTTATCCTCTTTCTGCAGACACAGGAGAGTCAGATCTATACTCAATATCCAACTTCCACAAAGAAAACCTCATTCTAACAGAATTTTTTTTTTTAATGCAAAACCTAGAATTCAATTTTTAGGTCTCTCAAATACCTCCTGATGCTGATAAACAGGAACATAATCCAAGCAAAAGAAGTGTCTTGAATCCTCACAGCTAAATTCCAATTTCTGTGCAAATTTCAAACGTTGCCCTCCAGTCCCAAGAGTTACACGTTGCACAAGCAGATAGTAAAGGCAGTGACCCGATTTGTTCTGCCGAGTATATAACGTGTCATAAAATATTGCAGAGGAAAGCACAAAATTAGCCATTCCAGCACCTTCGTAATCAATGGCAAAAACCACAGGACTCTCCCAAGCCACCAAGCAGGTCTCCAAACCCTGACATTTTCTTTATGAGAGCTTGTTTTCCAAGTCATTAATTTGTCAGCATTTGTACAGTATTTCATAACTCCAGAAGAGCAGCAAACTAAGGCATCTTGAAATCAAAAGCCCAAAGACTTCCCATCCATTGCAACCTGCAGAAAACAGCTGGCTTTCTCCTAAACATCCACCACAGCATGGCAGTGCCCTCCAGCCCATACATCAACTAACGCAATTCAAAGCCTGAAGATGGGTACGCCTTACTTTCCCTGCTCAGTGATAAGCATGCTCTCTTTTTCCCATGATGGGAGCAGACTTCAATAGGGGAAAACATCAGGCTGAAAAAATCTGGTTGAAGTCAGAGACATTGAGCATTTGAGCATCCATGAAGTCATTGCAAGGGTCCTCTCGTAGCAAAGAAAATGAAATCAGCATCCTGCAGGACTGAGCTCGACTCCCAAAGAGTTAGACAAGCTTTTGAAGATCCCGTCCTTATGCAGCCATCCCAAGAGATGCCAGCAGCTAAACTGTGCCATATTTGACTGCAGGGAAAGAAGACTTCCCTGAGCAGAGTCTGCCAGATTTATTATTTTCTCTGCTTTCCATAAAACTTTGCACCACAAAAACCAATTTTTTATACAAACTTTTTTTAAAGGAAGCTAATTCTAAAAGCTCCTGAAATAGCCACTAATCCCTAACCGAGCCCAGAAAGCAATCTACCCAATGCCCGTTTGCACCGGAGAGACCTGATTCTGCATTTCTTTGACTTAAACTCTTGCTCGCTGTCATGCGAATAAGTTGGGCAACACAACAAGAGATATGGGCTGCAGACTAGAGGCACGTGCAACCAGAAAAATCCAAGTCAGCCTGGATGCACAATGTGGAAAGCCCTTCCTGTGGGAAAAGCACCAAACTTCATTAGTTAACACTGTCCTTGCGAGTGGCATCACAAAATAGCCCAGATATATCTAGGAACCACCCCCTGCCAGGAGGGGACGGCTCACGGTAGGTACGCAGGACTCGGGGGGCGTATTATCACTACTGCAACAGCATTTCTTACTTGAGCACAAATAAATACATAACTGGAATTTCATACCCACCTGAAATGGATTTTAGCTTTTGTTATGCCCTTTGCCATTCACGTGCTGTAACTACTTTCTGTTCAATTTAGTACGGCACTATAAATACGACTGGAACCTTCAAAACCATCATCGTGATGCCGAACCAACACCGCGCGGAGCAGGCCCAACACCACCACCTAAGATAGCTCTAAATTGCCTGGCTGAAATGATAATTCCCTCTACCAGGAGAAGGGCGCTATCTCATTAGGAAGAAAAATTGATTTGGGTGAGGATTTGAAACGCTTCAGCTTCATTTAGACTAATCCCCCTAACCACCAAGATAAATCCAGTTTAGCAAACCCCCACCCCATCCCTCCAGATGGAGCCTTGCACCGCACATTGATCCAAGGAGGAAACACTTGTTAACTTTTTACCGAAATACACTATTAAAAACATCTGAGCTGGCAATTGAGAGTATCTTTCAAAAGATTGACCAAAAGCAGGACAAAACTTGAGATTTCCGAGCCATCCATTGCTTACATATCCTGCAAGCCAAACATCTGAGCACATACCACCTCAGAGATGGGTTTTTTCTTGATATAGAGGACACTTATAATTCAGATAGGAAGTAAAATCCAATTGCCACATGCCACAAACAGCTGCCAGTTGTCAGCTGAAATCAAAGGGAAAATGCAGTTTCTGCTCCTACAGCCAGGACCATGACTGTTGCCGCCCCGAGACAGGACACAGCCCTCAAAGGTAATCCCTGGCAGTGGTACAGAAACACCACCCTCATGACGGTATAAGGAAAGTCAACAAATTACTTCTAAGGACTTCATGGCTTCAAGAATACCAGAAGGAAAAAGAAAAGGAAAAAAAGAAAACACACCTCATTTCACTTGCATGTACTATATGTATTCCCATATACCATACATGCTTCATATTACTTTGTGCATGTTATTATCTAGGGACACATTGGAAGCTGCTACCAAGGTAACATGGATAGCAATAAACAGCAACCAGGGGAAAAACACCACCAGGAAGACAACGCGTTTCCTCAGATTGTATTTTTTTTCCCCCTCTTATAACCTATTTGGTTATTAACATATCAAATATTGAATTTCTATAATTTGACATCTTTTGCATTTTTGGAGAATTAAGATCAGAGTTTTTAATCGCTCTGCTAAAGGGAAAAATTCTTATTAATGACTGAAGACAAAGCGCTCAGATTTCTTACACAAGGGATTCTCCAGAGGAGACATATTTGTGCGAGTCAACAGCATACGTCACGCTCAGAAAATAATGCATTTGAATGAGATTTTTTTCTCTGCTAGTTTTATTTAATGAACAAACAGAACAAATCTTCAGCACATCCTTTTGAAAGGATGCACGGCAAGGCACAGGTTAAGTTGGTTTTCAAACTTCACCATGACAGGCGGAGAATTTTCCAATACTGGTATAGCTCTGGGGAGAATGGCTGCACAGGGCAAACAAAAGGATTTATTTCCCTTTTTATGATAAGATGACAATTCAGGAACCTAGCAAATCCTTAAAAAGAAGTCTCTAGTGGATGGCTGCAAACAGAAATGAGCCCGGGCACCTCTGCTGCTGTTTTCCCGATCACATTTATATACCTAGCCCAGATCAGCAAAGGGAAAATTGAGCTCTTTCAGGAGGCCAGATGGACTCTCAGTCTCAGGTGTTGACAGTTTTCATTTCTTAACTGTTTTACAAATGAATGTGGATGTTTAGGGATGAATTTCCATTTTTATACAGCGTATGAGAATAGCCTTTCTGGGTTTATCTGTCTCACAAAAGAAGCTGCCACTTGATCATGGCCCCAGTTCATCCAAAAAAAAAGGCTGAGGACAGTGAAGACTTGCCAGGGGAGCACTTGGGAAGGACCGCCGCTTCCCCAGCCTCTCTCTTACCTGCGTGAATTGAGTCAGGTCTCCCAGCTTTCATGGCAGCCCTTGTATTACTGCTATTATTATTATTATTCCCGAGACAGCACCAAAAGCTGATACAATAGGAGGGAGGCGAGGTAGGTTTTACTCTGCCTTGCCGAACGCTAACGTAATTACCCACATCCCGACCGCACCGTTGTGCCTTTGTAACTGGAAGTGATTCACGAGTCCAAAGGAGCTCAACTGGAATTTAAATTCCTAGGGGAGGCCATTGGGCTGACAGAAAGGAGAGGAAAAAAAATTAAAATCTCAAAATGGGTACATTTGATCTGAACGTCTCAGAGACAGATATTGAATTCCACAGCACTATATTTAGACGCACTTTTCAGAGGATAAATGCACTTCAAATTCTCTTCATTAGGTCTCATTCTTCACCAGTGGTTTATTCTGCTAAAAGCACAAACGCTGTGCCTCAGAGAGGAGCATGGTGGCCCCTCTTCCCACAGTGGCACAGGGAGCTTGACAGTCCCTTCCCCACCTCAGAAATGTTCCCATGAAGACGTAGCAGGGGAAGAGGATAATTCCCGGCTCAAGGGCTAGGTATTGGCACACACGGGGTGGAAAACCCCATCCAGCTGGAGACTGACCCCGTGGCTGTGCCCACGCCTGCCCCTTGCCACCTCACAGGACCAGGGAGCCCCCTCCCCTGTACACAGACACGTAGGTCAAAGCAGGACAAATTACCTCTGAAGCGGCTGACTCCTCTGCAGCGATTAAACAGAACACCCTTTTTAGATGACTAATTGTTAGACAAGATACATCCCACATGTGGCACACTGCTCCTCGGCATCACCAGCCCAAATTCAACACGCTGCGGGGAGCAAAAGGCATCGCTCTCTTTTGGCTACCTGTGAAAAGCCACGCAGCAGTGATCTAGGGATGGGTCTTCGCTCCAGAGCCAAGCCAAGCTGCCTCTCGAGTCCTGTCCCCACAGCAAAATGGCTCAGCGTCCACCTGGAGCCCGGTGGCCCCCTGGGGACATGGCGTACAGGATCACTGCTGACACAGCGGCTCAAGCCTTGCTCCAAATGCAAGTCAGCTCCTCTGAGCAAGCCTCATCGCTTGCAAAACGCAAACACAAATGCAGCACCCCATGGGCTGGATCTGGCCCATGAAGAGCCCTGAGGGAGCATGACGAGACCCCGTGCTGCCATGGTTTACAACACCCCCAAGGCTGCCTGGAGCGACTGCCTCCCAGCTGCAAGGTGCCACACGAGAGCCTCTGGTACCAAAGTTTTTACCGAGTTGCAGCTCAGAAAGTTGGGCTGCTGCAAGGAGTATATCCAATTTGAACAGGCCAGGCATGACCCAGAGAGGCAAACACTGCTCACCAAGGACTCTCCTCCAAACACTGCAATAATGCATTTTACTGAGAGCGATCCCCATGCTCTAAGTCAGCTCAGATTTAAGAAGCCACATACTTCAAATGTCTCTGAAGAATACTAAAATGAAAACTCGGTCACACTGCACTGTGACTACTGTGAAGCGCTATTAAAGAGAAGCTAACATTTGTTTTCAATTACCCAGTGTATATTTGAAAGACTTAAAATTGTCCCCAAAGTATTAAATAAACATTGTGTGTTTACTACGCGCTTGTGCATGGAAAATGAAAGTTATCTGATAACCATCTCCAAATACCAATATTTTACCAATATTGTACCAATATCACTATATCGACATATAACAAGTCTCCCTGGGCTTCAAGCCATGTTAAAAAGCAAAATTAGGAAGCAGAGGTGTGCTAAACACTGCTTTTCGAGATGTAGAGTAAATGCAAATGATAAAGCTAGTATTTTATTCCCACATCTCCATTTTGTTCATAGCAGATCACGTTGCCATTTTAGTGAAACTCTCCAGACAAAATGACACAGAAAGCAGGAAAGTTTGTGCCAAATGCAGAATGACATCCATAAATTTATGAAGTAACTAGACTGACATTCAATGCAATGCAAAGTGTTTGCCAATCAATAGCCATGAGCATCAATTCCCCGTGAACAGCATTCCTGTGCCGTCAGCCTCCCACCAGCAACAGGCAATGCCATTTTCTGCTTAACTTTACAAGCGCTGTAATCTCCCCTAATCAATGATATCAACAGGTCTGCAAGATCAAAATCCAGCTAGCGCAGCACAGAGGCAGCAGACGATGCAAAATGGATGTGTGGTAATGACAGCGCCTGGGGTATGCAGCGCTCTGGCAGTGTTGCTTAGCAATATAGCCCATGCATGCCCATCCTTACGCTGCTGCCTACACCCAGGGAGGAGAGAGATTTCGACAGCAATCAAAATACTGACAAGGAGAAGCAGGAGGAATAACTGCATGCAAAATAAATAAGTGCTCTGCCTTGTCTATGTGATTTTCAAAAATTTAACTCCTAACTCGCCATAGCATCACAGGAAGCGGATGGTGCTGGTTAATCAAGGTGATGCCTTGCTTTCCCTGCTGGCATCCCAGTGACTTCACTGCAAAGCTTACTGTCCCCCCAAAAAGCAGCCTGCGCTGGGAATCTGAGTGCTTGGGCACATCCAGAGTCATTTGCTATCAGTAACATACTTGTCTCTTTTTCTGTTGCAAAATATCGGCAGAAAGTAAACTTCTCCCCACTACCAGAAAGCTTTGCTGGGATCTTCACTCAGGATGGATTAACGGCACCAGAGATTGATTCAAGTCACTGACAGCTGTGACAAATGAAAACCATCATATTTAAGGGCTGCAATGCCATATGCTGGACATGACAGGTAGGGCTTTAGAGCAGTGCTCTGGGCTGCAAGAAGTGGCCCGCACTGTGCCTGCGAACAGGGCAGAGGCGCCCGTGCTGCCTGAACCCCTACTCCTGCAGAAGCTGCTTGTACTTAGATAAAATGAGCTATATGACCTGCAGTAATTGCCTCACATAGGAGAGATGGTGAAGAGCAGAGCAATAGCAAGTGAACAGGTTGTTTATATTTTTGGTTACTCTTCACATTACGCCCTTCAATTAAAGATGTAATTCAGATTTAGTAGATGTATATTAGGTGCTAAATTCCTGCTGATTATTGCTAAAAGTGACCTGTAATGTGCGTAACGTAATCCTTCAGTTTCTGTGTTGCTCCCAAATACCCCCAAAGGCAGCCATGGGGAAAAAAAACAGCTGCTTGGGCCCCTTTTCAGCATCTGCTGCAAACAGCAGGTTTCTGCTCGGCAACTTGCCCAGTTTGCTCAGCACCAGTACCTTCACCCCCCCCAGGACCTGGAGATCCCCAGCGGGGCCCAAGTAAATGGCCAGCAATGGTATGAGGGATTCAGCATCCCTCTTGAGCATGTACGAGGGATGCCTCATAGTCAATGACTGAAAATCCCTCTGCGTCAAACACTGTCAGAGCAGTTAGATCATAAACTAATAACTGTCAATCTCCATTTGTTTGCAATGCTGCAAAGAAGGCTTTCATAATTCTCTCAGAGATATAAAACAGGCACTCAGATTTTGCTTTAAATGAAAGCATGCAATAACGTTAGCTGCTGGTAAACCTCCAAGTATTTATACAGCATCAGAAACATTTGCAAAGACAGGAAAGAAATACCTCTGGGCTGCAAGACCTTAAAACCTACAACTCATATCCTGCAAACTTTTGTGCCTCTGCTTAAGCACGCTACAGGATCTGTGCCTATCAGTATCGTGATCACCCCGACAAGGCCACACTTGTGCAGAGGAAGCTGCAAAAATTTGACAGTGTATTACTTTTTCTTAATGACTTTTCTTTTTTTAAATTTAGAGGATGATATAATAGACCCAGAAACTAAAGTCTTCATGTATGTAGACAAGCATGTATGCTTGTACATAAGAGGCACAGCACAAGTTGCACAATAAAACTCCTCAAAGCCCTTTCCTAAGCAGAAGGCAAGGCGGCATTGCTCATTGATTGCAGAGGACTGTGTTCTTCCAGACACCATGCGGGAAACTCTGTCCCTGCATTTCAAGCATCAACACCTCCTGAAAAACAAGTCTGGCTTGTACCCATGTGGTCCCGGACCTTCACTTTCTGCAGCTGCTGGAGGTGGACAGGCAGAGGTGGTGCTGGTACATTAGCAAGATATCTCAAAGTAAATTCAGTAAATACAGTAACTCCAGATGCCAATAGATCTCCCACTCCTGTGGGTCCAAGACAGACTGTCCTGGAAAGAGAGCAGTGACTAACACTGATTTGCTGGGTGGCTGCACAGACCTTGCAAAGGAAGCAGTAAAAACAGCAGCATTTGCAGACTCCTAGTGTATTTTCATGTACCTCGATGACCTGAGCAGAACTTGCCAGTTCCATCGTGCAAAGCCAAGCGAGTACTTCTTAAATCCCACCTGAATGTGGGCAGATTAACGATGGAGAAATGAAGAGGAGGGAGAGCGCTAGAGGGGAAAACCAGTGCCCAGAGGGGTGGAGATATTCAACCCCAGATTACTTAACTGGCAAGAGAGGCCAGACGAGTAGCCAAGTCTATCAGGGCTTCATGCCTCTAGCTATATAAGGTATATATAATCCAAAATATTCACCACTGCTTTCATTGCTTGCCACACAGAGTAATTCACTGTACCCAAGGGCAGGCACATAAAACGAGGTTGAGTCGAGCGGGATGACCCACTCAACCCTACACCTCCTGCTCCAGCCGCACGCTGCCGGGATGACTCCCAGGCAGGGGTGTGCGGTGTCGCACCATACAGGATGCAGGAGCTAAAGGCTCATCTCTATTCCTGGCTCTGGCAGGGACCAAATTTACTGCATATCTCTGCCAGTTCCCTCTACCTGCGAAACAGGGATAACTGTGTTTAGCACCTTTTTCCTGCAGATTGCAGAGTGCTTTCTAAAAAGAACCAGGTGTGGAAAAGTGCTGGTAGAAAGTACATAAAAAAAAACCCTCTAGGTGAAAACCTTAAGTATAGCAAACTTACTAAAACAGGATGCAGCCTTTCAGCTACACCAACCCTGTAGTTTCTCTTCTCCCCTGAAGTTAAATTGAGGCAATTTTCATGAATACGTTAAAGTGGCATGAAAAACTAAGAACGAAGAACAGTTTGTTTCTGCTTTGGAAATTCTTCTCTCCTGGCCTCTTCAGATTTCTTGCCAGTATCCAGCATCTTCTTCACTTTCAATTTACCTTCAGTGTTATCACACATCCTCATTGAAAAGAAAAATACATGAGTAATAATTCAGCCCTCATTTCAGGGTGACTTAAAGGAGATTTCAGCTGCCCATCATGATGCAGCTGAAGACTCCAAATTATTCATCTGTGGGTCCTGCAGGTGCTGTTTCAATGAAACTAAAGAAGTGCCCATCTAATGGGAGTGTTTCTAAGAAGGAGCCAGAGAGAGTGTGGACAGGATGGTAGAGAGGGTACAAAGTAAAATGAGATCATCATAAGGGGAAAAAAAAAACAAGGAGGCTCTGGAGCCACCTGTTTAATGCAAGGCAGAACTCTACTGTGCTGAAAATACTGACTGGCTGCTTTCCCAGGTAAAACGCCATTGCTTGAAAGAGAGAGAGAGTCAATTACAGCCTCAAGGAACCTCCCTGCCGAGGCAAAAAAGTTATTTCAGACGGTGTATTGAACCCTCTCCATGATTAGAAAAAGAAGAGAAAGCTGTCTCCATGACAAGCTAACACCTAGGAAATACATGAAGATTCAGGCACACTTTTCACCAGGGGCTGGCAAAGGCGAGACCATCACACCCTCTGCTCCAAGGTGCTCCAGCTCCACTTTGGAGTAAAGCAACACAGACCAGCCCAATGTGCTTGGTGTTTGGCACGTGGACAATGCAAAATACTTCGGAGGAACTTGCAGGGACGCCCCTCAACTTGCTCTCTCCGAGAACTTTGCCTTTTTTGTTTTCATCTCCCTCCTTAGCAGGGACCAGAGCCTCCTGGAAAGCCCTTCCACAGCAGGCAGCCCCCGAATGATGGGGCCGTTTGAAGACACAAAGGTCTCTTTGTGGGCTCAGAGGGAGTCAGCCAGGCTGTCAGCATTTACTAACCCCATGTCAGGTCTTCTCCAAGAGTCTGGTGAACCTACCCCTGCACCTGGTGACCAAAATCCTGGTGTCAGGGGTGCAGGAGAGGAGTGCTATTGCCCTTGAATCGATCACAGCAGATTGGGGCTGTGAGCCCATCAGGGGACCCCAGGGCAGATTTGATCATCCATCACCTACAAAGACTCAGTTTTTGTTAAAGAGATGAGAAAGGCCTATTTCATCAGAGAGAGAGAGAGAATATATACACACACACGTGTATCTCTGTGGTGTGTATGTGTACATATAGAATATAGATACACACGCACACAGTTCCCAGCTTCCAAAGCAGAGGATGGCAGCATGTTTTCATATAGTACACCTGAAGAAAAGGTCTTGTATCAGTGCTACAGCAGAGAAAATTTCATCTTCCAACTAAGGAAAGGGGGGGGGGGGGGGAGATAAAAACCAAAAAAAGAGAGAGAGAGCGCACTTTGCTCCTTATCATGTCTGAGGAACTTAACTATAGTGATGAGCAGGATATAAAAACCTCAGACAGCAAGGCAATGTTCTGGAAATCACAATATGCATAAAAACTCCTGCAAGCCCTTGTTAAATGTTCCTACCCTCCTACCCTACAGCCTATACCTCCAGGGTGCAATTTTCAGGAGACAGAAAGATTTAATGCCGCCTTGGTTAAAATAACCCCCTGGATTCTTGCTGCAGAGACTGTCATGACAGCATGTTCCTCTGGTTTATTATATTAATAAGCAGAGTCATTCAGCACTCAACATGATGTGGCTATCTGACTTGCACAGGACTGTGTCCCCAAGCTGCAGCAATACAGAGGCCTCCCCCCGCCCCTTCTTGCAAAAACACTTTGTTATTTTGAGGCAAAACATCCACAACTACTTATAAACACGGACACGCATGCAGCAGGTTGCCACGAGCGTGCGGAGGCGGAATTCGCCCCTAGCCGCCTCCACCTTCCCCCAGTCCCTGCCAGGCTCCTTGGGATGCCAGGGATGCCCCCCAGCCCCGAGCCCTCCGTCCCACTTCGTCTCATCCCCGTGCACCCAAGGAGCATCTTGAACCTCTTCTCCACTGGTTAAAGCCAAACAAGAGTAGAAAACAAAAGGCTATTAAAATAGTAAAAAAAAAAAGCCTAACCCATGAACAAAGCTCTCCTTCCTTTCCCTGGCTTGAAAAACAGCGCTATCCTCCCTTGTCCTTGCCTGAAATTGTATGAACTTCCCGTATTACCTCTAATTACTGCTCCCTGCCTTGATTTCCCCAGCTGTGAAAGGCACATTACGTTTACGCACACTGGGCAGCACCGCCCGCACGGCTTTCTGAAGATGCCCCATGCGCAGCACTGTCGTTGCCACTTTTTTCTGGGGTGTTTTATTCAAGCACAAGCAGAAAGGAGACTGCGTCGCTGCTGCAAACACCGATGCCGTTACCCACGTGTACTAAATGCAGCAGGAGAACCCCAGCTGATTTTCTGCTCTCCTCTCTAAAGGCTTTTCTTTTTCCTTAAGAAGCAGCCTCAGTAATATGTTGTGTTGCAGAAATTTTATACCATGTAAGTGATGGATATTGTTTATGTATTGAATATGTCAAACCCAGCTGTTTGCCTTTGCTAGGACTGCAATTATTTTAACAGTAATTGTAAAAGTAAGTTGGGGAGAAAAATAACAGGAAATTTCCAGTTTGGTTTTCAAAACTAGAGCACTGCCAAGCGTGATTTGACCCTAGACAAGTCATGTGTAGCCACTTATTTTAAAGTCCATGCATAGAAAACAGACCACTCTGTAGGGTTCGGGGCAGAAATGGGTCCCAAAAGGTTCAGAATTCAGCCCCGCCACCTCTTCCTCATTTACCACCACCTTCTTAAGCTGCCGCAGCACTCAGATCTTCCCAGCAGCCAAACAACCACGTAACACTGACACCAAACATGCAGAATAGGGTCAAACAGCCCAGAAGACAGGCGCATTGACTGTCACCTCTCCTCTTTCCAACAGATTCACTCTCTTACATACAAAAATACCGGTATGGACCAAATATTTTTGAAGGTACCCGTTTCGCAGCTGGAGCAACCGTTCCCCAGCCCTCCATGCAGTTACCTGCTCCTCCTCCTCCCCCTGGACTGCAGGCAGATGCCAAGCCATGGAAGTTATTCTTTCATTTACAGCATCTGGTTCCTTGGCAGACTCCTCAGGCAATTATGTTCATAGCTTTAAAGCTGTCTCTAGCTCTGCTTCATGGGTTTTCTGCTTTTGGCTTGTAGCAGTCTCTTCTCATCTTCCTTGTCCATCATTTTGGCTGAATGTTGCTCTTAAAATATGGGAATTAGACCACTCGCATCTCCCTCTAATTAGGAGCAAAAATAAACAATACCCCACGTTGTTCTTTAAACACAAGCACTTGTTTTACTTTCACAGCCATATTCAGGAGGCCCTGGGCACTCTCTTGGTCTTGAAGCACCATGGAGTGCTCCAATACTTGGAGTCATTTGCAGCCACTGAGGCAGCCTGGACAATTATACCTCCATACAAACACAACCATTTTTTTAATTCTTTTTTTTTTGGGGGGGGGGGGGGGGGGGCGGGGGGGGGGGGCTGCATTTCTGCCTGGATGCCTGCCTCCTCTCACCAGCAGCACCCAGAATCACTTTTTTTGCCTGCAGACAAAAAGGCAGAGAAACATCCACCCACCACCATTGAAATCCCTCCTTGAAAGGCTTCTGAGTGAACGGGCTCTCTCACAAAGAAGGACGTAGCCCTGCCTTAAAAACAAGGGGGGGGGGGGGAAATCCATGAGTCCCAAAGGTCCCCCCAACACCGTGGGAAGGATTTTGCTTTTCCCGCCAGTGAAAGGCTGTAGATAAAAGGTGAGGGACAAGGTAGGTCCTGTCCCTCATCGTCAGCCTGAAGCGACCACCTCCTGGGATAAGAGGATAAGCTGATGCTCGATCCAGTTTTTCTGACTAAAGCTGCCAACAACTAAGAGATCCGCACGCCTGCCCAAGGACCTGCAGCTCATTTTGGATGAGCCGAGGCAAGGCCACCACGGGGTGACAACCTCCAGACACCACTGGCTGGCACAGGGTTCCCATCGGTGACCCCTGAGCAATCACCAGATGAGGCTTTCCAAAAAAAATCCCAAACCACACCATCCCAAGGGCACAGAGTCACCACCCTGGGGTCTCACAACTTAGTAACAGCAGAATAAACTTGGTGGAGAGCCAGCTTTTAAAGAGGCATTTAAAACCAACCAACTTCACAGGTTATCATCAGGGGATGCTTCATGGAAGCAGCACATTTGCCAGCTCCATGTCTCACCAACAGAAACGAGCTGCAAACCGTTCCGGAAACACACCCACCGTGGCAGCTCCTGACCTCCCAAAACGCTCTCTCAGAGGAGGAAGAGACAGCCTGGCTATTCATCATTGCTTCCTACCATTGCTGGCTCAACGCCCGGAGCAGAATTAATTGGCCCGGCTTGCGAGAGCATACGACCAACTGGATGGTGCTTCTCCATCCTGAGATAAACCACAAGCACTCGTCCAAACCCCCCCCAGGACCACCAGGAATGGCTCATGCATCTCCAAACCTGGGGAACGTATAGCTACAGCCAACAGCTGTGAAGGGAAAACCCATCAAATGACCCTTTTCCTTTGCTTCTAGCAGCTTAAAGCTTCTCTGCCCCTATGCAAACAGAGGGTCCCTACCATGAAGAACAGAGGGACATGCATTGACCAACAAACAGACCAACACGAGTGGTTCAGCCATGGCATTAGCAAGGACCATAGCAGGCGCACTGCATTAGCATCCAATTAGCAGCCCTGTTGATTTAACAGGGCCATTGGCTTGAGGAATTGATGTTTGTGATGGGCAGGTCAGAGGACGAGGGATGCTCTCCTCCCCTGGGTGTGGGAAGTTGGATGCTCTATCAATCCCCATCCCCGGCATCCAAAGGCCCCATCTACAGTGTGGAGCAAATAGAATGAAAATGGTGCTTCCTCAGCGCAACGGGTGCAGCAGGGCTGGGCTTCCTCATGGCGTTAGCGCTAACCCCTCCATCTACCCTCTCTGCTGCAGAGGTGCCCGGAGACCCGCTGCAGGGTCCATGGAAAGCATTCGTCCTGGGCGGGTGGGGATTCGGGGCACATAAAGAGAAAAGTACAACAGATCTCCGAGCGTTTAAACACATTTCCGTAACTGTTCGCAATGATTCCCAGGCTGCAGCCGTCATTAAGCTGGAGCTGAGGCTGAGAGCACCAATTAGCAGCATTTTTAAATTAAAAAAAAAAAAAAAAGGAATTAAACCACAGCAGTTATCCCCAAACAAGGAGTACAGGCCGAGCCTAATCTTTTATGCCTGACTTTGCTGGAAATGACGGCAGGTTAATGCTCCGGGAAGGTGGAGTGCATGGTATTTGGGATGGGCAGCCAGCTCGGTCCCCCATGCAGCCATTGCAGACCCAGGCCAACGCATTGTACAGCACCATTTGGCTGCTAGGGGAGGAGATGTAAAATACAGCAGTTCATCTTTACATCCACTGCCATAAAAGCGAGGAAAGAAAAGAAAAAGAGAAATCCTGGCAAAGCACCAGTGGACATCTCCCTCTGTTGCTCAACCCCCAGGGGCAGCTGGAGGAGGAACACACAGCTGTGAACTCCTGCCCAGCAGGTCTCAGCAGCCGCTCACACCCATTTTAGAAGATGCTTGAGCTATTTTAATCACCCGGCAAATGAAAATTACTCTTTTTTCCATTCATTTTGTATTTTGGCAAATTCTTTAGCTTTATGCTGTGCAAAACAGTTCTACGGGTGGACCATGGCAGCATGACCCTGCTGCATCCCCGCTGCTCAGCTCCCGCCGTAGGAACTGCTTTCTAAAGCAGTAAAATTATTTATCCAGTTTCCCTTCCCACAGACTCAACCTGCTCAGCCTCCATGTAAACTTTGTCAAGTTTATCCTCAGACTGGCAGCAGAGACACTCACCAGTGCAAAATACAAACCAACAGAAAAGATCAAATCATCTATTTAAAGGGTGTTAGGGACTTTTTTTTTTTGTAAGGGCCATGAGCGATTATTTTTGAGCACAGAGATCTTAACCATTCATTTATCCTGAGAATAAAAGTTGGAGAAGGAGAAATGATTGCTTTTTCATTATTTGTCACACTGCCAGTACTAAAATGAAGTCAGAGGACTGCCAAAAGATCTCCTTCGATCCACATAAGTATCATTCTCATAAACATTTCAAATCTACAGGGAGAAAACCCAAAAACCCAGACAAATCTTTCCATCATGATTCTAAAGATAAATATATAAACCACAAAATAAATCCTCTTCCTCTACATATAAGACTTTGCAATTCAAGCTAGGCACAAAAGCTTTTTAAAAAAGGTGCTGTCGGGGGGGATCCAGAACTGGACCAGAAAAAGCCAAGCTTGAAGATTCACATCATCAGCCCAACATCATCACTCACAGTGAGTTAGAGACATTAAAATATATATATATATATATAAAAGATTCTACATCAGGAACCAATTTACTTTTGCTGCTCCACAGAGAATCATGCCCCAGGACCTGCAGCTAAATGGCTGGAGCTCACGTAACTGCAACAGCAAAGGAAGCAGCAGAGAACTTTAATGGCTTATGAAATTCAATTGAAATTGATGGTTGGAAAAGTGAAACATTTAACACCCTACCAATTTAACGTCAGCGCACGCACGTGCACGTACGCACAGACACGTACACGGACCAAAAAAGGTGGGAGCTCATTTTCTGCTCGCTTACATGTCCGCGATCCCCACAGCACTCTAGGGAAGGAGACGGCACCCTCATACAGTAACTTAAACAATATATAAATATTTTAATACCTCCAGACCTTTTTCCACTGGAACCTTTAATATAAAATCCATCTTTTGTGAAAATGGCAATACATTATTACGACCTGCCCCATCCACTTCTCTGAAAGATTAGAAGCCACATTCTGCATTTCATCTTCAGCTGGAGCAGGAACTCATAAACCATCCCTGCTATTTGAGAAGACTTTGAATAAACTGTTTGCAGCTGATGTACTTTTCCAACACGGATCTCTTGTTATGAAGCCTGTCTCTGATGAACAATAGAAAAATATTGTTGACAGGGGTATACTTTTCCATCAACTCAAAAATATCATTTTGCAGAATATTTTCACAGCTCAGCAGAAGGTGGAAAGAAAGACAATATTATGACTACATAAGAAAGAAAAAAATAATTCATTACAATTAGCTTATAGTAGTTTTCTTGTTGGTTTTGGCTTGCTTAAACGAGGTTCTTTACTAGTTAGAGCCCCAATTTGACTTAGAAAGCCTTAAGGCAAAACTCATGTTAATCAAAGATTAACCTGGGTAAAACATTCAGAATTTGGCCAAAACACTTTAGAACGAAGCTTATATTCACAAGGCATCAGCAAGAACCAGCGGTAACCTTAACATTATTACTTTTAAGTGTTCCCAGGTGGTCAGTCAGTTAGGTGCTTTGGGATGCATCACCCCAACTCAGATGCAAGGAAGGAACTGTCAGGTCCCGGCAAGCATCAGCCCTATCGTTTATCAAGCGACTCAAGGCACACGGACACTGCTGACTTCCAGAAGGACCAAAACACCAGTAACCACCGCACCGCAGCATCCATCGCACCGCAACTGTCGTGCCCCAGGAGCAGGTAGGGTACAGTGTTCACGTGGGCACTTCACACAACCGCAGTGTAATTGAGCTTGCTCCGGTGTGCTGTACCAGTTGATTCATGGGGAGGCTTTGATGTGCAAATTAATCATTATAACTTTTAATTGGGCTAACGTAAGCATCATATGTTGCTAATTACACAATGCGGGGGGGGGGGGGGGGGGGAATATTGCAAATGAATTTAACTGCTTAATCTAATCAGGACAGCAAGTTGTGTTTTAATTACAAATTGTTGTGTAGCACCAAAGCATTTGTTGCAATTCAGCGACTCCGGTCCCAAAGCAAAGCCCCGCTGCATCTCACTCACGTGCTCAGCATCCAGCTCTGCACACCACGGCCCCAGCCCCCCCCCAGATGCTGGGCCAAGCCCCATGGCACAGACCCAGGTGGCCACGGCCTTGGCTGGGGACAGCGGGGTGCATCCCTTTTGGGGGCAGTGGGAACATGCCCCCTGCACCTGGCTTGCAGAAATGCCCACCCTGAACACCTCTGCCCGGCGACTTCTTACAACGAGGGCTCCTTCAGGATGCCTTCGAGCTTGCCACGTTCAAACCCCACCATTGGTAACCCCTCTTTTAATCTGAATGACCGTTTCAACACGCTGAAGCAGAAATCTTTACAATCTTCCTCCAACTCAATGCCTGTCAATTCACATAAGCAAGAATCGAGCAGTGCCTTTGGAGCCTGTTTCCCCCATGTTCTTACAGTTAAGGGGAAAGGAAAAATAGGGAATGCATGAAAAAATAAAATGAGCTTACAAAAAAACCCCACCACTCCCAGACTTTGTCATCTGAGGTAGTGCCTAGAGCAAGATTTTTACAACCAAATTAAAATCCCTGAACATTGTAGGTTTTAATGGAGACACTGATATAGCCAAGCAGCTATAGCATGGCAATGCACCTGCATAATGCATCACCTTGAGAATGTATTACCGTGAGATATGTGACAATGACAATGTTCACCGTCCGACTGTACCTGCGGCGAAGAAAAACATCCACTTGCTGATAACTCTGCTGGTAATTAACTAGGGAGTTTCAGAGAGGAAAGAACACCTCTGAAATGTTATGGCAGATACATGGTATATAAAAGCAAAGGCAATCTATTTTTTCTTATATTATTTTTTAATTTGATACAGCTTCTATTTGTCAAAAGGAGAAAAAAAAAGCCCCACAGACTCTGAGCACATTAATGTGCTTTAGATTTTACCAGTTATCCACATTAAAGCAAAAACCTGCAGTATTTTTGTTTTTTTTAAACACCAGGGGGCTGATTACTGTGAAATGATCTTAGGGTTCTCCCACTAAGTGGACAGATGGATTGCTACTTTCGCAACTTCTTTTTTGCAGCGTTGAATTCAGTTGCTGACGGGAGTCTCTGTTCCAGCACTCCCCAGCATCGTTTCTCTCCTTGCACTCGCCATGTCGCTTCCCAGCCTGAGGCTGGGGTACAGAAGAGGCTCTCTGCACGGCGCAGGGATGCGCAGGCACCCGCCGAGCTGAAGGGTGCACCCGACCATGTCGGCACCACATGAGCCCTGCACCTCTCTCGTGCCCACGCTGGGGGAGAGGGAACAGCACAGGCAGACTGGAGCCCCACACCTGGATTTTCATGCCAAGGGAGATGGTGGTGATGCTATGGAGAGAAATGCCACCAGCGCTAGCCAGACTAAAAATGAGATCTCTCCAGCATCCCAGTAAACAAGCTGGAATTTAAAGGGTTCTGCAAGGTGACAAGGAAACAAAAAGCATTGCTAGACAAAACCCATCTCCTTAACCATTTTTTAAAAGAGAAATTTTACAAAGTGAAAACTGAAACACTTGCTGCCAAACTTCATCCCTGCTACCCTGGTGAACTCAGCGAGCCCATTCGCAGTGGTAAGCGACTCACAAACGGTCGTGAACATTTTGGGTCTCCGGCCAGCAGCCGTTGCATTCGTAACCCATCATTCTCACAGGGAAAACACAGCTGGTCGGGAGAAGAACTTGGAAGAAAGTCCTTGGCATGCAGGGAAGGGAACTGCTCTTTCAGAAGGTGCTTTTTAGGAACCAGTCCTCCAAGCGGACAGTGCCCGCTGTGGGGCATTGTCCCCCTGCAGCCCAGGGACTGCAGTCCCTTTAAGACAAGGATGAGAGACAGAAAGAGGAAACACTCAGTTTGATCCGAGGAAGTAAAAAAACATGAAAAGCAAACTCCCAGCCCCAGGAATGACTAAGCACAGAGCCAGGCAAGGCAGGCACTGGGCTGGCAAAGGTAGCCGCACAGCACACGTTCCCAGATCCACCCCGGCTCTGAAGGTATGCCACACAGAAAAGCCATTTCGGGGAAGGGAGAGGGGGGAACCCAAACCTAAAAATAAGGACCCAATTCTTTAGCAAGCCACACGAACTGCTTATGAGTGCTGTTTATAAACATCCCCATCTGTCCGTATCTCCAGCTGATGCACAGATAGCAATATATGGGTCAATAATCATTTATCTAAAGATATGTGTCGACCCCTCTCTCGTCCGCTCTCAGATAAACCTTTTACAATAGCCACTTACTTTAACCCTGAATTATCTGCCTCTGCTCATCTTCAGGGAGAAGCAGCACAGCAGAGAAAGAAGCAGGCAATTCGCTGTGATCTGAAAGCGCACTTTCTAAATCAAATCAATTTTTCTAACGTAATTTACCTAATCTAAATCACTGACCCATGCATTTTCTCACAATCCTTTGACAAGAGCTGCACCAATTGAAGCAAAGCTAAAACACTTCAACCAGACCAATTCATAGAAGTCTTTAGAGGAATTCTTTCATCACTGTAATTAATTCTTTAAGTACCACAGTGGGATTCTCTGAATTCAAACCCAGTCCAAGGAATAATGATTATACTAATGGGAGAAGCTGTGCAGTAAATAAATGCAAGTGCCCTGCTGAAAGAGATCATTTTCAATAGGAGACTGCCATTCAGGGAGATAACTGTGTTTTGGAGATGATAACTCAGATGATGAAGTCCCACAGACTGGAGTATGATACAGCAATTCCCAGACCCTGCACACCTAACCGGGCTGAGGATTTTGACAGATACCCGTTAGAGCTGGGGCTGCTCCTGCATTCAGCCCTTTGCTCACGATGGCCACAGTCCCACCACGATCGCTGCCTCCAACACGGGTCCACGTGGCCAGCCGAAACAGCAGCAACACAGAGTCAATTCAGCCCAGCTGGCTGCAGGCCCCCTCCCCACCTAACCTTCAGCCGGAGCTGAGCATCGGCCACACGTCGGGAGCAGCCGGGAGAGCTGCAATTTATCAGCAGCTTTTTAAGTGCACTAGACCACAGGCACACGGGAGGGCTGAGGGCTTTTCAGCTATGACCGAAGTAAACTGCTCGTGTCGGACGGGGCTCGCTGCTGGGGCCTGCACAGCCTTGTGGGGACTCTGCGCCTTGCAGGCAAGGGTCTTGCATGGGGCATTCGGCCAGGGGACATGGGGAGCCCGGCTGCCGATATACATTTGGACTTGGCCGTGAAAGGCGCCGCTGGCCATGGGATGGCTAGTGGGGACTGCCGTGCAGCAAGCAAGAAGGCATGGGGAAAGAGACCCTAGGAGAGTTTAGGAAACCATCTAAAAGTTTGCTGGTTGGGGTAAGAACCAAAGCAATGACTTCTCTTTGACTTTCCCTTTTTGTTAATTGGCTAAATGCAATAAAGCCTTCTAATGCATTTAATGTGTTGGGCTGCAATATGCTCAGAGAAAGGGAGGAAGATATTTTAACTCTGGATGAGCAGGATGCTTTGATAAGAAATAGCTGAAGCTGCACCCAGGAGCTGGTGCTCATCAAAGCCCCACATCCCCCAGAGCTTACAGCAGACATCAGTAATCTCATTATGACCCTAATGGTGTTGCAAATACGGAAGGCTTTGTGGTGAAATAAGGTGCATGACATGGATGTTTGGGTTTTAAAAGGGCACATCTAAAGAACAGCTCCTCAGTGCAGTCCCTGAAAAGATATCCCCAATCCCCGTGGGCTGCCCAGCTCCATCACACCAGGGAGGCGATGGGTGGGCACCACAGGCTGGGCTCTGCTCTGTAGGACAGTCTTTGATTTTAGCAGTAAAGAACATTAACTCCATCTCTTCATTTCTGCTTAAGACTTCCGATAACAGTTTTAACGGAGCTGGTGCAAATCAAACTTGGCAAAAGAAACAAGTGTTAATTCAGCCCTGTCCTCCCCCCCCCAAACTGATGGTGCTCAGCCCTGCAATGCCAATTCTGGGGCAGCCTGAGAGAGCCCTGACACCTGTCCACAAGCCCCAGCAGCACCCAGGATGGGGGTTGGAGATGCCGAGCAGCTCAGCCGCTAGAACAAGCCAGGGCTGAGACATGGAGGAGGAGATGGCACCCCAGCAGCGCTTAGTGCACTGTGGCCAACAGACTGGCCACGCCACCTTGACAGCCTCCCATCCAAGGGGAGCCTCACTCTTCAAAGAGCAGCGGGGAAAAAAAAAAAAGAAAAAAATCTGCTGTCTTCAAAAAACAACCCCAGAGCCCAGCTTCTCCCAACACGTCTGCTCTCCCTGCCAGCAGGGCTTTAGGCATGGGACTGCTGCCCTGGGGCCCCTCTTGGGGATGATGGGAGAGCACGGACCAGATCTTCCATGCTGCCCGCTCTCTTCTCTAGAGCCCTTTGAGATCTACAGATGGAAGAATGATGAATGATTAATATTTGAAAAGAAAAAAAAAATGCCTCAACTGCAATAAAATTCATGCTATCTTCTGTTTTTCTCTTGCTTGTTTCTCTCTTTTAATGGAGTTGAGCCTTTTTTGCACCAATACTCATGCTAATAACTTTCAGTGGGCTACTCCTAAGCAAAAGACAGGAAATGAGTAACGGAGCTGCATTTTAAAAAAAAAAGAGGAGGAAACCTTTGTATATTAATTCTCATAGCTGTCAGAGATGAGGATTTAATAATGTTAGTAACTAAGCTACTCCATTATTTCCAAACACCTTGGAGGAGAATGTCTTAGTGGGAGATGAATTAGATAGTGCGACTGTAACTGCCTTCTGATTATCGTCAGAGCATAATCTATGGCTCGTCACCACATGTATTTCAAGTCCTTGCCCTTTATTCTCCAAATAACCTCCAACTGTAAATGTATTTACATGCCAGGCTCAGCTCCTTCTTTCGGAGCATTTCCCCCTCGCTGTTGAACCATTTGTCCCCGTTTTGCAGATTTGCCTGGGTTTGGTTTTAGACAGGTGATAAGGATGGAAACTTGTGGATTCAGGTCATCCAATAAACGATGGAACGAACCAGAGAAGAAAAAATGTAGGCGGAATATGGGAGAGGTCTAATAGGCTGTGAAACGCTCTGCCAAAGGAAGCGGCAGAAGTCCTGCTGCCTGCATCACTGAAAACCAGCCACGCTCGGGAACAGACTGTACCGAACAACCGTCGGAGACGGGAAAGGCGGCTTATTCGCCAACTTTTCCAGCTCTAATTCCTGTGATTTGGGGATGGCTGAGGCACGCTGGCCTTCAAGCTTGCCCTGACAGAGCTCCGCTGCTTCCAGAGAGCTTTTGCCATCCTCTCTACATGCCTCTGTTGCAACATTTTAAAAGCCTCTTTCATTGTGCGGGTCTGTGTTGCGTCCTTTTTGCATTCAGCCAAAGACAATCAGACTTTCTGTGTTTATCGGTCCTCTACCCCCAGCTCTCTTAAGTGCCTTTCAAAACCACTAGTGACATTTCAGACTGCTGTAGCCTCATGGAGTCAGTGACAGAGGCACCGAGGGCTGATGGCTGTTGTCTCTCGCCACACCGGGCACTCACACTGGCCAAGGACTTGCCCCATGCACACATCCAGACCAGCTCCTTCCAAAACTCATCTCGGACTTGCTCCTTTTTCAACCAAAAGTCTGGGTACCAAAGACAGTCACCAGCTACCAACTATCTGCTGAGTTTCTAATTACTGCTCGTTGCGTAGAAACCTGCTCCATCTGCTCAAGGGTTCCCTTTTAGGGTGCACAGACTCTGTCTTTTTTTGGTGCTAGTTTCATCTTTTTTTTGAGCTGCAGCATAAATGTTTGTTTCAAGAGCTGCAGCATCCATTAAGCAGCCCTCTTTCCCCATCGTGGCAAAGGTCTTGCTGCTAAGCAAAAGCTGTGGCTAATTGACAACAACTCCTAAACTGAAATATAAAATAGTTGCATCTGTCACTCATGCAAACAGCTGGCTTCGACAGCCCAACTGCTAAATAATGTAAAATGGTTCATTTTTTCTGACTCGGGGAAGATCCTTTATGAAAGGAATTAAAGTCTCCAGTGCTACAGAGCCATGCCCTGATCATTCCTGCATCTTAAAAATCTAACATTGCTCATAAAATTCATAAGTAACATAAACCCTGTTCCTTCCACTACTCTCCCAATCCAAAAAACTGGATTTAAATCACCTGCTGGCAGGTTTATTAGAGGGCCCACAAGCAGGTAAGGTCCTGTGCACCAGCCCTCTACACTTAACGGGAAATAAATCTCTGCTTTGCCATCTGTTTTGAAACGTTCCCATACAAGCAAAACAAAAAAAAAACCCAAGATATCTGCACCTCTAGTTTAATCTTCTGAAGGATTTTATTTCTCAGGTAATGAGGATGACATTTCCCCCCTCTCCAGCAGAAATGCTTTTCCTCTCCAGGCCGATTCCCCCAGAGCTCCCTCAGCCCATGACCAAACTCTCCCAACGTTGTGTATTTAGGGCACGTGTTACCCCTGTGCAGATAAATGGGCTCGGGATAGGGACAGCTGCTTGGCCGGAGGGACCACCTCCCACACCACCCATGGGCTGGTCCCGGTGGGAACACCGTCTCTGGAGCCTGCCGAGCCCCTTGGCTTGGCCAGAATAAGGATTTTGGTCCCTGCTCCTCCATTTAGCCCCAGTTTGAATCGCATCAGTGGGGTTTTTCCAGCATTTCTTTCCATCTAGGGCAGCTTTGTGGCGCTATCACTGATGTCAAGCTAGAGCTGCCTAACACGGGTGGTTTTACACTATCCTCTCCCCATAACCATACCTCCGGTCCCTGCACAGCCTTTAACCCAAGGGCAGAACGATGCCCCGGGACAGGACGACATGGCCATGCAACAGCAGAGCCCCGAGCACCCTCTCCCCAAGATTTAGCATCTTTGTCACTAGAAGCCCGTCCTTCTGCCGTTGCAGGTCTCCTCCTCCACCGTGGGGGAAGCGATGGGACAGAGCAGCTCTCGAGGGCCAGTTGGTGCAGGCACAGTGAGATGAGCAGAGCTGGTTTACATGCAGTTCCCAATTAGTCTACTCAGCAGACAGCAGCCTCGTGGAAACCCCTCTGCTTCTGGCTATCCCTCACCCCCTCAGGGCACCCCTTTGCTTCACCCCTGACTACCACCATCACCAAAAACAAACTGAAAAAACAGAGTTAAAAATCAAACACTACACTTCATTTTTCTCTCCTTGCCTGAAGTTGCGAGAGACAAGATAGGACGTAATCGCCACTTTTAAAATCATCTCCTGTGACAGGCAAATTGATCAACTGGGGAGGCTGGGCTGCTTTTGAACTTGAACAAACTGATTTTCCATGAAAGATGGTGTTTACATTGCCTCTCAATAGCCTGCTGAAATATGCATACCTCTTGCAATTTCATCACCAAAATTTGGGAAGAAAGAGCATTTCGGGGGGAGGGGAAGGGGGGAAAGAAAAAAGGAAAAAAGAAAGCGTGCTCAAATCTGGAGCACATCATAAATTCATGAAGCTTTCTGAATGCTGTCAGAAACAAACACATTTATGTAAACAAAGAAAAGCTGAAAGCGTGCTGCAAGAGAATTTTTGGATAGCATGGAATAAGCGTTAATATTTACATTGCACCTGAGACTGAAGTCCATCGTGGAAGGTACTGTGCAAATAGTGAAGTCCTTCCACATTGAATTTACCTACCACAGACACTCCAAGCAGCACTTGCATTACTTCCCATTGCAGCACTCTATGTCGCGGAGGGGAATGGAAATACCCAGGGAAAGCCAGACACCGAGCAATCCCCGTCCAGCCCTGTAAGTTATCTCAGAGGACCTCTTTGCTTGTAATTTCTGCCTGCCCATCCTCACGTGGGAATGGCATCCTCTGAAACGCCAGCTGGGAAACTCCCGACAGCATGAAATCGAAGCATCTTCCACGACATCTAGAGCACCACATGGTAACTCACACTCCCCAGCCTCCGTGGCACTTAATGCAAGAGGATTTGACAGCCGTAGTCGGGAAAGCATCTCTGTTACCACCACGTGCCAGCACATCAGCTGAGCCACTGACAGGGGTAAGCGCTAACGCTATGCCAACAAATCAAGTCACCGCTTGTCATTAACAAACATTGGTTATATTTAGGCAGGGGGAGAAGGGGGAATCAAGTTCAGTGAATTTAATTTGTTGAGCTGACAGTATTTATTTCGGTGGGATGGCTTCTCATTCAGTAGGATGTTTATGAAGGCCAGAAGATTTTAGTTTCGCTTGCTTCCCGCAGGACATAGGAGATTGCCACCTCCCCTTTGCTCCCCGGTTGCACCTCTGAGACAGGACAGGTTTGCAGCCACCTGCATGAGCGAGACACGTTGCTCGGCGAAGCCACCTCTCCATCACGGCAAAACTCATGCTTCCTATCAGCCTCAACCGCTGAGGTCAGGAAGAGCGGCACCATGAGTTGTCACAACCCAGCGCTACGAGTAATGATACCCTTTGCTTCCTCCACCTTTCAGCAAAGGGACCCTCCCGGGAGAGCAGCCAGCACGGGTCTCCTGAGCAGCCTGGCTTCAAAGCACATTTCTGAGGAGCTACGGAGAAGGGCCGGAGGACCCCGGCTCATTGTGGGTTCACCAGGGTGGAAATCTCCATCCCATAGGCACAAATAGCAAAACCCTACGTAGCCTAAAATGCTATGTAGCCCAAATCCCTGCCATGCTCCATGGTGCACAGACTCCTCTCTCCAGGCTCTTTGAAACAAGAGAGTCCTTGCCCAGAGATGCTGTGCACAGCAGACATCTGCCTGGGCTCAAAAGAGTGACCAAATCCATGATGGCAAACCCATCACAGCAATTAAATAAATGGATGCCATCTCTGTCTCAGGAATGCATCCCTTATCCAAAAATCCTGCCTGAGACACGAACCGTGTCCCGGTCTCAGCGACCCTCTGCTCTGACCTCCCACAGCTGCTCCTGGGTTCGTATCTTCCTCGCCACACTAAGCTGCTTTAAACATGGCGATAATAGGGCTTGGAGTGAGAGTCTTGGAGCGCCTATCATTCCCAGTAATAAAATACAGCAAATTAATTGCACTTTATTGATTTTTTTTTTTTAATGTAACTATTTTGGCATTCAAACCTCAAGAGACTCTATTGATCAGCCAAAGAGTCAGGTGTCAGTGAATGGAGCTTTGCAACCAAGCCTGACAAACTGAAGAAAATAATCAAAACCTGAAAACAGTGAGTGATGTGGACTTCCCCATTTCAGGTATACAAAGGGGGCTGCAGCATCGGTGACAGGATATTTTTGAAGTGAAAAATGCTGCACAGGGCAAGTCACACGGTTGCCTCCTGCATTCCCAGAGAGCCCAATGCCGATCACAGCAGTGATGCATAAATCCAGAGCAGCTTCACTGACTTCAGAGGAGCTGCTCTAGATTTACACTGATGGGAAGTAAAATCAGAATATCTGAAATACATTGCTCTAATGGATGCTGGAGCAAGAGGCAGTATAATAATTTCAGACTTCTCCCCCCACCACGCTATCCCCCAAATCACATCAGTTTGGATGGTCATTGCATGAAGTGTTGAAATCTGCTCTAATGCGGGGAAAATAACCCACATTTCAACAGTTTGTATGCTCACATTCTGCAAATCTATTGTACAGTAGATAATACAGGTCTTTCATTTTTGTTCCTGAAGAGCCTCTGCATAAAAAGTGCCTCCATATTATGTAGAGTGATACAGGGACACATAATAAAATCAGCAGAATGTCTCTCCACCCACACCTCCCTGGAGCCAGAGTCTAAAAGCAATTTGCAGGTCCTTCCTCGCACACAGATCATGACAGCCCAAGTGCGTTTTTACAGGGGCTGAAGCAGTCGGTTTGTTCAATAAGCTTTGCACGCCCCGTCCCCGCGCTGCCGTACCCCCCGCCATCAGCGGCCAGCCCTGTGTTTCCCACGCCCGCTCTGGGGTGCACAGCGCTGCCCGCGCACAAGGCAGGGGAGCGAGCCGGTGAGACAGCATCAGGCAGGAAAACAAAACATTCAGGTAATTCATCCAGGTCATTCACAGGATACCTATTCACGTAACCTCGGAGACAGCTCCGCTGCCACCAGCAAGGAAGGCGGCCAAAAACCCTGCCTAGATGCCAGCAACAAACGGGGGCCTGCTGCCAGCAAGAGGCATCCTCGAGCTCAGCGTGAGCGGCCTTCGGCTGCCAAACACACACGCACACCCTCTGCTCGCAGCCACACGCGCGCCAGCAGCCGGGCCGCCAGAGACTCGGGGACAGGAGAGTGATCTCTTAATTGGACCTTCACAAAGCTATTTAGGGGACCTGCCTGACAGGCGAACAAATGCCACCCGCTTTGAAGATGCTGAAGGAACGAAGCCCAGTGCACCTCCGGTCCCCGAAACACAGCCTGCCCAGAGCCGGCCCCGGCAAGGGGGAAGGGAGCGAAGGCAAATAAATAGAGAAAAATGGCAAGTGCCCAACACGACCGTCTGTGTGAGCTGGGAGCTTTGCAGAGATGGCAGCACCGCGGCATGACTCATGCAGGTGTCTCTCCCGTCTGCAACAACCCAAACCGAGATGTGGTTCGTTAACCCCTGTAATCCAGAGGAGAAAGGCGGCTTGGAGCACAGCGAGCCGCAGCAAGGTCAGCACAGCCCCGGAGGGAGGCGTTCCCAGGCACTGCCACCACTCACCTCTTTCAGAAGAGGTTTCCCCAGATCCCAAACCCCCTCTCCACACGCAGATGTTGCTGCGGTCCACACCAGGGGTGGGACAGGGCAGGGGCAGCGCTCCGCTACAAAAGCAAAGGGATGCTACAGCCTAGAGAGGAGAAAGAGGCTCAGGCTGGGGATGGATTCATTCCTCACAGCTTGAGCTGAAAGCTCACTGTGAGTTTCTAACGTGCACATTGTGCAGGGAGGCATTCAGGGAGCAGGGAAGAGGGATGGGTATGACGGTAGGTTTGCAGCCACAAACTGTTTCAAAGTGGGTTTCCATATGTTTAAGCACTCAGAGCGCTGGAAGAATTACACCCACAGCCCAATCTCACCATGGTAGCTACCCACACAGGAGGAGACAGGAGGGGAATATCAGAGAAAAGATCATTAATGTGTCAAAGAAATAAAAAAAACCCAGAAAACCTGCTCCTTTGCTGCTCTCAACTCTCTCCTCGAATAAAAGGAGAGCTTCACTGAGGGAATCGTACTGGCAACAGAAAGCCACCGCTCTGCCGGGGCAGTACTGACCCGCAGGCAGCTCATGCTCTCCGTCCCATGCTCAGTGCCCCGCTCCCCACAACCTGCACCCCCCTTTCTGTGCCCTGCACCCCAAACCTTGCACCCCACACTCTGCACCCCGTTCCCCATGTCCTGCTCAACAAGATTTCCAAGTGCCCCCATGGTTGCACACACCCCAGGGGAAGGAAGGAGCTGGAGGGCAGGGGCAAGCAGTGCTTTTTAGGGTAAGCAGAGCAAGGACCCCTTCTGTCCATCGTGCGTGTGTCCTCAAAACTGATGCCTCCTTCCTCGCAAATTGTTCCTACTGTCCCTATAGGAACCTTTCCTGAAACGCTTCCCTGCCACGAC
Source organism: Aptenodytes patagonicus (assembly GCF_965638725.1). Classification (NCBI taxonomy): domain Eukaryota; kingdom Metazoa; phylum Chordata; class Aves; order Sphenisciformes; family Spheniscidae; genus Aptenodytes; species Aptenodytes patagonicus. The sequence goes on from NC_134963.1 coordinate 5,368,340, forward strand.
GCATTCCCTGTGCACTCCCCAGGAGCAACAGCCGCTGCTTTTACCCCTCCCACGGATCACTCCTTTTTCACCTAAAATCCTTGCATTTTGGCATATTCCTAAAGCCCCGGTGAAGTTTCCCCAGCAGCCCAGGCTCCACGCTACGGCCAAACGTGAGCACTGTCCCAAGCAGCAGTAAAGGCAAACGAATCGCTGAGCAACTTCAGCACCGATGCACCTTAATTAATTTGCTTTTAACAACCCCTATTTATTAAAAACAACATCTGCCAGGGAGCTCACACAAGCAAGCGGAAGAAAACGTGCCGGAAGAGAAGTCCTGCAAAAGACTTTCCCAGGGGCAGCGCTTCGGCTTGCTGGCCTGGGGGTGAGCCTTTCCCCGGCAAACACCCGCAATTGGGACCCAAAAGGCTGCTCCCGAGTTCAGCTGGGGCGGGGGGGAAGAACAATAAAAGGAAAGAGAAAGAGATGCTCCGAGCCACGCTCCCTCCAGCCGCAGGTGTGCTGCCCGGCAGCTGGCCGCGATTAGGAAATCCCACCTTAGCTCACCTAAGGGCCTGATCCTGCTCCCCGCCAGCCGATGGAAACCCACTCTGCTTAAAATTAAGCACAGAGAAGGCGGCACAAGCATTATTTTACCGAAGAGATTTAACTCCTCTACATCTTTCCCCCCCACCCACCCGAGGATAGGCGGCGAGGAGCAGCAAGGAAGAGCGGGGGTCGGGACCCCCGTGGGAAGCCCCAGCCCCGCGACCCTTCCCCGGCCCCCAGCGCTCCGGGAAGCCCAAACTTTTCCTTTTTCCCCCCAACCCGGCAGCGACCCGCCGGCAGCGGACGGAGCCGCGGGGCAGCCCCCACGCAGGGGGCCGGGAGCCCGCGACACGCGGGGGGGGGGGGGGGGCACACAAACACGGGGAGGCGACTGTGGACGCAGCGAGGGGGCTGCGGCGGTGGAGATGGATGGGGAGAACTTTGTGCGCCCAAGAGAGGTGTATGTCTGCGCGTCCCATCCGCGGGCGCGCAGGGCAGCGCGGAGCGCCCGGGGGGGGGGCCCGCCGCCCTCCGCCGCCACGTCGGCGGGAGGGCTGGGAAGAGGGAAACAGCTATAAAGTAAAAAGAGGGGGGGAATAAAATCAATGAAAAGAGTTTAAAAAACAAAAACAAAACAAAACACGGGCTCGGGGTCGCGGCGGCGGAACGGGGGGTTACCTCGGCACAGGAGCAGCAGCGGCGCCAGGAGCAGCGCGGGGCCCCGGGAGAGCATCCTCTTTGTTCCATGCCCAGAAGTAGTCATGGTGCTGATTTATTTGGAGAGGGGCGGCTTAACGGGGCGGGGGGGCTGGGGGTGTCGCGGCGGAGCCGCTAACCACTCCCCCCGCGCCTGCCCGCTCCCCTCCGCTGCGCGGCTCCGTTCGTCCGCCCGTCCGGCGGCGGCGGCGCCGGGCGCCCCGCGGAGGGGGGGGGTGTCCCCGCTCCCCGCCGGCCCCGCGCTCACGGCCGCCCCCGCCGCATCGCCGCCCCGGGGGGCAGCCGGCGCCACCCCCGCCCGCCGCGGCGGCAGCAGCAGCAGCAGCAGCAGCAGCGCTCCCCCGGGGCAGCCGGGCGCTGTGCCGGGGGCTGCGGCGGCGCGGACGGGCGGACGAACCGGGGCCGGGCCGGGCCGGGCGGGGGCGGCGCCGCCGCCGGGCTCACCTGCGGGGGGAACGGGGCAGGGGGGGGGCTCGGCGGGGCCGCCCCGCAGGTGCCCCTCTGCGCCCTCGGGGGGGGCCGCGCTGCCCCGGGCCGCCGCCGCCGCCGCCCAGACGCGGCTCTCGGGAGCCGGAGCGGGGCCAGCGAAAACGGGGGGCCGCGGGGGGGGTACAAGGAGCCCCGTGTGCCCTTCTCCGCACGACACCCCTTTGTTGGAGGCCCGGAGAAGTTTCTCACCCCCGGTGGGCTGAGGCCCGCCAGAGGCCGGTGCGCCCCGGGGGCGGGCCGGCACCCCCGAGCGGGCGGGGGGGGGGGTCCCTCGGCGGCCGCGGAGCGCCGGAAAGAGCACGGGCCCCCCCTCGCGGCCGCCGCCGTCACTGCGCGGAGCCGGCTGCAGCGGGCGGTGCAAGGAGCTGGGCGCGGGGGGGTGCAGCGGGGGGTGCAAGGAGCTGGGCGCGGGGGGTGCAAGGAGCTGGGCGCGGGGGGGTGCAGCGGGGGGTGCAAAGGTGGGCACAGGGGTTTGCACAGGGCATCCAAAAAGGTGTGCAAAGCTGTTTGCTAAGAGGTTTGCAAAGGGGCGTGCAGGGGGGCACGCCAAGGGGTGTGCAAAGGGAGTGAAGGGGTGTGCAAAGGAATGCAGACAGGAGTTTGCGAAGGGCATCCGAAGAGGAGGGCAGTGACAGTGCAGGAGCTTGCACGGGGCGGGGGGGCACGGCTGCCCCAGTGGTTGCACAGCCACTACCCCCAGCAGCACAGGCACAGGTGAGCTGCGTTCCCCTTCCCCCGGTGTGGATGGCGTTAGGCGGCGCTTTAATTACGAAGCCAAGTGCTGCCCGTCTTCTGTAGACCTCTACCCTTCAATCTAAAAATAACCTACTGCTGGAACCAATATTTCACTGAAAATAAACTCAGCCCTTTAAGAGCTGGGAGTTGTTACTGTGATCGCAATAAAAACAGCGAGGTAGGAAAGGAAAAGGAGAGGAAAAACTAAAAAACCATCCCCTTGGGTTCTTCCCCAGTTTTGCAAACACGTCTCTGAGTTTGATTTTTTCCCTCCCTGCATAAACAAGCTTTTATGTAGTAGTTGCTGTAATCTTGTTTGCCTCCGTAACCACTCCTATGAATGTCATAAAAAATTTAAGTCTGATATTTTACCACTCCGCACAAACAGAAACATGAATAAATGCTTATCTCCCACGTAGGGAAATGTCGTATGGTGGCATGAGAGTCACGCACACAGAAATCAAATTCAGGCTGGACGAACTGGGTCCACACAGGTGGGGGGGGGGGGAACCCAAGAGAACCCAAAGATTTAGTTTCCTCAAAGAAGGTAAAACGAATAAATAAATAAATAAAAGCTGCAGTAATGAAGATCATCTTGCTGTCTGCTCTTGGTACGTGATAACAATAAAATACAACGGGAACATGCAGCAGTAGTGGAAACTTGGTGATCCAAAGTAAGTTCATTAGCTACTTTAGACATCCCTGTTTCTTTCTCGGTGAGTGGGGGGGGGACCATTCGGCTTCCTGTGGGCAGCCAGGTGGAGGTACATGCGCTGCCCCTGGCCTCCGGCGGGTTGCTGCGAGGCTTGTGCCGCCACGACTGAAGTGTGCAAAGGGGTGTGCAAAGAGCATCCCAAGGGGTGTGCACAGGAGATTGCAAAGAGCATCCAAAAGCCGCCCACGAGCTTTGCCCTGTGGCTCAGTGGCGTTCCCTGGGGACAGTGGCACAGGGAGGGGTGGGGGTAACAGGTGCCCAGGCCTGTGCGCGGGGCACAGGTCGGTACGAGACACCTCTCCTTTGCAGCTCAAAACCAGAGACAACCCCCAGCTGGTGGACGCTGGACCGGCGCCTTCTCCCGTCCCCCTCGTCTCTCCTGCGAGTCCTGCACACAGCCGAGGGCCTCGGCCACAACCTCGCATTTATGTCAGCATTGGAAAGCGTTTAGACTTTATTCCAGCATTGCTACACATTTTTAAGTGTGATTTTATAACCAACATTTGAAAGAAAATCCAAAGTGAGAAATTTTGCTGACTGAAAAAGTGCTGACAAGGAACCGATCCTACTTAGAAAGATCGAGGGGCACCGGCTGAGAGGCGCTCAGCCCCGATCCTGTTAGCTGCATATAGGACTAGTCTGGTTAGTGCCTTTCCAAACTTGTGCTTAAGATTAATAGTAAAGCTGTACTGATTCATCACGTGCCTCTCTCTCAGCCAAATAAAGCAGTAAGATCTTCTCCCTCCTCTACAAAACACTTCGATGCTTTTATTGTCTTTTAATGAAGGCTAATACCACCCAGGTAAAAATGAAGTGGAAAAAATGTATTAGGTGATGCCTACAGATTGTAAGATGGTTGCTCTGGCATTGCCCTCTCTCCTCTTCCTGCAGGTTAGCTTGTTGGTGTTGCAAGAAACAAACCATAACGAAATAAAATACAAACAATAATAAACTCTTTTGAAGGCTTTGCCGCCGAACACTAGGGACTGTGTACAAATAAACAGGTGAAAACCAAAGTTATCACAGAGAAAGGGCGTCAGAATTAGAGATTTTCCAGCCCAGAAAGCACCTTGCGGGGTGAGCCCGCGGCAGAGGAGTTGCTCCCATAACAGGGGCTATCAGGGATTGCTGCAGGTGTTTCGGGGGGGGGAGCAAACTCCTTGGAGAATCCAGCTGATCGCCAACTATAAGGGCAACGGGGATTTATTTCCCTCACTGAGTTTAAAAGAGGAAGTGTGAGAAAACAGAAGGGGATTATTGGGGAATAAAAAAAGCGTAAGGAAGAATTGCAGATGAATCAATAAAATGAATATTTACAGCTGATGAAGCGCAGCTTCCTCGTCAAAGCAACAGGGCAACAAATGCTCATTGACTGAGTTTGCACAATTCATCGGAGCTTCTGGTTTCTGTATCAGCCGCCGAGTCGTTCCCAAGCTCCTTAGCTGGCTTACGGCGTGGCTTGTCTCTTCCTATCTTCCTCTGGTGCGAGAGCAGCAAAAGGTAAGTGAGGAGCTGCTGCCGAGACAGCCGAGCCGCCCATTGCTGCCATAATCTGGGTCTCCCATATGTGATCCTCAAAATAATTCTTTTCCCAAAGGAGATTTGCTTTTAAGTTACTCCGGTAGGATGTTGCTATACGTTCTTTGTGCCGGCGTGATTTTGCACACAGAGGCAACTCGTGTTATGAAAGACTTGAAAGACTTCGCAGCATTACGGAAAGCTGTTGGTTTTTTACATCACTCAAATGTCAAAAGACTGAAGGTTTTGGGAGCGCCCCTAGGTAAACAGTAACGACGAGAATTTTAAAGATGTCTTAGCATATTAGGAGGCAAAAACCCAGCTGGGAGTTAAGGGGGGGTGAGGATGGGGGCCAGATCCTGAGCTGTGCTTAGACACCTATTTCCTGGAGGGAATAAGGAGCCTGCACACCCCCGGGGCTCTGTATGGCACACAGGGGATTGCAGAAATGCCATGGCTCGGGCTCAATTTGACTCGTGCGGTCACCACATACTCAAAACAGGGTGAAAAAGAAACCCCTCTCGGGGAAGGCTCGGGGTCCCTCCCTGTCCTGCCCCGTCTCATCCGAATGCCCAGCACAGCGGTACTGCCACCCTGCTGGGGTGAAACCCTTGGGTGACACCTCCTCCAGGCTGGAGAGCCCGGCCGGCGAGCGTTCACTCCTGCTGCTGTCTGCACTTGGACTTGAGAGCAGGGGAGGGAGGATCTGCAGCAAAGGGTATGAAAAATTACCATCAGAATCGGAGTGATATCTGGTAAGGGGGGCAGGCGTTGAATATTTTCTTATCCCAGCTTTTCCTCCACCAGTGTTTCGTAACGACGGGAAGGAATTACATTTATTTACCCTTTGAGGTGTGTTACAGTATTTGAAAGCTCCCCATAGCTTTTATCACTTTGTGCCCTTGTGGCCGAGCTCATTAGATCGGCATTTATTATAAAAGCCTGCCAGACCTAAGAACAGTTAGGTGATTCCAAAAAACCAACACCAATTTGTCCTAAAACTGCTGTTTTGGGGGTCCCTAAAGCAGCTTATGAATCCAGGTCAAACTCTGCAAACAGTTTTGGCTGGGGGAAGAAAATGGTAACGTCTAAATATTTTTGGTGCTTTTGAACAGAAATATTTTGATTTTGTATGTTGAGCAGCCTTTGGAAATCGACCTTAGTTATTTATTTAGTTTTAAGTACAAAGGAGGAGATCATAGGAAAGCAAAACACTTTCTTCCCAGCTGGACAAGTCATGACCTGCGGTGCACTGTGAAACCAGAGGGGCTGCATGCATCAAGGCATCAGGTGCCTCTAAAAGAAGGAAACCTGTGAGCTGCTCTGGAAAAAGGCGATAAAACCAGGTCCCGTCTCCTGCGCGGGGAGTGTCGGCACCACAACCTGCGGTAAGGTCCCCTGGAAGCCGACGAGCCCGGCTCCGTGGCTGTCCCCAGGGGACTGCCCTGACAGATAGGGCAAGGTTGGGAAGAAACTGCTATTTTAGCTGGTGGATTTGCCACTACTGAAAGCAAACGGCCGCTGCCCGGGGGGTGGGAAGAAGCTTTGACAGGACGGAGATGAAAGTTGCTCCTATTTTAGCATTTCCTCCTTTAAGTGATCAGAGCTTGTGAACAAACAAGGGCACCTTGTCCTATTGCTCATACGGGGCTTCAGATTTAACTCTGGGAGAGAAACCTCAGCAATGAGAAGCAAAACTCAGATGTCCCCATGGATGTCCCCATGGCCCCATGGACATCGCAGTAAGCGGTGCGGCACACTCGGGCTTCGGCACCCTGCGAGAGCCCAGCACCACATTACTCAGTGCAGGGATCCCGGTGGAAACGTGAAACGCTGCTGCACGAGCCGCCAGCTCGTGCTCAACCTCGGCTATTAATCGGCACCAACTGGAAGCTGCAAATCAGTCAGCCGGTTTCCTTGCAAGAAGCCTCCCAAGTGCTGCGTGCAGAGAGCGGGTAGCCAGAAACTCTGCCAGTGGTGCCATCTGGCCCCCTTAGAAAGCCTGGTTCATTTAGAGTATCATTAAGGCATGCTGTCCCATCAGACCATGTCTGCCAACTGCTTGCTTGCAAGTTGCAAGAAAGAGTGTTAGCTCCAGGTCAGAGAAAGCTCAGATTTTGCAAAAATATAATTGCATCCATTTTGCAATGTTGGAAAACACCGGGGTAATGAATCGTCGGTCTGTAGGACTGAGGCTGGTGCGTCGCTGGTGGCTGCTGATAGGGAAGTTACTGCCAGCAGCTCGGCCTTGGCATGTTATGCCCTGTACCTGCCCCGTAGGTTCTTATACTCCACCTAGACCAGACGAGCAGAGAAATCATCGCGGTCCCCATTTTGCAGACGGGGAAGCGCATCGGCACTGCTATTTAGGGCTACTTTGAAGAAACCCAAGCCCCATGAGCTGTCCTTCCCCCTCCGTAGGAACTTTACCACCTGCACCACAGCTGGCGACGTGGCATCCCTGATGTGCAAAATGGGGTCCTCTGGGGATCTGCCCCTCTCTGGTCCCCGGCATCATCCACAGAGGGAGAGACCAAAGGGCCAAGTCGGGGAGAAGGAGCCGCTGTTCGCCTGGCAGCATGGGGCCGGCGTGAGTCACGGAGGTAAGTGATTCACCCAGCATCACGGAGGAAACCTGTGAGCAAGGCAGGAACTGAATCAGGGTTCTTTTTTTTTTTGCTTTTAATCATCTTCTCTCTCTCATTATCCTTAAAGCCTCTACCCAGAGGTGGAGGGGGCTTTGCTCACCAGAAGGGAGCGGGTTAATCACTCCCAGGAGGAAAAGCGCAGAGCAGTAGGAATTGCGGTGCCCCGCTGCAGCCGAGCACCTGCGGAGACTAAAAGGTGATGAATTGCCGTAATTTCTGCTCCCTCCTTTACCTGTGTTTAATTAAATTGGTTTAAGACAGGTCTGAGCGGGAGCCTGACTGATTTGTCTCTCTGTAATTTAAAACACCTGTATGGGGGGGTAGGCTGGGTGGGGGATGCTTGGCAAACCCTGCATGTATGTGCCAGGTTGAAATGCCCTGTGTCTGGCAGCTGCCTGCAGCTGCAGGCGACCAGCCGAGACCCCCTGCCCTGGCCAGCAACGCCAGCGACCCCGGCCCTGCGCCGCCAGCATGAGCCACCCCCAAAGGAGACAGGGCTTGGGCACCTGGTCCCCAGCCCCATCGCGATGTCTCCTCTCTTCCTCTGGTCAAGGAAGCACCAGAGAGGGCAAAGGCAGGATCAGACCCAGAGAAACGGCTTATTTATTTATGGCAAGGAAGGGGCTTTGCAAGCTCAGAGGGCAGGAGGGTTTCCAGCACGGCCGAGTCTGTGCCAGGGGCCAGGAGGGCACCGGAGGGAGCGGGACCGTGGTTGATCACGCACCCCAGGTAGTGGGGAGTACAAAAGGGCCGGGGGATGTGCGTTCATCCTCCCTCGGGCTCCAGCCAGAGAGGCTCAAAGGATGACGCATGAACAACCCGCCCTCCGCCAAGTCAAGCTCACGCAGTCACGGAGAGCTCACAAGAGCTTGGGAACTGCTCAGCCCTGGGGAAAAACACAACAAAACCCCTAAAATAATAAACAGAAGGAGAGTGTGTGTGACGTGCATGCGTTGTGCTTCTCCCAGCAGCCCAGGGCTCTCGCAAGCTCACACAGCTGCAGAGGGTTTCGGTGCTGCCCTTGCGCCAGGCGGCACCAGCCCAGCTCACACCCCATCCTTCCCAAAATGCTGAAAACAGTCCCCTACGCTGTGCCCTGATACCCGCTGTGCAAGGACGGCCTTGCACAGAAACCTCCTGCTGCTGAAGGATTTTGCTCAGTTGCTGTCGCTAGACTGGGACCAGCTTAGCATGAAGCAAACAGGCAGCCCGCAGCCCTCTCTTCCAGCGCTCGCTCAACAAAAGGACCAAATTCGTATTCGGATGCTGCGAGCACAGGAGCAAGAGTCTCCGCAAGCCGGTGTGACACAGCAGGGTGGGAAAGAGGGAAAATTAAGTGGAATTAATTAATCTCGGATGACACTAGATGCTCCATCCCTGATCTCTGGTCACTAGGAAGGTGTTTTTCAAGGCACCAACAAAATTCCCCAGAAAAGCAGCCCTGGGTTTTGGATGCAGAAGTCAGAGGAAGGGTCAGGTTAGGGGAAAGGCCTGATCTGGTTCCCATTTCCATCAGCAGAAGTTTCACCACCGACCTCAGGAGAAGCAGGACTGGGACCCCCCTCTGTACTGCAGACCCCGGGGGGACAGACATGCAGATCTTGGAAGAAAACAACTTCCATTACATCCTTATTAGGGGCAAATTGTTATCCTGACTGCAAACTGCTGCGTACGCCGGCTCAACACATAGGTGCTGGACGTGGCTAGCCTTCATCGGGCGCGCAGTCAGCGGCACAGCGTGTGCTGGCAGCAATTTGCAATGCGCTTCTTCAGGCGGTACAAGCTTTGCTAAGCATGTGATCTACTTCTCACAAGCCAACCTAATGTCTTTAGGAAATCAACAGGAGCCCAAGGCCTCTTGGAAATTCATATCGTAAAACATCCTTTGATTATTCTTTATTTATTTTTCCTAATAGCCAGTAATAAAAAGCATTCTTTAAGGAAATAATTGTGTACAAAGAAAATCAGTCATATGCCACATAGGTACCGTTATTTGCATAATAACGAGGAACCTGATTTTCTCTCTGAGCTTTGTCAAAATAGAGTCATGATCTCGTACCATGTTTTGGATGCATCGTTTTCTGACGCTGTTGAACTGACTAAAACGCCCAGCCCCGTACCTCTGGTGAACCCGGGGCCTGTGGCTGGTCCATCAGCTGGCTCTCCTTTATCGCCTGGGACCGTGGCCGGGTTGCAAAGACAAGCCCCGATTCTGCCCCTTCTGAGAAACCTTCTACTCTCCTCCCAGCAGGCACCAAACCCCAGATCGCAGGGATGTCTCAGCTCTCCTAAGAGCTGCGCTGCCGGGAAACATTACAGAGAGGAGGTCTTCATTAATACTCTTTGGTCTGTCCACACCCATGAAGGCAGCGTGGACCTGGGCAGAGATGCTTGGGCTGGTGCCATTCAGGCTTCCTCCGAAATCAGCCTGGGCACCCACCCCTGCTTTGAGTTTTCCCTGCAAAGTGAAGCAGTGATGCTCAAAAGCAGGGGGACGTCGCGCCTTGCTGCGGGGCCCAGGGCAAACGCTGCGGGCGCGGGGACAGGAGGGACACGGCCGTGCCTGGAGGAGCCACCCTGGGAGGAGGATGAGGAGCTCAGCCCCCGATACCGTGCTCAATTGGGACCAGCGGATGCTCCTGCGCTCCTCAAGCAGTCAAGACTCGGTGTTACCCAGAAAACAAAACCAACACCAAAAAAATCGAGCGTTTTCCATGGAGGTCACAGCTGGGAAAGTTCTCAGGTAACTCCATCCCCAAAGAGTTGCTAAAAACAGGAGTCACACAAAGCTACCTACCTGCCGGCTCATTAAAATAGTCTTTGTGCTCCAGAAATGCATATAAAAGACGCACACAGGACCTGTCATTCTTACAGATCTCTTCTGTTTGCTCATTCTCAGCTAAACTAAGAAATGCCTGAAGACGTCAAAGGGGCTCTTTCAAAGGCAGCCTGGAGACAGAAAGGGAGCAAGCTGGCGCCTGGAAAGCCTCGCTAATCAAGCAAGGGGGATCCGCCTGGTTTCCTCCCTCCCCAAGCGCAGCTCATGCTTCGGCTTTGAAGACCTGTCATCTGTGATGCTGCTTTGCTTCAACATTTATACTGAGAAATTTTTGCCTAGAATATATATATATTTTTTAAACCAGTCCGCCCACCCTTCGCCTCACAGCACGGCTCTGGGATCTCCGAGCAGGAGCATTTCAGAGCCTTAAATAAAGTGTAGGGGAGGTGGCCCAGGTGCCAGGACCACATCCCCACCCCAGGCCATCATCTGCATAAACAAAGGGATTTTTCACAGGATGAGTGCCAAGCAGGCTGTATCGAACACCGGGATCTTTAGAAATTCAGGTCTGTATTCTAATGAAAAGGAGAGACTTTTGCCCCCAGGAGCACTACAAAAATTAATGGATATTATGACTGTAACTACTTGAATCGAATGCAAAGCCATGTGTCACGCAGCCCGTTTGCAATTTTAGCAGCTTATTACAAGCTGTTTACATCTGTCCCTGCTTGATTTAAGCCCAGCAGGAATACAACTAACAAAGTGAGCAAAGTGAATTAGGAGCAGAGATGCTCTAAACATGACTTGTCCGAGCGCAGCCTTCTCCTGGCACCGGGTCCTGCTGCCGCCTGGAGGGGCAAAGCCCAGCAGGTACGGGGGGGAGGCCCAAAGGCACAAACCCAGACACATCCCAGCCCCAGGACCTGTTCCTTCGTGCCCGGTGTCACCTGTGCCATGCAGGCAGGGGACATCCCATTGCACAGCAGAGGTGCCCCTGCATCCCTCCAGCCAGCGAAGCCCCTCGGGCTCTCTCGGCTGCAGCAAGGGGTCAGGTAGGGGCATAGAGAGTGGATTTAAAAGCATCATCAGGGTGCACTTGAAGTAAAAGCACGTTTCTGCAGCAGCCCCAGATGCAGACGTTAACTCTGGGTGCATTCATTAAACCGAACAATGCCTTTGGATGATGTTTGAAGAGCTGATGTAGCTGCTTGTGGCGTGAAAGGCAGAGGTGTGAATTTTCTCCCCTTCTGCACTGTCAACATCTTTAATCTCAACCCGCTCAGCGAGCTGAGCGCTGACACCATCCGCGTCCCGGCTGGCACACACAACTAATTAGAGACACATGAAAGGGGGTTTGCAGAGCAAAAAGCGACTGTGGGTGCACTGTCTGCAGTGGGGGGATTCTTTCAGACAGGACAAGTCACTCCTCTCCCCCTTCCTACGTGGAACAAGGGCCTTCGCTGAAATTTGAAGAGATTGCATTAATAGATCACTAAACTCATCCATCATCACCCATGTCAGCGACGGGTTTGGTAGACAACATTTTGCAGGGAAGTATGGATTTGGGCTGGCATCCCCTGCCCCGAGCTTTAGAGCAAGCAGCAGAGCTGTCGCACAGCTTCACCAACCCGTTGCGCTTGCCATCGCAGCGGTGTTTTATGAATTACTTACAGGTAGTTGTAGTCTCTGGGCTGGTTTAATATTTTATTGTGCTTTCATCGGTCAGATGCAGGACAAGATCCCAGAGAAATCAAAGTCCAGGGCTGAGTCCTGTTAATGCCACCACTGAAGTTCGCTAAGGAGCCATGACTGTGCTGCTCGTCCCTGCGATGTGGATGTGATGCACGTGACATGCAGGAGGAATTATTCATACCAAATAATTTCTCCTGCCTATATTAGCTTCTGGGAGAGGCTGTAGCAAATCCACCGGACCATACGAGCCCAGAGCTTCTGCTAAGCAGCTACTTAACAGAAGCAGATCTGAGAACTGTGTGGCAAAGGGGAAGCTGGGCAAAAAAGAAAGCTCAGGGTTATCCAAAAATCACAGCAAAACCAGCTGCTGTGCAGGGCTGAATGCATCCAACACCTTCCTCCTACCGGAGTAGCCCAAACTGAAGTGTTGGGTTGCCCAAAGCCTCCCAACACCCTTCCCCAAAGGGGGACAGATCAGCTCACACTGGGCTTTCCCCCCTTTCAGTAGCACAGTTTTACCTTTTAGCTTTCATCAGGGCATGGCACTGTTGTGATCATCCCTTGGAGCACTGACCAGGTTGGATCTAGATGATCTTTCAAGGTCCCTTCCACCCCAAACCACTCTATGTTGTATAATGTGGGTTGCCGCTACAAACCCCACAGAAACTGTTCTCGAAAAAAGAATTTCAGATGAGTTTTCCCCAGGAGTCTCTCTGGGCTAACACCACGTTGGCCTCAGCTACTGGTCCATCATTACTGAGCTAGCAGCTCGGGGGGGCTGCGGGCAAAGCCTCTGCAGGTCATTCTAAGACCAGAAGAGCTCGGCTGATGAGGCACTTCCCTCTGCAGTCGATACACAATAAACTTTAAGAAGAGCCCGTCGCAGCAAGGACTGCTCCTCCTGGTTTCAACAGCTCTCATCACCCGCCCAGCAGCTCTTCCCCGCCGTGGCAGAAGCAGCACAGCAGGATTTGCTGCTCAAGTATTTTTTGCAAGGTGTCTTAAAGCCAGATTTCTCTGCAATTCAGAGGAGGTAAACAGGCATTAGGCCGGAGCCGACCTCCCTCCTGGCAGCTCAAGTGGCACGTTTAATTCTGCAGGACAAGGACTTGGACACAGGCTGGTGGCCCCGCTCGGCCGCTGACGGTGTCTTGTTAAGCCAGGGCAACCCAGGTGCCTGGACTGCACATTTCTGAACTACCAAGAGCAAAACAATTGATTTTTTGTTTCTACTTTAATAAATGAGTGGGAAATTTCCACGACTAAGATCAGGAGATGCTCTGAATATTTATGTTATTGTTCACCAATTGGGAAAAAAAGTGCTATAAATGAACATATTTGGTGACCCAATTTGAGTGGCTCATTACAATTAGATCAAGCTAATTGCCAGTCTTGTATTTCATTTGGCAACTTGTTAAGCTAATTGAACAAAATAAAACTAATGAACAATTATAATGAAGTTTATAATTAGACCATTGGAAAAAACTCAGTGTGAGAATATTTAAGGCATAATGAATGTTCGGGAGGTTTGGGGCGGGGGAACAGGAGGTGTCAGTAAATCATGCCACTCTCTCCCACCAAAATGCTTCTTCCCAGGAGCTGAAGTTTTTGGCATATTACCTATTCCCAAATTATGTCAACCTGGCATTTTCCTAACCGTCAATTACATTAATGCCTTTAATGTACATACATGGCATTTATAGTGATCCTAAATTCAGGAATTAGCCCGTTAGTGAGGCAGCTCAGAGTTGGACATTATGTTATAGCTCTTAACTCCATCTTTACAATACGAATCAAAGTCTCTATTAAGGACGGGTTTGTAATGCTAAAAGTTAAAAACAAGCGTGTGGTACAGACAGAGGCGCTCACAAAACCCGACAAGCTGATCTGTCATTTCAGTACAAACCTGCCTTCCCAGTTCAGGAGCCAGGGAGGCAGAAACGGGGAAGAACAGAAAGAGCAAATGCTCTCCACGTGATTAGAGCCATTTTTTAAAAATAGAGTTATTTTCGTCGCATTCAATTCCTACATAGATTTGAATAAGCCCATTCCAGCTTCCTTTCACCCCCTGCTGCTGAAGCACAGAAAATTAAATACCATGATAAGACACAGAGTGACCTTTCGGAGTTTCAATTTACAGGGTCAAGCAGGTACCCACTGAAACCTAATAGAATTGTCACATCAGACTCCACACAGCTTAAAAACTTCTTTTCTTCCAGTTTGTACATGAAAGTAATTATTTCATATATAACTCAGCGGGACCTGAGGTTTTGCATCAGGGAATAAAGGCAGAAACTCAAACTAGGGTGGAAATGCGTTCAACCTTTTCTTAGATGTCTAGAGGTTTCCAGTACTTCTTGCACTCTGAAAGCAAGTGCCAGTTTTCAGCAGGAGCCTGTGGTGCCGAGCACCATACGTACAGGGCAGGGACAAAGGACACACGGTCCAACTAGACCAAAGGGTGGGAGACGAGGAGAATCATCACCGGAGAAGTTAAAGTGTGTGACACTGATCACACTCGCTATTTGTAACCACTGGAACCCCAGCCCGGGGCCCCAGTGATGATAGCTTTCTTCCTCCCATTTAGCTGCTTTACTTTTCCAAAGATTAAGATAGTAAACCAATTCAGGAAAAAAGTTTTATTTTTATGAGCTATCAAAATCTCTACTCCCCCCTCCCCAGTTTTAATTCCAGCTGCATTAACAGAAAATCTCTGTTCTTGCAGCAGTGTCTCAATATTTTTATGCCATCAGAACCAGCTGTCATCTTTTCAATCTAATTACAGGTTTCACCAGGGGAGCGATAACATCCTGGTATCAGTGTGGGTTTGTAGCTGTCTTTGGCACTCTCCATGTTTCATCACCTTACCATCAGCCTTGTTTTGGGGGTTTTTTTTCCTGCAGGTGTCTATCTGTCATCCTGGAACTGCTGACACAAAGACGCTGGGGCCGGGGCTGCCCTCCCCTTGGCTTGCGCTGCTCGGAGCCGGGTCCTGTCCCACTTCAGCACAGGCAGGAGAGAGTTTTGGCAAGGAGGATGCAGGGAGCAGAGCGCCACGGCCACCCACCCCCCCCGCATCCTTCTCTGCGGAGATGCCGCTGCATCACCTGTGAAGTTGCCATCTCTTTCCTTACACTGGCACCTGGAAGCCCGGGGGGCCCAGCACTGCACAGTCACACAGTAGGAGATGCCGGTGCCTCTGAGACAGCATTACCTAACCAGACCAGGTAGAGCAAGGACATACATATCATCAGCGCCCGTGTACAGCCGCAGCACAGAGGGAGTGAGCAGCAGAGAGTCACCCGGAGAGAGGATGAGCTGAGCTCTCCCCGTGACACCCAGAGCATCCCCCTCATCCCGGGCAGGACAGCGACGCTTTGCCTCTGAATCCAAACAGCCACGGGGCTGCCACCCAGCAGCACATGTAACCCCCGCAGGTTACAGGTGTGGATTGTTCTCATTACGGCAACCCTGGCAATACCTGTATTTTTTTGTCCATTGCATGAAATTTAAGAGAAATCCCTCTGTGTGCTTTCCCTGTTAGGCAAAGCACCTGGACAAAAGCAATCAAGCCTTTTTCTCCCCCAGCCCAACAGCCCCAGTAATGCAATTCACACCAGCGGAGTTTAATAACGCCTTTCACCAACACATGCACGGAGGACAGAGGACAGCGGGCTGACAGGCTGATCTCTCCCACTGCTTCCTCCCAACTATTTCATCACTTGGTAACAGCCACCAGGGCCCCCGATGTGCTAAAAGCTCACATACAGGTGCAGGGGTTTATATGGGCTCATGCTGGGCATTTCCTTCCTAATTTCCCTCCCCACATGCATGCACACACCCTCTAATAATAATATGGTTCAGGAAATAGGAACAAACCCTGAAGGGAAGCATGAAATAGGCTCCATGATTCCAGATAGCCAGGTCCACTTAAAGCCTTGCTTGGCATTTGCATTATAAGAACAAATCCCGTACAAGAATCTCTCTTCATGCTTTATACTCTTGCATTAATTCATGAAGTGTCATGTATCTAGCATACTTTATTATACATGAGAACTAGGCAAATTAAAATTCTCAGTTGAATATCACATTTGCACACTCAAGGCCACCTCCTTAGGCCCTGCCAAGGCTTAGAAGTCACACCTGTTTAAACTCAGCTTTTAAACCAAGTTAAACTAGCACAAATTCTCATAGTTTTCTTTACACAATTTATTTCAATTTAGCTTTAACCTCTTCATAGCTAATATAAGCTGAAGAGAAATACATCAGGTTTAAAGGGAAAGAAATGCACTGCCAGAGAAGTTAATTACGATTGAGTTCTTGGGGTGCAGCCACCCACTTGAACTGCCACATCTGCGCCTGTATCCCAGTCCCTTCATCCAGGTGCCCGCAGGACCAGCTGCACCAGGTAAGTCCCATCAGATTAAAATCCACTGCAAAAGGAAGCACACACACACACCTCATGCTGGTGAGCTCCTATAAACACACCTTTTCTTGGGCAACGAAAGATGCCGCAGACCCGGGCAGAGTTCATGAGAGGTGTAACAGCGTTATAAGCAGAGTGGGACTCTCCTCCTCTGGCTGTTCTAGAAAGAGCCCGAGATAAACTCTGCTTTTTAGAGAGGGGGAAAAAGCCCATCACACAAAGCTGGAGCTTAATGGAAATTGGGCTGCTTGAACATGACCCTAGAGCTCTTGTCCCCACCGAGATCAAGAGAAGTTTATAGGTTAAGTGAGACTAGGTTTTGCATATAGCTTCCAAAACGTATTTTTCAAAGTACCAAAGCCAAAACACAGGCATCTCCTAGGAATGGGCGTTCAGCTGCAGGCTCACAAACATCACAGCATCCAAGGATTGCAGAGTGAGGAGCACCGCCGTGACCTCCTCCTCCGGCCTCACTTTCTCCCGCCCCAGACACGCACATCCCCATCCGTCCACCCACAAACCTTCATATCGCTACTGATTTCAGCTCCCCTCTTGACCAGCTCTTACTGCTCAGCTTCAAGCTTGTTCTTATAAAACAGACCCCTCCTTTAAAGGGTGGTGTTCGAGCCATTCTTTTCCATAACACCGCATCCAGGGCTTTGGAGAACAAGGCAATATAACCAAGCCATGTTTCTAATGGCACGCAAACCACACAGTGAGAAGAAATACTCTCCTATTCCTTGGCAAAACACAGGCTGTAGATCAATAGGCTAGAAGTGTTA
Source organism: Aptenodytes patagonicus (assembly GCF_965638725.1). Taxonomy (NCBI): domain Eukaryota; kingdom Metazoa; phylum Chordata; class Aves; order Sphenisciformes; family Spheniscidae; genus Aptenodytes; species Aptenodytes patagonicus. The sequence goes on from NC_134963.1 coordinate 5,385,369, forward strand.
GAAACAATATCTTCGTAAGACTAAAACAGAAAACACACAGGAATATACCCATCAGTGGGACTGTTACCCTGCAACAACCATTTCTTATCTTCCTTTAAATCACTACCGAAGAGGGAACAAAACTGAAAAAGGGATTTTCTTTTTTTTGAGCAGACTCCTCATTAGTGGTGTGAACCTCTACATGTATACTTTAATACGCTATTGTAAACTAATTAACAATCCTGGAGATGTTTTTTCCAAGGAACATTTCAGCTGGAATCTCAGGCTGAATGCTGATAAGCCTCTTGAACTTTGCAAAACCGCTTGTCAAAAGCAGTAAGATGAGAATTCATTAAGGTCTTCTAATTAAGAAGTACAAGGTCCAATTAAGCTTTCACTAGTGTGCTACATAACCCAGTTAAACAATGGCATGCCGAGGATTTTCCCACCCCCACCAACGCCGTTTTATCACTTAAGTTCATCTCCGACCGGTGGTTTGGAAGAATTTCTCCGGCCATCAGAAGCAATGATGAGAAATTGTGTGGACAGCTGCAGCCTGCAACATTAATACTTTGGGATGTCTTATTGTTCTGCAACTGAAATTGTTCTGAGACACTCTTTGACTCACTAATAGCATTTCAGAGACTGCTTCCCTCTCCTTTGCATAACAGATTCACTCCCACTTTGCACACAGATCATGTAGAGCAAGATGCTCAAACTGATGTTGATTATCTCATTATTTGAATCTAAAAAGGCCCCTAATTCCCAGGCAAGGAAAATATGTGTGCTCTCATCAGCTCTAAGGCTGCCATACTGGACTGCGGCCATGCTTCACAGAAATTCGTACCCTGATTTTATTTCTGGAAGAATACAGTGTATGACATGTAGCTTCCTCTTTCTACCAAAGATGTAAAAAAAGATTAAGTTGCATCTTGTTGCTGTCTAAGACCTGATTATTTAAGAGCTAAAAATATCCTCCTCATGAAGGGAGAAAGATGAACCAAGCATTTTTGGATTTATCATCTCAGCTCTGTAGGACACGAGGTCCAGCCAGTAGACAGACACCTCAGGAAACCAGTAACGAGCTAAAAGATTTAAGTGGAGAAATTGCTCAATGCAGAGCTCCAAAGATCACCTATAGGAAGACCGAAGCCTTTGTATGTACTGAAACATCTCTGATCAGAGTCTCAAAGGTGGACAGAGGTTAAGTGCTCAATAAAGTGACCCACTAGAAGAAAGGGAAGTGCAGAAATAGAGAAATGAAGCATTATTCAAAACAACACTTTGTCCAAATCAGTGTCTGTTCCATGCTCCGACACAAGCACGAGCACATCAGGCAATTTCAAATACATTAGTTGACAAACATGTCTTTCCCACCTTACCCAACCTCTTGTGCCTCTAAGCACCAAGGAGACAAGTCACAGAATTTAAGGGCCTGGTCTCATGCTGCTCCTGCGCTGTGCTCCACCACCAGCCTTCTCCAGCAAAGGTCTCTCACGTTCACAGAAGCGCTCGCTATCCACGAGCCTTCTTCTCCCTCAGCAGCCTGTTGAGCACCCAGGATTTCACACGCTATCTAGGAAGGTATTTAGTAACTCAATCTTGATGTTTAGCCACCCCAGACCCCTGGTGTGCGCCAGCTGGAGCTGCACTTACCAACATGAAGACTATGGCAGCACTTGCCTCCAGGGATGTAACATGGGGAAGATCATTCCCAAACATCTTCCATGAAGATTTACTTGGACACCATCCATCACCTGGACACCATCTCACTGCCAGAGCATTCCCTATAGACACCGGTTTTCCCCAAACCGAAACCCTACAGTTTTGTCTCAAGAACAAACTGGCACTCCTTACTAATGCATTTTAAATATTACTTTGACACCCATTTACCTGTGTGACTGACTGCTCTGCCTCGTAAATGATATCCTTTTAAATATGTATGCATTGAACTGAAAGACAATAATGGCCCCAGGGAAGTTGCATTCTATCAGGCAATTACCTGTGTTTTTAAAATCACTGAATAAGTAATTCACACAACCGATTTCTCTTGCACATAACAATAAACAATTTTATCAGCTATGCCCTGCTTGGGCTGTTGTGTACCAGCTCATTTTATTTCTTTGAGAACTGCCACTAACCAGGGAAATTAATTGAAATCATAAGGTAGCAGGAGGGGGAAGTACCTGCTCTGACAGGAGCTGACAATAGCACATTTCTAAAAGGGGAGTGATAAAACTGCATCTCTCAATCGAGTCAAGGGCAAATGGGCTGATTCCATCACATAATTCAACAATCACTCTCAAATTTGCAGAAGACTGAGTGAGAAAAAGCACGTAGCCCCAAGTACCTCTGCTCCGAATTTCCTTGCTGTCGAACATTTATGTCAGAGGCTTAAAGCGGTTTCCAGAACTAGTTCTATTTGCATGCCACTAAAGCCTGCATGTCTAACTTCCCAGCCAAAACACTGTGAGCCCCAAGTTATAAATAGGCAACAAAAATGAAGGGGGCTACACGTTACAAGGTACAACTAGTTACACACTGACAGCCCTGAGGCATCAAGGCTTTCTGGATTAAACACACCCGAGGTCGATCAGCCCTCCCTCAGCTCAGACATTCTGCAAGGGTCACCCAGCTTACGCCTCAGGAGCATCACAGAGCTACGGTACTCACGGGACCTTTTTTGCTGACACTATGGTATCAGGCGCTGCACTACCATGCCAGACCTTTGCTTCGTAGCCAAGCGTCTGGGTGCCACCAGTTTGCAAGGACCCCCTTGAAACCACATCTGACCGCAATTACCCTATGCCCAAGCCCTGGAAAGAACACAGCTAATTTATAACCAAGGATGGGAAGCAGAAAGAAAACTACTCTCCGCTCTTCCTTTGCAAACTGTGATGACTTCAGCTCCCTGCTTTCATGCCAGTGATATTTTGATGGAGTACAGCCACATTCACAGCTCCACAGCAGTATCCAAAGAAAAGGGTCACTTCATTTATTTTTGCTTACCTGCAGTGTAAGTTCGTTGTCTGGAGGACAGGATTTGGAATGGGAGGAGTTGGACTCGGGAAGTCTGGACGGTGTTCCCAGCTCTGCCACAGCCTGCCTTCGAGCACAAGTCATTTCACCGCCTAATGCAAGTACCCACTTACCTCTCCTCCTCCCTGGACTTCCACGAGCTGTTGGTGTCCAGCACTTCTGAAACTCAGATCCTTGAAACCAGCTATAAAGTACATAGATCAATATATAAATATATCTACTTTTTTGTTTGTAACTATAGTCTGGGAAAAGCTTTGCAACATCTGACATCTCTTTGCAAGAGATCAAATTATATCCATTAACAAAACTTTCCAGTGTTTCCAGCAGGATAAAGGATTAAAAAAAGCAGCCTCTAGGCATTGTATATGTTCTTAATGTATCTGCACTTCTAAGCTATCTTTAATTAATGAAATATCCCAAAATTACTTATTAATAAGGATCTGCGGGCTTTGTAAACTCCAGACATCTTGCATGAATTAAAGAACAATATAATGAAGTTTTAATGAATACAAAGTCACAGTTAATGTAAAATTCATATATAGCATGCCAGAGGGGAAAGGAATTTAAAAGTAGTTTTAATCATAGGTTATTGGCAGCTGTATAGCTCATTTTTATACTTTTCTAGTGGGTGCTTGGTATTTATATTATCACATTTATCATGCCAGCACAGTATACTGTCTGACTTGGTACAGTTCAGAGAGTCAAACGGAGACCTGCATTTAAAGGCTCATTTGCTAATGAGCATTTCTGCATCCTGCAGTGAATGCGGAGCTGGTGTCCCCAATGACTTTTGATTCAGTCATAGACCACCTGAGCAGGGCTACTCCTCAGCTGCATTTATAGGCAGTTTCACTCTTACTGAATTATTAGCAGCAATATTTGACATACTCTGCAACAGCCTTCAGCTTACTGGAGCGAGCAAGCTCAGATCCATCACAGGGTGGAAGAAATACAATGAACTTTTACTAGCTGCAGCTAAACTTGAGCATCTGGATTTTGCCCTACGTAATGGAGCATGCACCTTTCAGTCCACAGATGTATCCCTTTTAGCAGCATTAACGTATCGCAACCTACAACTCCTTACTGTACTGACACAAGGCACATTTTCAGCATACTTTCTCCCACTCCCATTCACCTGTGAACTTCTCAATGAGCCAGCCACACATACATAACTAGCAGCAATGTTTTACTTGTCTTGGGCTCTGCATAACAAAACAGGGTAAAACTTTTAGAGAACAATTATTTTGTAGTGGGGTGGACTTGGATTCAAACCATTAAAATCAGTAACAAGTTAAGCTAAAAATGATTCCATGACACCCAATTGAAAGGAAAATAAAAATAAGACAATAACTGAGTGAAAGTTGAAACAAATGTAATATATATTTTACATATATATATATAAAGAATCAATTTATTTTAATTAACTCTTCAAAAGTTCTGAATGCATTCAACACAATTGTAAAGGACATCCATGATTTTAATGCATTAAATACTTAACCCACAAAATTCAAATAGTGCAGGAGATACTGAATGCCAGAGGTTCGGTACAACTACTGCAACTGTATTTGATGAAAACCAAAATGTTTTAGTGCTTCCATTTTACTGTTTTAGTATGCTCATTACAGTATTTTTCCCTTTATAAACTGGAAGGATACGGAGCTAGAAAACATTTTAGTTTTTCACTTTCAACATGACATTTAGTAAAAAAAGTTACAAAAACATCAGCTTTTAATAAACGAACACACTGGAATTCTTCAGCTAACATAACACAGGATTGTTGCCTTACAGCCAATAAAGAACTTCAGAACGAGGAAGCAAAATGGTGTCTTCAACTGCAATGATGTTAATCCAGAGTAATGACAGTAAATTCCATGGAAATAACCTGGAGTTACACCAGGAATAAGGAGGTGATTGCTCCCTCACCTTCTGAACCCCCAGAAGTCTATCAACTAAAAGCTTGAAACAATAGGAAGGTTACATCACAAAATGAAGCAGCAATTACCTTCAAGGGTACCGTGAGATATTCCAAGACTGAAATTATTCTGAGTCAAGTCAAATGGGTTTAGTGCATTATGATTTGGCTTCATAAAAACATTTAAGTGCACACTACATATAGAACACTTCCATGTTTCACGGTCAAGTAGTTAAAATCACTGTATATTCCTTACAGGAAACTGAAACACATGGATTGAAAAAAGAAGTTGCTAAAAATCCAGTTTAAAAAAAGAAAGCAAATATTTTATGAAAGAAATATTCTATTTGCAACTGTAACTTATGCTATGGGTGCTCCCATTTGATGGGCTGCTGATGTAAATCTAACCAGAAAAGATGCACTCATATAAACATCAAAACAGGCAGGTTCCTCCTTCCAGGCTGGAAAAAACTCCAAGATACATGGCATATTTAACCAATAAAAGGGAGCTAAGCTTTACCCAAGCCTTTCATAATGCACTTAATGAAATATTTTTTTCTTTTAAAAGAACCACTGGTATTAAATAGAGCTTTTTCTTTACATACAGTATTGGTATATACAAAACAAACACAGAACAAAGACAGATGCAAAAAACCAAACAAGTGACTTCAGAAGTTCTGAAGCTCAGGAATATTTTGGTACAGGTCCAAAGTCTCTGGGTTTGAGAAAGCTCCCCGCTGCTCAACTTCTTTCCCTGCAATTATTTGCTTCACAGCTACTTCCACTTTTTTCCCATTTATTGTATACTGAAAGACAAAACCAGCAATGAAAAAAGTTACACTTTTCATGTAGTAGCTTTACGGAAATATTCATGTAACCCCCCACCAGTCCCAGAACTCAATGAAAATTTAGCACAATGTCTTCCCTTCTCTGTTACACTTGAGGCACCAGAATCTTTCTTCCAAAAAACCACTTGAAGAGTAAGCGGAATTCAAAGAAGAGTTTTTATGTGACTTTAGTTTATTACTCCTATTTGGTAATACTGTGACAACATGATCAAGCTCCAACCAATGAAACCAGATCAGAATCATGGTACAAACACTAAATCTGTAACGTTTTATGTTCTGACACATCCATTTTTCAAACAATTTTTAGTTTTCCAAGGGTGGGCTCAAAGCCCAAATCCATTGGGCTTTGGGAGAAGAAAACCATGACTTTCATATCTTAAATGGACAGTCTTTTTCTAATAGGGTAAAGTGAAGCACTAAGCTTAAGTCCTCAATATTAAAATGTTTCAAGACAAACCATAACAAAGGCTTTCCCTCCACATATAAAGCATAAAAATTGTATTACATTGTGCTACTCTGCAAGTAAGGACATTGCAGACAACAAAACCCCTAATTCTTCTCTTCTTGGGATCAGACCACTGTAATTTCTGACTAGTACAGTCCAGTAAGGAAGAACTACTCTAATATTATTAGGAACTGTCAAGGCCCATTTTAGAAGACAATCTCTGCTTTTATGGGTACCAAGGCTTTAATACCACCTTCATTCGGGCTGGTACCACTGAGAACTTTTGGGAGAATGACAACTTTAAAAAGCTGACCTCTAGGTATCTCCTTAGTCTTGCTCTGAAAACAGAACCCGCACTTGCTTTATTACTGAATCTGCTGATAGAGCAACCCAGGTTGTTCCTGGCCTTCAAAGCCACTGAAACTCCTGAACTCCAGGCATCACCACTTTTCATTAGAGATCTCTCAAAGCTGACTAAATAATCAACTCAATACACTCTTGCAATACTGATCTTGATACTAAATCAAACTTTTCCCTATTAAAACTAAACTACTGAAGTCATGTGCAATCCTACCCTCCCAAACCACCTTAATCAACCACTCTTCCTCCTCAACGATTAGCAACCTAATTTTCACAACTGCTCAGAAACCACACCACCTCAGTGGCCTGCAAGGGAACTGCCCCCTTTAAAAAAGATCAGACTGTTCAGCAAAGCAAATTTGTTTACTTTAATCAGTAAACATCTTGTGGATGTTGACTAGAATGCTTATCTAGTCAGGACAGGACTAGAAAGATTTGCACTAAGTTTGCAGTATGTTTTAACACCTGGGTATCTCATTAAAAACCATGCTTTGTATTACTAAAGTCCTAATCACCTCAGCACAGCTATACTATTTCTACCAGTATACAGCATCAGTATACAGTCAGGATTAGACTGTATTTTCAGATGAGGATTCAAATACATTTCTAAGAGTAGCAGAAAATAGAGAGGTTTCCCTTCCAAGCAAAACTTTCAAAGAAAGATGGGAGACAGCTTTGATCACTTTACCACTGGCATATTTACCTGAAAGGTAATTAAAATTCACTCAATTGTAAATTCAGTCAAAGTGTGAACTAATTAATGATCTAAGCAGGCTTTCCTGAGGGGCTGCCCATCACAAACACCTCACTGCCATCAACTTCATGCTGTACATTCAGGTGATTTACACGGTTTACAAGTTCAACACTTCATGCAGAAGCTAAGTTGCAGCCCAGAAAACCTAGACTTCACCATTTAACAGATGCAGGGGATTTTACACTCATGCAAAGACGACATTTTGAGCCAAGTATTATTTGCCAACAGTGGCCTGAAACAGAAGTAACTCAACAGATCAGAGGCATATCACTGTGTGCACTATATAGGCTGGCAGTCCTGAACCCTAGACCACTTTCACACAGAAACCTGCGCTGCCAGTAAATGGGTATCAGAATATCAAGCAATTAGTCTGAAGTGTCAAGCCTTTTCTCTAGACACGCTCAAGTCTACGTGCAAATGGACTTGAGACAACTATACTCTGCACCCCCATTCTGCTGCTCATAGAGCTGTTGGAGACTCTAGCATCAGAGAGGACTATAAAAACCAGGCATTCCAACTAAAGAGTTCATACAGCAAGGAAGAGCATTGTAGAGTAACGCAGCTCCAAAAGACTGAGCATGCAGAACCTTTAGCTATACACATTTCTCTCTCCCACTCTCATAGGCACGAAGATTTTAGTTTAGTTACTGCTACAGTTAAGACAGTGATAGAGCTACATTTAAGTGTCTAAACAGATGTAAAAGTGAAATGGTTTACAAAATGATTTTATAAATTTGCTCAGTGCTCTCAGCTTTCATAAGAATGTCATTTGAAACAGGAAAACAAAAACAAAATAAGCTTATGGGTAGCCAGAAAAGCTAAAGTTAAATTACCTTTTAAATATTTTCCTTTAAAGGGCTTAAGTATATATTACTGAAAAAAAGCAACACATTTATAAACTGAGAATGGGCATTTTTAGGTATTGTTAAATAACAAAAATATGTTTAGCTGAAAAGGAGAAGAAATGATGTTGCTAGGCAACATAGACAAACTATTTATAAAGCTCGAATACACTTTTGAGATGCTAAAATTTCCACGCATGTGGGTTTGAAGAGCAATGACAACTGCTCCTTAATTACTATTCAAGGTGACAAAGAAAAAAAGTAGGCAGCATTTTTCATGACATACCGGAATGCCTTTGGTTTCTAGAATGAGGCTTGGAACATGCCTGGCAGAAAGCGCTATACGTATTGCATCTCGAATTCTTTTCACCAGATCCTCACTGAATGCACGGTTTAATGCCATCTTCAGGAAGAGTATCACCCTCTCCTCCCCATCTTTGTTGTACTGAGGAACACAGAGGCTATCGGAAACCTCCTCAAAGGCTTCAACTGAAAATAAAGGAAGAGTCCTTATTAGCACTTGCATTTGTGTATTATTTGGCATGCACATTTTTTGTGGTTGCACCAAAAGAAGTATCACCTCCCCTCGAGCTGCAAAGGCAAAACAGACATCCTGGCTAGGTTATTCTACAATGAGCTTCCCCTCTGGGTGCTCTGAAATTTTAACTCCTGCTCAGGTGAAAATCCAGGTTAAGGACCATATATATTTAGGCCCAGGACAACAAAATTTTGCTATAACTTTTGGGACAGACAACAAGCTTTTACACTAAGCCATTTTCTTTGGCTCTCCTCACAATCCCTATCGCTGCACAGACAGAAAACTAACATGCCTGATCACACAAGAACAAGCAACAGGTCTTTAAGTCTTAGATTAGCACCTTCGCAGGCAGTTTCACCACCTTCCACAAGATAAACCTTCTTTGAAACATGAAGCACAAACTCAAGAGCTTCATCTAATTATCAGGAAAGATACAATAAAACCAGTGTCAAGAGCTTGTCTTGGGGAAGAAAACAGAAGAGCCTCAGAAGTTAAGTATTCTTACACATCTGCATGATATTAGTCTGTAAGGCCTTGTCATATGAAAGCAACACCTTATGGAGAACACACCTCAACTACTCATCTCCAGTCCTACAGATACTTCAGGAAAGCAACCAATTTCAAGTCTACAAAACAGAATTTTACTGTTAATGCCAATATGCTCTGTACTGTCTTTCATTTGAAAAACGGCAAGTCTTATTACTTAATCCTTCCAAACACCTTTATAATGCTTGCATTTCAGATTTAAGGCAACAATGTCACAGCTGAAAGAGGTGGAAAGTTAGTTTCATACCTATGTTATAGATTTCAGAACTTCCGAATCTTACTCCATTTGGATTTAATGTACCATCACTGAAAAATCACACACAAGTAGAACAAAGAAGCATTAAAATGTGATTAGTTTGATGAAAAGAGAAAAATTGATGCAATTAACCAAGTCTCTCTAAATTTCATGCAGTGAATATGCAGCTACATTAGAAACAGAATTTTAAAAGATTTTGATTCAAAGAGGCATTTTGCTCATTAGAATGAAGTTGTACAGGAACCTCAACATTATTCATTCACCTTTCCTAGTCCCTCCCCTTTCCAGTAGCCTACAAAATACACACATACCACTGACAAAATAGACCAAGAATCTTTGGAGTACTCCATCATATTGCAATTGCGTATCATTACTTTCCAGTCTCTTATAGCTGGAACTTGTGTTTCATATATAGCAGCCTCACGCTATATGTCCATTGAGTAGGTCTATTTGTGACAGTGCCAGACACAGCTTCAAGGCATTCACTCAACTTTGTTTCGAAGAGCAACTTTTAAATGCAAGCAGAAAATTTCGCCACAGTTGTGATCCTGAATGTCTGTGATGGCTAACACAAGCACAACTTAACACCTGACCTTCTATAATTAAGTTTTGCTGTAGAGGAAGTCAATGGCAAAGCCGAGACCAAAAGACAAGTTTCCTGGTTCACCACCTTGAATGTGCTGCACTCTCAATTCAAACTCTTTTATAAATGATCATTATAAACCATGGAACACAAAACCAAGTCCAATACTGTCTTGTGTTCACATATACAGAAGTGGGGTAGAACCTTGAAATGGGCTCTCTTCCCTCAAATTAATCAGAGCAGCTAGATTAGAGGGTTGAAATCTACAATACTGGATTTAACAAAACTAATATAAAGCTAACAGGCATGATGGAGAATCACGTACATTATGCTCTAAAGTGAAGTTTGCAAATTTTAACACTTGTTTACTCAGAACACTTTCACCAAGATACTATACCTGCGACCCAGCATGACAATTCCTCCTGTTTTGGGATTAATTTTGCAGTAATCACCATGGGCCCAAACACCTATTAGAGAATGACAGAAGTTAAGCAGCTAATTTCTTATTCATCAGTCATAGCAGACATTTGTGTAACTCAACTCATGTAACTTAGTAAAATACATACAAAAATGTAACATATCAGATACTTTGAGAACTGCCCACAGCAAATGTAGCAGTACTTAACTACACAAGCAATCCACCTTGCATTTACTACAAAGAGCTAGCACGTACAAGAGTAGCTCACATATTAGGATCAAACACTAGGTTATCTTCCGATTGCTTGTTTGCATGACTATACAGCATCCTTTAGAAAACAGATGAATAGCTTCTCTGAACACCACATTTTGAGGAAACTGGAAGAATCTTCCACAAAGGTAACTATATTCCCACCAGTCTTTCTTGATCTGCTTCCTTTATGATGTACAATTCTGTGCAAGAAGCTTTCTGGGCTTGCACAATAGGTCCTAACAATTCCCTAGGGAGCTTATGGGCTTAATGTTCTTGATTTGTGTCAATGTAAAATCCGATTTGACTTCTCAGAGCTGGAATAGCTTTTAAGATTGATACCACTACAGCAGCCTGCCACAAACAGAAATACAAGCTAATTCTACTAAAATTTTTCTAAGGAAAAAACAATGCGCACATAAGACCATTTTCTAACTTAACTGTTACAACCTTAAGCCCATTTACAAGGAAAAACAGAAAAGGGTTTCAGACAGAACATCTGGACCACAGTTATTTCAGTCTAACAACTGCCACACAGATTCCCCCCCCCCCCATTTATTGTTGTCAGGCTTACATGCAGACTGCAACTTCCACATTCCCTCAATTTTCCTATACGATTATCTGCTGCTGTACGTCCTGACTTCTCTTGTGAATCCACTCTGTGTTGCTGCTATTTATAAAAAAGCTTCATCTCCAAAAAGCAGCAGCTTGAGGTCCTGCTCCTACAAAAGCCCTTGCCCAGTAGGCAGCAGGGAGTTCAGCATTGCTGTGCCACATAAGCAAAAGCTCTGGATGAGCAGAGACCTCCACAATTATTAGGAAGAAAGCCTCTGGCCCACAGTACCTCTTCCTTTACTCTTACCACCACTGGAAGACTATGAATGCGGAATATGCATGTCTGAGGCAGCATATACTTAAACCTCATGCTAATGAGGTAGCAGGTCAGCACTTATCCCTTAGGACTCACTCCTCCAGCTAGGTAGGAGCAGTCTGGCAGAGGTGCAGTAGCACTCATTAATGGAGGATTGATCCCTGACCTATTCAGCACTTTCATTTCACACTCATGCCAAGCAGTCTATGTCTGCACTACAGATTATCAGGCTGTTAGTCATATCTGCCTAATGAGAGCAGGAGTAAAATGGGATTGGAGCTTTCCAGAGATTCTTAAACTGATTTGGATCCATGTTCAGAACAAAGCACTGGAAAACAGAGTAAGATATTATGAAACATGCTGTGGAGTTCTCACCCTGGAAATCCAGATTCAAAGCTGCACCTGCCTATCACCGGGCAAGAATAAACTTGTACCTTCCTAAGAGCAGCAATACAATCTATAACCTTGGTCGGTTTGAGCAATATCCAAAGCCCTTCATTACACACCTGGGAATTTTGAAAAATAAGCCTTCCTGTATTTGTTTCCATTCTCATCATTCCAGAAGTGTGTAGGCTGACAGGGAATCGGCTTGGTACAAACCAGCTCTCCGCTTTCACCCCAAACTGGTTTTCCTGTTTACAAAGAAAGAGGTATTTTCTGCATTTTCCTTCTGTAAACAATAGAGTACCAAAGCAAAGAGCACCTACAGTTATTACTTACGTGCCAGATGCTAACGTACACATGAGACGAGCCATGACTAGTGGTCTTAACAGCTTTTGTTCAATTCTTAAACTCATCCCTACCTTAACCTCAGTAACTTCAGGAGAGTTACACCGCAGGGTGAAGCCAGCCTGGCATCCACAGGAACATAGCTAATGAGCATGCACACCAGAGGCTAGAATTTGGCCTGATGTGCTTTATCAGAGTAGTGGAAGAGGAGGGCCTTTTTACACATTTATTATCTTCACTAGAGTCCTGTACAATCCAGATCAAGTGGTTCCAGATCCAGGTTTTGCAGAACATGTTCCCAAAGTGAAATCACCCATTTACAGATGTTTACCCATCTGACAACTGAAACATAAGGTCATGTAACTACTGTATTTCATAAGTGTACATAATATTTTGGATAATAGTTACCTTCATCATTCCATGCTTCTACAGCCATTCCAAGATTTCTGGCCTGAATTTCTCCTTTGTAAACTGGAATTGTAACATTCTGACCCATGAAACACGAAATTATATCTGTCCCACCTACAATAAAAGTAGTCTATTAGAATATACAGTACATTTTGGAAAAAGCAAAACTGTTCTAGAGAACAGCAAGCTGCCACCTTTGCCAAATGCTTCTGATCCACATTAAGCAGCATAAAATATACAGTCAGTACTATCTAGGATGTTATGTGACAATAAAAAGGTTTCTTTTCTTACTTTATGTCTTTTTATGTGTATGCCCTTCATGCAGAAATACTCCTTAATGCATAACTTTTCCTCTTCCAACAGTTTCTTTAATCTCTTTTAAGGAAGCTTCCGTTTATGTAAGAATGAGAAAATAAAAGAGGCCCTAGTTTACAGACTTAGATATCTAAGATCACTTAAGAAATGTTTTCTTGTTTGTTTTCATTAGTTTCAACTAAGCAGTCAAGCTATTCCACTCAGTATTTACTTTGCTTTTATACCTTGTTCTCATTAGCACAGATGCTCGGCAGGAACCATGTCTATAGGATGAACAGTTATCTTAATAAAAACAGATACTGTTAAGTGCTTACTTAACTGGAATATTTATAGTTGTTCTACAACTTCAAGGAAGTAGAATTATAAGACATAAATCAATCCTGTTAGCTTTACTCACAAAAATAGTCTTCTGCATTTGAGACTATTAATGTCTATAGTAGCAAGTTCAAGATTCAGCACTACTCCTACTAAGACCAGAGTCAGATGACTTTAGTAGCAGAATAGTCAGACTTTAAAAAGTCAAACTAAAGAGTTAAAAAGCCCTTTGAAAAAGTCAGTCCTTGTTACAAAGCAGAATGAGGAGTTCTGTGGTGGACCTTACATGAACAGAAGTTGCCTCAGCTAGCACTCCTCACAACAAACTGCACGGTATGTGGGCTTGATATTTCTCTAATTATATAATTTACAAAAGAAATCTGTCTGCAGTGCCAATTACTTGGCACAAAAGAATTGAAATGGGAACATGGAAAAACCTCTCCAAGAGGTATTTTCTGCTAAAGTCAGCTATTTGCAGAACAGTATGTTCTGTAGGTTAATACTCTTTTTTTTTAATCTCACCCCGCTACTCTTAAGGACAGCCAGTCAAAATAAATGATCCTGCTTAAAAAAAAGCTAGAACCCAAAACATCCACATCAGAAACATTCCACCTAAAAGCCTTTGAGTGTACAAGCTTCATTATGGCACACTGAATTATGCAGAAAATCTCTGCACTAAAAAGACAGTTAATTCCAGTTTAACTATAACCAAGCCTGGACAACCCAAGGCTTAAGCTTCCCAAATATACAGCAGCAAACAAGCAAGGAGGAAATGGACAGGCAATGAACAGAATTAGTAAGATGCATGCAGCATAAAAGCATCACCTGAAATGGACCCCAGGAGGACACTGCTTTTTATGTGTTTGTAGACATACTCATAGCTTTGAGATTTGAGCGGTGATCCTGTAGACAGTATAGTGTGGAGTGTTTGGAGATTGTGTGTTTCACCTTAAGGAGGAAATCAACAAAATAGGTTAAGGTAGAATTTTTTACAAGAGTTTGTAACTATTTGTCACTACAATCCAGAATAATTACATAAAGGACTTTGTGACAAGATGCAGGGCCAGAACCTGGAGAGGAAAGGCAGGAGGGAAGATAAAAGGGATTCAATAGCTTTTTGAAGCTTACCTGGTTTTAAATTTTTCTCTTCTAGCACAGCCAGCCACTTTGCACCTGTTCCAAGGATGGTGATCCTAGAGGGGAAAAAAGTTTAAATGTTTTGCATATTTAAATATGCTAAGATTCTAAAGACCTGCAGTTCCCACTACAGTACGCAGAGGCTGTAGACACTCTGTACATTGATTAGTCAAGCAATGCAGTCTCTTGAAGCTTTCTAAGTGCAAGGCACATCCTTTTGAGCAATCAAAATCAGTCAGATCACATGTCATTTCTGCTGCTTTAAAACTTTTAATTCTATCTTGAAATATTAAGCAAAGCTTTCCTACCTCGTGGAAAACACTCCCTTTCATTTACAGGAATTCGTAACTGCAGAACACTCCAAAGACATCACAAAATGTTATAACGTTTACTTCACTAATGGGTTCATGGGCCATAATTGCCACTAAGCTGTTTAACACAAAACTGCTGCCTTGTTACACTCTTACATATAAAAATTTTGCCATTTCAGGGCACAGTTTAACAAAGAATACTTCATTCCAAAGACAGCAAGCAGCCAGTGATTTTCTCTTAGATACCTGTTCAGTTTCCACTGATGAAAGTCTGAGTTGCAGGTGCCTAACTGAACATGAAATTTGGCCTAGCTAACTGCACAATTGAATTCCACCCTTGCAAAAAGTGTATTTAGAGCTCTCCAATGCAACATAATTAAAACTTGCAACAAAGGCTGTAGCCCTTCCCTACTCTATCGATGGAAGTGCTAGTTTAATGTTTCTGCTGACTTTTAGGAAATCCTCTTCCCTGCCTTCTGCTAATTCATTTTATATCACAGCAATAAACTCACTCAAGAAAATGCATAGAGACAGATAAGGATAAGGGATACAGTCTGAGCGCGCAGAACATGGGCAATACATACATCAGTAGAACTTAAAATAAGATCCTGCTATCTTTGCTTTTACTCCAAAAGCAAGATGGAAGGTAGAACAGCTCTTGAGATAATAATACAGTTCAGAAACGGTGAGAGGACTATTTCAACACTATCAAAAGGAGACGTCTTCCTCTGCCATTTAGGTAGATTACAGTTACTGAGAGACTGCCACCTCTTGGGTAAGGACAGGGACAGGCTATTCACACAAACACATTGGTGCACAGAGCAATTTATCAGGTACATGGGAACAGCACCGTAAGAGTCCACAGAAGTATACCGCTCCTCCAGTTACCATGTACCACAATCAGGCAAACTATTTTTTACTCGTGTGATATCTTACTTTCCTTCCATGCTTCAAATTATTGCTTATTTTACAGTTAGAATACGTACTGCTTCTCTGTTTATTTTTAAGCTCTTTGACACTTCCTCTACAGCACATGTAGAGCCGTCTCCTATTATTTCCTTCCAAATGCTGTAAAATTGGTGGATGGTGACTAAATACAGTTCACTTGAACAGACCTTTAATTGATGTCCACTTAAGTAATTCTTGTCATGAAATATGAGATATCTTGATGATACTGTAAGAGTATGCTATCTGAAGGAAAGTATGGTACATCTTCAGAGAAGTAAGGTAGTCTTAACATGTTGAAACCTTTTTTTAAATATGTAACATATGACTGAGTTGGGAACAGACTGCATTGTGAAGTACCACACAGATGGCCACCGCTTTTAGCACCAGATTACAAAAGTGAGACATGCAGACACATTTCAGTTATCTTCACTTACTTTTGGCATGTAGAAACAATGCTTAAAAATAAGCTGTGTTATTTCTTGATTCTAAATTTTTGCCTGTTGTTCTACTGGGGAGGGCCTGGGGGGTGTCTTAAGTTTGTGGGTTTGTTTTGTGGGTTTTTTTTAACTGAAAGCATTCTGATTAGGCATTAACCTTCAATTATAATAGCCAGAGACAAAATGTCAGTCTTTAAATACTACATGTCACAGAAGACAGAGTGAAGTTTAAATTATTATCAAAAGTCAGAAAGAAAAATCTTTTGGCATCCACTTTCCACCACAAATGAATTAATTTTAATTAGCAATTAAAAAAGACACTCATTATTTTACCAGTAATATCATTCAGATCTACTCTTTACAGCCAATTGGCAAAGCAGGGAAGTTACAAAAAAAAGTTTAACCACTGTACGAAGCTGTACAAAGCTAGATACCATCACAGGATTTTACAGCTGTTTATCCAATACCTGCCATTTCTCTAGGCCTCGAGAGAGGGCACTGTGAGCACTTTTAGTCACAAAGAACTGTGTAAAACAATTAATGAACAGCTTGCCAGGGAGAATTAGGCATTATAGATTAAAAAGCAAAATATGAAAATATAAGCAACCCTGCTGAGCCTTTCTAGTCAATTTATGTCTTTAAGTCAAAGTGCTATATTGAGTCTTATGTTGAGCTGCTTGAAATAAAGGATTCTTATTTTCTAAGTTCTGAGTGTGCTGAGAAATTACTCTTCAGATTGCTCCCAATTACTGCCTTTTGAAAAGCCTGCTCTTGAAAACTGACTATTGAACCAAAATTCTTTGTTTGCTTGGAATCCAAATACTTGACTCAAATTTGAAACAATCAGCTGTCTCTTCTGCTCTCTCTAAGACTGTTTTAGTCTTTGAGACTTTTTAAAATTAAAAAGACTTTAAATTTTAAAAAGTAGTTCCACTCAAGGCTAAGCCGAAAGATAAACTGTGTCATGCTACGTACTAGTTTCTGACCAAAGGAATGACACCTTTAATGAGGTTGCTTGTGTGCAGTCATTGTAACAGGAGCAAAGACTATTATCCTTCCATTTAATCTTGTTTACATACCCTAGTCTGTCAGTCAAGTCCCAGAGCACATTTGGTGATGGAATTAGAGGAGATCCATCATACAGGACCACTGAAGCTCCTGTAGCAAGTGCAGTCACTAACCAATTCCACATCATCCAGCCAGTCTGGAAAAGAGAAAACACCTACATTAGTTTCTATCTTTGTCAGCTAGCTGTCCACTTTCCTGGCAGCTCTATCACAGGATCAGGAGTGTTGCTTGCTGTCATATGCCGGTAGAGGAGCTACAGGCAACTAGGAAGTTATGGACAAGCGTAGCTCTTGGCAGAATCATCCGGACCAAAGCATGCTCCCTGCCCTTATGCAAGATGTGCCATCTTGCCCTCCACTTTCCTTGCCCAAAGTTTTCCTGCTTTAAGAAAATGTTAAACCAACACTTGAGTTTAGGCCCATCTCTGCTGATTACATCCAATTGTACTATTTAGGAATCAGAAAATAAGGCTGGAGCACTGTTTATCCTCTCACCTGTCCCAGGACTGGATCAGCTACATCTTCCTGATGGATGTTCATCTAACTTATCCTTACAAATACCTAATAAGATGGGGATTCCATACCTCCCTATCATATATCTTTAAAGCATGAGAGAGACAGCATGAGAGAGCAAGAAACAGGACAACTTTAGGACAAGGTAGTTATAATGATTCCTCCATGGCAATATTACAAACTGACTAGTAGTGTTGAAGTTCAGAAAGGAACTCATGCGGAAAGACATTAGCCTTCTCAAACCATTACAGTAATAGAAGACTTCGGAATGATTTTCTTTACCACAGCATTAGAAAAAAAAAAAAACACCACATAAATGAACTCCTACACAGATGAGTTTTATTCCCTTTCCTTTACTAAACTTAGAGTTGTGCAGCTTCTTTCCTCCCCACCAAAACAAAGACATAACAGAAATTCTCATCTTCAGTATGGTCAAGCCTTGCATGATGCAGGAAGGTGGAGCCTGTTTTGCAGGTGATATTGATGAGGCAGTTAGATCAATAAACCTAAGAGACTGTAAAAATCAATCCATTTTCCTCACTAATTAGATCAGAAACATTTAACATGGGTTTGACCTTTCATCAGAAGGGTCCCTGTTGCATTTTATTATTCCACCTGATTTTTTTTTAACTCAGTTAAACAGGACAATCCCTTGCAGAACAAGAATTAAAAATACATAAAAATGTACTTGTAGATTTGTAGTAAGAGCTCTCCCATCTTTATAAGAAAAATATATTGGAGTGTTTTTTAAAACGCCTTAGTAAGCCACACTTGCCGTTGTATAGTACATAATAATGTCATTGCTGGTCATGTTGCTGTGAAGAATGTGTTCCTTCAGATGCTGTATTAGCGTACCCTGAAAAAACACAGTGAAAGAAAAATGTAAGTTCACAAATGAAAAGCAGAACTCTGACAGCACATTAAGACTTCAAAAAACCTAATGTTGTCAATCCTTCGCAGGATGTACTCCAGGATTACAGGCAAGTATTTCCTTTTAACCACAACTGAAGTAAATCCCAGGGCCTATCTACAGCAGCAGCAATTGCATTCTCCATTTTCTCACATAACATTTCAGCCTCTCATTAGACCTCAGCAATTCCCACTGCACATCACTTGTAAGCCATGGAATAAATAACTTCCTTCACTTCCAACTCTGCCCAGCCAGAGTACTCCATGCAGGCTATGATTTTAACAGCATGCTGACTAAAAAAGTCAAATTTTCCAGGATAAGCCCTTTGACAGAGTTTCATTTCCAGTGTATCCAGGCAACTGGGAGGAATGAAGGACCTAGAGCTGCTATAAACTGCAGCAGCTGTTACACATTAACACTGTTTATCCAAACTATCTTATCTATTAAGATCTAGGAGACAAGACCTAACTATACACATCTCTCAAACATTGAAGTGTCTAGCAATGTGAAAAATGTCACTGCTCAAAGCATCAATATTAACAATAACGTAGTTAAATATATTACTTCCTTTTCTCTTTTGTTGGAAATGCCCCTGAAGTACCTTTCTGATCATGATTAAAGCATAACTTGTTAGGATAAATAAATTTACAAACTACTTCACTAAGTCACTTCACTGCAGTGACAAATTAATGTGGTTGATTTTAAAATAAAGATGGTTTTTGCATTTATGCAAGGAGTTATAGTGGAACTATTAAGAGCCTCATAAGCATGAAACAAGATTTATGCTGAAAGAAAATAGATTACAGATAAACATTTGAAATGAAAAAGGAGAGTCATAAAACTGGCACGCGCTTCGGGAGAAAAGGCAGAAAACATTAAATAAAAGTAAAGGAGTAAATCTTATTTTCTCTTTGCAACTCAAAGGAACCAGGTCTGAATTCACCTGCTACTGTTTGAATACACTAAGCTGTCACAATGCTGCCACCTAGCTATAGCTACCATTATCTATATTTAAAAAGTGAAAAAAGTTCAGGATTTCGAAACACTGTCTAACTTAAGTGTTAAGGTTGCCAAAAGAATTGCATGTGTTAACATAATTATTCCATTTATAAGAGTAAGCACATTGCCTCTGCAGGAGAATCTGAAAGAGCCACACAAAGTAGTGAAATTAAAAGTCAAATTAAAATAAATATTGGCTTTCTTTTTCCTCCATTTAGTTGTTGCTATTCCACAGTTTTGGAACCAAAAGAAAGTTTAACAATGACTTTAGGTAGAGACTATGAACTATTCCTCTGCAAAATCTGGTAACTCTCAGTCTGGAAACAAAGGTATTGTGGTAGAAAGCATAGCTGTTCTAAAGAGCTAACGGCCCAAGATGCCCTCTCAAGTTTATTTATAGGACTTGTATGACCCTCAAAATAAATCCTAAGCATTTAGCATTTCATGACACAGATCTGGTAGCTGATAAAAACTTACTGGTCTGCTTGTCTTCATTGGGCTTAACATACGGCTGATAAAGTGCTGAGCATCTGGAGTGTCAAAAAAATCAGTAGGCACTGCTGCTCCTGAGCCACGCTATTGGCAGATAAGGGACCGGTGCTAAGCGGTTACACAGCTGAGAGAGCCGCTACTCATGGCTGCTGGTCTCAAACCAGCAGTGTTCTCTACACAGCGTTCAGAAAGAGTCTAAGATGAAAAATCCTCAGAGCGATTTGCCTACAGTTAACACAAGAAGTCTGCAGCAGCGCAGCTATTTAAGCCCAGGTCTTGTGAGTCCTTACGATGGATAGAAATGAACTGATTAAGATTTTACCAAAAAAATTCTCTCCTTAGATAGCTGGGAATATGGAATAACTGAAAAGGGGCCTGTATGAATGGGGTAAGAAGCAGACTCAACATTTTTAGGACTTCAGAATAACAATTACTCACTAGTGTTTTTCAACAACCCTCCAAATGTCTTTCTGTAGCACACCCAGTTGTTCAATACGATACAGCTTTGCAAGACCAGAAAAGTCTCACTCCCTCTGAGGCACTACATTTTAAATCATCTCCAATGACCTGGCTTCACTTTCATTATTTACATATGCTATTTCACTGTGTGTCAAGAAAACAGAATATGTGCAAAGAAAATAGACCAGAAACATACTGCAGAATTAGATAAACTGAGTTACGAATTTGAAATAAGCTGCCTATTAGCATCTATAAGATCAGTACAGTAACAAAACAGCATTGAAGCACACCGCAAATAAGCAGTAAGCAAAACGTCTTTACTAAAATGTCATCTCTTCTTGCGTTTTTAACTATCAAAACCAAACTTTGGTTAATCTGAGGCTGGAAAATGAGACAAAGACTGTGGGCTAATTCTGCTTTTGTTGAAATCAATGAGAATCCTCCTATTAATTACAGTGGAAACAAGATTAAGCCAAGAACAGAGGAACCCAATCAAGTGTGCAGAAGACATCTAAGAATTTCTTTGCATGGATTTTATTGTAGGCCCTATTCAAACTGACACATACAAAGCATGCAAACCAAGGAAGCCTCTGATGCAGCAATTTGCTTTTAGGCCAGAGGTGTTAGCACCAGAACTTAAGAAAAAAAAAAAGAGATCACCCTGCAATACAGGAACTACAGAGCTGTTCAGCAGGAACACAGAGTCCTCATAACATATCCCATTCAACAAGCCATCACATTCCCTCCTGCCCAGCAAGGATGAGTAGTCTGTACCTAAACTCTAAGGCAGCTCTGTATCAACTGAAAAGATGATTCAGATGGAGAGCAGAGGCATGATTAAGGGCAAGCTAAGCAGCCATACAGATAACATGGGAAAAGAACGAACTTTGCAACAGAGTAAAGTCCTGTTGTCTGATCTACATCTGTGTTTTTTCATCTCCCTACTGTTTATCATGCATAGCTGAACAAAACACCTGTCCTGTTTTTGCTAATCCATCTTTGCAAGTACTTAACCAGTCTAAAGCCAGCACAGCTTCAAAACAGCTGTTAAACTTCACAATATACCTCCTTTTTTCTTTTTCACAAACACAGGATTTGCGTCCCAAAGGGACCATTTTATACGTCTGGTATGACCATGCTGCCTGGTATGATCTCCTACTGATAATATATAAAGCAGAGCATTTACAGGCAGCATGGGATTTGTCTGCGGGCAAATCCTCCAGTCCTTGCCATCAAGGAGAGGCAAGAATGCACACACTATGGGCGTAACAAAGCGATCCTACCCTCAGGCTACCTAGACAACTCTATAGCCAGTCTCCCAAGATGCTCATCCTGACTTTCAGAGCAAACAGCAGAAACAATGGACACTGGCAAATAGTTGTGCAGTTTAATTCACACAAGTTAGTACAAATGTGCTAGACAACACATTCTGCCTGCCTTAAGGGCAAAAGCCCTGCCTTTTATTAAGGACTATACTAATGGCAGAGTTAAAGTTTCAACACTATGCCTGACTGCTGGAGTCACTTCCTGAACATTATTAAGTTCCCAGAACAACTTTTAGAACATGAATAGTAAATGGAAAGCATGTGAGCACGGGTGATTTTGGCAGTAACATCGTATATACCTTTAGTCATAACAAGACACTGCCTAAAGCAAAGCTTCCATACAAAGCAAAACCTACACCTAAAGAGATGCTCACCTTCTGGCTTACTTCCTTAAAGTAAGATTGATGAGGATGACATGCTCTGAACTGATAAACGTAGGGAGTAAAGTTTAAGGTAAAAAAATCTAGATAAAACCCACAAGCCTCAGCTTGACAGTGTCCAAAAGTCAGTTCCAAGCACCCAATTCAAGTTCTTTGGCCTTTTTTCTACAAGTATCAGTTGGGCCAGTTCTACCAGTACTTTTGTGACGGACACTTGCTCCCAGGAAATAGCTGAAGTCTCTGAAAGGTCTCCACACCAATCTCTAAAACAAATTATTTTATATCCTTATTAATCCATGTTTGCTTTCAAACAGTCGCGTACAAATAGAAAGTTTCATTGCAAGTTACTGAAGAACTGTCAGCAATCAATTCTTCCTTAAAGTACATTATGATACGGTACTGTTAAAGGAAAAATATAACCCAGGTAGTTAAATATAGATAGTGCAGCTCCAGGAGGGAAGACATACCCCTGCTGAATGAACCATGCATTTTGGTGCCCCTGTTGTGCCTGATGAGTACATGATAAAGAGAGGATGACTGAAAGGCAGCTGTTCAAACTCCAGCTGGGGGGCCTGGTCTCCTTTCCCAGTAGCAAGGAAGTCTTCTAAAAAAACACTGCGTAAGAGGAGAATAAAGAAACATTCCAAGTTTTTTTTGAAAGCATTACCCCAGCCCATATATAAGATTACCTCTGTATCTAATAGTTCTTTTACAATAAGCTGTATACTCAAACTATATATATTATTTTTATTCCTAGTCTTTCTACTCTGTTTGAATTGCTAATTGTTTTGTTTCCTTTTTCTGTTTTAAAATAAAACATTTGCATAATATTGGGATGTAACACAACAAAATCAAGTCAATAAATCTGCACCTATGATCAGCTGCCAGCCTTAACAGCTCGAAGCAGACTGGAACAATCTGACCCTCAACACAAAGTCTGGAACTCAACCATTTCCAAAAGGTACCTAACATATGTAATCCAGACCAGTATATGAACAAAACAAATTATCTCTAAAAATGTCACTTAAATTATTAATTGTTTCTGGAAGCCACCTTCCCCCTGCTATACGCTATTGAATTTTGCCTTCATTTGAGAACCATTAATACCAACAGTGGTTTTGTAGAAGCAAGACATCTGCAACAACATGCTACTTTGTTTTCAGCACGAAGCTGGACCCACTTAAGAAATCTGGCTAAATCCTAGCTTTTGCAAGTTCAAGAGGTCAGGCAGTTTGAACAGCTATCAGAATGCATCTCATCCCTAGTTAGGACAGTCACAGCTCAAAAGCTCCCATTACCTGTTTGGAATCTTAGAAATATCTATGGTTTCTCTTGAGGAGACATATGGAATCACCACCACTTTTTTTATATCTGGAAGCCCTGGAAGAAAGAAGAAAAATAATTATTTCCTACATTCAGTTACATAAACCAAAGGTCTCTTCTGTCTGATTGGATCGTAAAGCATAATGCATTAAGTAACAGAAATAATTCTGATGCACCGAGCATTGGATATAGTTTTAGATGTTAAGAAATCCCAAAAGACTAAATTGTTACCTAAGATACAATTTCCTCAGTATTGCCAGCCTTTTAAAAATACACGTGTAAATCTGCAAGCTTTAGTGCTGTAATACCTCTTCATTTGTCTTCAGCAGCACTTCACTTGGGCTTAAAAAGAACCAGTATCATCAGTCCCTGTTCCCCCGCTGATACTGCTGACTAATTTATGATGATATATTTAAGCTAAGCTAGCAAAAGACTGTTAGAATTACACAAGAGACTGGTTAGTTTTTTCTCAAATCAGTTCTGAAATTTTAAGTGGCCACGGAGATACTGTAAAGGAGGAAGGACAGCAACAAGCAGCCAAAAGTGTCACTTCTAGTGGCAGTGCAGGCTTTGAGTGCTCACTAAGCATAACTAAGACTAGACGGTATGCAGTGAAATACCTTTTACCACACTAAGCAGCTTTTCCAAGTGGTTGTGTTCTTTGCCATTGTATATAACAGCTTCAACAGAGAAGATTAGCTTAGGCTGAATTTGGGAAAATCTGTCCAGTACACCCTAGGGGCAAAGAGAAAAAAACAGTTAAAAATATGAAATTAATTGCGACAGTAGGAAAACCCACCGGATGCTAAACGCAAATCTCAATTCAAGCAAGGAATAAGGACAGGAATTAGGAGTAGAGTTGTTAAAAGACTGCCTGCTTGTCTTTCACTCACTCAAGATCTTCAAAGTACAACAGGTTTGTAACAATCTATGTCATGACCCCCAAATAACAACCAATAACAAAGATAAAATCACCACAGATCACAGAACATCGTTCACTGAAGGATCAAGTTCACAAAGCTATCTAAGCAGTTAAATTCACCTTGAGAATCAAACTTACAAACTCATCTAAAGAGGATAAGCACCTAACTGACGTGAGCAGGAGTTAGGCACTTAATTTACTTGAAAGCCCACAAGACTGTCTGCATCTGCAGGCAGGTGCTCTATATGCCCTTGTAAACTGCCCCCAATGCTGCTTTGACAATGTACCAGTAGTTTGGTAGTCTGCAAGGGGAGGACAACTGGAAAACACCAGTCTTCTGGAAGATGCATTTATCTTATGGCAAGGTAGCACTTCACGTGAACTGGCAGCTTTGTTCTGCTACGATTAACAAAGGAAATTGTACCACTGATTTTTACCAGAACAACTGGATATTGAAAACACACATACATACTACCAACAAAAAACTACCACAGCGC
Source organism: Aptenodytes patagonicus (assembly GCF_965638725.1). Taxonomy (NCBI): domain Eukaryota; kingdom Metazoa; phylum Chordata; class Aves; order Sphenisciformes; family Spheniscidae; genus Aptenodytes; species Aptenodytes patagonicus. Next base: position 5,410,496 of record NC_134963.1, read on the forward strand.
CTTTAGAACCTTTGGAGCAGGACACATTCAAATGCTAAATTTTCAGGTGTCTCTTCCAGCTTACACTGTTTTCAGGAATTTACCATAGATATTATCACATTTGAGAGGAAAAACCCTTCTGGCAATTATTTTTTTTCAGGTACACTGCATGAAGCAGCGTACCAGAAATGGATCTTTTTGTATTCAACAGCATGAAGCAAATCCTTTTAGTAAAAGCTCTCAGCACACAGTAATGTTCATCCTTCTCTAGCTACATTACTTGAAATATTAAGAACTACAAGATTACTCAATACTGTAAAATTGTCAGCTAACTGTTCAAGAACAATCTCCTAAATCATGTTGCAAAAATCACACTTCAGCCGTGTGCTTATTCTTCCCAGCATTCTTTATTCTTCTGTCTCCTGCTTTGTCCTCTACTTTGCAGCCAAAATGAGACACAAATTATTACCAAATCAAAAGACTAACGCAAAAACATCACAACTAATCTCTATTATAAACTCCTCCTTTCCAAGCTGGGCTGGGTCAGGGTTGCAAGAAAGCCTGCTGCAGAAGTACAGAGGTCCTGTCCCAACAGCTTCTCCATGTTGTCTTTTTAGGAAAGCTCACTGAACACCCCAGGTAAGGTACAGGGATGTGACTAAATATAAATATGCAACTGCCTCTGCTGAATATGTCACTTAACAGCTTTCTCTCCTACCACCTGAAGATGCATTTCCTTTTCCTTGTTCACATCATAAGAAAATACAGTGACAATGCATTGACACCTAACTTTATCGATTACTTTAAAACAAAAAGATCAGCAGAATCTGTTTTGGTGGCAGAAGAGGTTTTCAAGAAGCCCCTAATGCATTAGCTAACAAACTCAGAAATGTAGATTTAATTAAGTTATGCTCTAAGGGAGCATGAAATCAAATTTCCTGCTTTCTTAGGTATGTTATCGTACCTACTTCTTTGTACCATTTTCAAAGAACAGACCAAGCAGCCAAGTTACACACACATATATATGCACATACACACTGTGTGTATGCGTGCATTCATATACACATCCATGCTGAGCAGAGAGCATACATACCCTATATCCACGCTGCCTGAAGTTTAAAAGTGAAGACCAATGAGAGGACTAAGGGTACTCTAACAGAAGAATCAAATCTGAAGAGAAGCGTGAATCAGAAACAGAGATGACTACAATTCTCAGGGTCTTACTAATCCTGCTAACACACCCAGTTGGATTCATTAGCACTGGCAGGATCAAATCCCACAGGGCAGCCTGGTATGATACAAAGGCAATACAAACAGATGGAATGTGTAATTGCTACACTGGAACTTTAATCCAACCAGATGGCTCAGCAAGGAATTGCTTTCATGAGAAGCTCAGGTATACCAGATATGGCTCATTCTATTCTATGAGCCTCAAATCCAGTACTAAAAACTGTGCAGGGCCCCGTGAATGGAGCTGCACTGACTTTGCTAGGGCTCACCAGAGGTTTCTCATAGTTCTAAGAGCAGAGCCTCTTTTTAAACTTACATATCCAACGATTTGTTATGCACAGGCCGCAAAGAACCACTTTCCTATTAATATACATAAATGGATAACAGGGACTAGAGAAATGAAGCAAAAGCTGCCAAGAGTGGCATTCTGTGTGGGAGGGAGCTCACTGGTTCTCTGACAGCAGACTTCCTGAACGCTTGCAAAGTCTTTGCATGTATGGCATTCAGAGCCTGCAGTGTGTAGGCAGTTCTGAAAAGTGACATTTCCAAGCTTCACAAAACACATATACACAATTGGATTTGAAATGCTGAAAACCCTACACTATTTCCCAAAACACAAATAAAATCTTTATTTATGTTAACAGGACTAATGCAACTGCACAGAAGGAGGAATATCTTTTCCTTAGGGCGGAAGCCAATATCCCTGAGGACCTCTGCTGATCTCCCTCAACATTTTAGGGTTTGAATTCATGCCAACGTATGCTGCCAAGCCAAAGGAGAATAAATGATATTGATGGCACTGCTGCTCCAAGGCTAAGTTTCATTAAAAAAACTATCACAAAAACTAAATAAAGCTGGGCACTGAAAATAACAGCACATCAACATGGACAGAAAACATACCAGTACTCTGTAATGCAAGCAAAATGAACAATCTTCCCCCAGATGAAAGATCAAATCACATTGCAAAGAAAATACTCCATACTGTCATTTTCTCAGAAAGCAGAAAATATTTGTAGAACAGATTGATCATTACAGCATGTAGTGATTTTTTAATCATTTTTTTCCCCCAATGATACAACCTCCAGTGTAAGAAAGTGGAATGCTGCTGCCCTCTAGCGCTAGTCCAGAGATGATAGTGCCATACATATAACCAGCTACTGGATTTAAACACTGAATTGAGGATATATATTACGTAAACACTTCGGTATTTTCTGTGTTCTGCAATGCACAAACGGTACATTTCTCCAAATGCTTTCATGCAAACTTTCAGATAGAAGAAGGTTCAACACTCCATTTTAGAAGTGATTTGTATCTGTTGCTGCTTATGATGTATGCTGAAGACTTCCCAAAGAAAGCAGGATATATTCCCGCAGCTTCCAGAGCACACCGTAACGTCTGTTTGGGTATCATGATAATTTTTACTATATTTTTTACACACAGCATTTATTCCTACACTAAAAAGAGTTAAACAGGTTAGTGATACTAGCCTGAAATTCCTCACCTTGTTGGCAAACAAAGCCTTCTGGAAAAGACCAAATGGGGCGTTGCTCAGTCTACCCACATAGAAGGCAGAGGAAGGGACTACTTAGGCAAAGAAACTGGAGAGTAGCTAAGCAGCCTGGGGAAAGATTTGGGAAGGAAGGGGCAAGCCCCAGACAACTCTGTTGCATTGCTGCTCATTTGCACATTTAATGTAATAAAAGCTCACCAAGACTATGGATTCTGTCTGAAAATATCCCAACAGTGAGTTAGCTAAACTCAAGTAGTAACTCAAGTTACTATGCCAAAAGTCATTACTGACAACTGAAAGCATGGATTTTCAGTTTGTGGTAGCTAGAAAAAAATCTGGTGTACTTGTCTGTGCCAGGAGGTGGCAGTAAGACTAAAGTGAACAGAATCTATCTGCCAGTTTGATTTATCACCTTCACATTTGCCTGAAACAGTGACAGCTTTTCTGCAACAGGCAATAATAAGGCTACTCACGTTAATGCCAAAGTCTGGTGATGTTGAACTCCAGATAGCACCAATACTTGCAGCAGCCAGCATTGCTTCCACTGCATGAATGCTGTTTGGTAAGTAACCTATAGCAGAATTTGAATGGTTAGAGATGGAAGAAAACTAAAAAAATATCAACTCTTACAGTAAATATAATGTATACAATAACCAGTTTAAACAGATAAAAAATGAAAAATCCTAGACTGAAGCATCCTTTAAAGTTTTCCACGCAATCGTAATGTCCTCCTCTAAAGTCAAATCAGTTACACAAGGAATTAGAAATAATTCCATTTATAAAAATAGTTGTATCAGTTTTTATATCTACAAGGTTAGATTTACAAATGTTTCTGCTTAACTAATGAGACTTTCAGGATAAGAGGGCAGCACACTGAAAAGAACTGGGAGAGAGAGTAAGTTTGTGGACCTAATAGGGTACATAGGCACTAAGAATACAGCACCATGCAGGGGAATAGAACAGGTCTGTAGAAACAGCCATTAGAGAAGGAACCAGTATCTGGAAGGAAAGATTGTAAGTACTCAGTTCAAAAGCAGAGATTCAGCTTTACAAAGCTAAACATTGTCTGGTAGACACTGCCAGAATCTTAAACACAAACAAGCAAAACCAGTGTCTCAGCTAGTAAGGGAATAATACAGTGGGACAAGCCCTGGAACATTCCCACACAAATGTAGCTTTTCAGGTTTATCTTATTAGCTTGCAGCAAGATTTTAAGATTTAAGTTTGATTTACCAAGGCATACAGAAGAAATTAACGTCAAGAAAGTTAGATTTTCAGTGGGCTCAATTTCAGCAACTCTCCAGAAAGTGCTGGGTGGCTGAGATTGACTCTCAACTCATCAGAATCCAACCCACAAATGAAAACATGCAACTGAAATTCACAAACTACACTAAAGTAGATCAAACATCTGGAGTTTCAGATCATCCTTCTTAAGCAAACAAAAAGATGTCCAAGTACTTAAAAAAGGCACGACAAGCCTAATTGCAGTACTTGGACATCTGATTAGAATTCAGTGTTTGAAAGCAAACTTAAATGGCAGTAAAAACGCTTTCCAACCTGTTTAACAAAAGTGGTGAGCACTGACAGATCTTGGACTGCAGTGCAAGTTGCAGGTGCTCCACAAGTATCTACCAGACAGCAAAAACTCACTAGTGCTAGGCACTTTTCAAAGATATTTATGGATGTACTTTTCAGGACAGCAACTGAGATCACAGATCTTACTAGCAATTTCTGTTACATTAACTTTACCAAGTAGGAGGGTACTGAGCTTGATTTTTACCAGTTTGTCTACACAGCTTGAAAAAATCTATCCTTTTGCAACTTTATAAAACGTAGACTTTAAAAGTAAGTCTTAATTTAAACTGAGATTTTTCTTCACAATTCAAAAATCAGTGAAATCAGTTTCTTAAGCCAGCTTGACCACTTCAGTTAATCTGTAAGTTGCTGTGCTTTTGGGAGTAGCAACTTTGAAAACAGCATTATGACTTAAGCCCAGTAATTTCTGGAAAAACACACAACTGTGAATAAAAACCTCATACCATGTTAAGATATAAATTAATTCCTAGAACTTCCTACAGTTTGTGGTGTTTTGTTCACTGAAGTTCTTAAGTACATGAAGCACAGCAAAACCTCAAGCCCATAAAGGGCTTTTTTGCTATTTTGCTATTTTTCCCTTAGGGTCAAGGTTTATGATACAAGGTACAATATCCCAAAATTTTAGTGATTTTTCTTTTAAAAAATTCTTCCTCCCTGAACAGTAATTTGAAATATATGAACCAGAAGAGACTAAAATGTCATTTTGTGTGATGGAAGCAGTTCTTTTTTAATTGATGCCAAATATTTCCACTGAGCATTTCTTGGATGGGACTATCAGGGGGCCAGAGGGCGATGAAAACTAAAAGATGTCTCTTCGTCCTTTGGAGCAGTTATTACCTTGCCATAGCTTACAAGCATCAGTTCTATTATAAGCAAGTTCTTTCCACCACTTCTACAAAAGCCCTCAAGGCAAGAACACAAGTGTCTGCTTGTTATTGCGAGCCAGACAATTAAATCATTACTTTCATTTGTCAGGTGGCTTTGAGGTGGTGTTTGAGTTTTAGAGGATATCAGCCAAAACTGCCAAAAGGTATGAAACATGCAAGGCAACTTACTCTGCATTTCTGTATCTTTACCCGATCATTGCAGGCAGCCAGCCTGCTCGCTCACTGGGTTTTCACGTATTTGTCCTAATCCCCAACACCAGGTATTACGAATAAAAATGTGGTTCTATTCTGGAAAGAGATCCTCCAAACATAGCAATGTAAGAACTCATGTTATTTTTCTCTCAACAGCTCCCAACTCTAAGTGACACAAACTACTTCTCCTGTCAGTCTTTCAGATTAAAACTGGATTCTCAGAAATAAAAATGATCTCCCTTTCTCACATCAGAGATTCTGCAAACCAATTACAGCAACTGTCACATATGTAAAACTCCCTGCATTTGTCTGTGCCCCTTGAGATATCAAACTGACTCTTCAAAGCATTCAGTGGGCTGACAAAGGTTGTAAGTGTCTAAAACTTGGTAAACAGGAATGTTGCTGACAAAGAGGATGAAAAATCCAACTTTTTTAGTTGGATTCACATCAGGGGTCACAGAACAGTGACCTGTGTACAGAAGTTCTGCACTACAGAAGAATAATGGTACAGCTAATTTAAATATTCATCATATGTTTGTTCATATATTTAGCTAGAGCCTCCATGCTCCTTGATACAGTATTTCAGCTAAGGATCAAAACTAGCATTTGTCAACACGGGTAAAGTGTACCCATGGGGTAGACTGGGGTTAAACCACAACAAGAAGGTACTTCTCTAACTCTGTGTCTTAACTTACCCCTTTCTTGAAGCTGGTAAGAAAGGTGGAAACTACCTTCTGTTACTAGAAAAAGGAGGATCTTCATACCCTCTTTGGGTGAACTAGAAAGCAATTGAATAGAGGGCTCAAAACACAGGAGATGGGAACCCAGCAACTAGGAATACAGAGTATGTCGTACCAGGGGTCCTAGCAGCACTCCTCCTGACTCATAAGTATGTATAAAATCCCCATAAGGACAAAGAAATAAAAGCTTTACTTTGACATAAAACCTGTGACAAATCTCTAAGCAGGACAAGTGATATCTTAAAAACACTGTATGGATTTTTTTAAGAGGCACTTACAGCCTGAGCTGCTCAAGACTGCATTTTCTGCCAGCTGCTATTTACTTAATCTAGTATATGCCGAGATTAAATTTAGATTTGTTCATTTACACTACAGTACTTTACCAACAGAATAGGTGAAAACTGTCGTCCAAAATTTCCGGTATAATCATGCCGGAAACTATGTCAAAGGTGTCATTTCTCAGAGCACTGAGAACACATTCCCTGCAAGCATCTCATGCCTTCATGAAGTAGAATAAATGTGTACTCATAAACAGAGGCATCCAAACATTCGTAGTCATCTGAATGAAAAAAAACCAAACCTGTACCCTGCATCAAAGATTTAGTTTGAGCCTTGAAAGAATGCATCAGGAGGAAGGAAAGCAGGGAGCTACAACTGGAATATCCTCTCAATGGCTTATGCCATTGAACTACACCAGCTCTCAAACAGAAGAGTCAATTCAAAGACCAGACTTCCAGTTTCTCTTTTTGATGTTAATAGAGCATTTCATACTCCTGTAAGACTTTAAAGTGGTCATCCTACCTAACATTACTGTAGCCTGAGACTATTAGTAACATGCTAATCTTCTTACAAAGCTAGCTTTAAAACCCACGTAAGCAACTAGGGCTAATACAGTTACTATAGATAAAATACCAGCTTTAAACAATGTAATTCATTGATGTTTTGTTGAGGATTTTTTGTGTGAACACATGGGGAAGATTAGTTTGTTTAACTGCTGACTTGTAATAGAACAATGCTGGCTACAGGGATACAATAGAAGCAACCTATCCAGAGATGAAAAACACAGATACTCCCTGTTTTATTTTATTCCTGCTGCAGTCATTGTTATTTGCCAAACAGATGGCCAGTGGGAGACCAGGAGTACTTCACATGTGCATTTGTGCAGCTTGCATTAGGTATTGTACCTGTTTCTTCCAACTGTTCAAACATCATTGACAGTACTGCAAGATATCTTTAGAAGAGGAGATATGTTTCACCACACATCTGCTTCAATTATGTTTACTATTAAGTGCTATGTCCTTAGTAATGGAAAGGGAAGACTAGGATGAAGTCAAGCTGAAAAAGTGCTGACATCACTGCTTGTCTGCCCACATTCACCCACCTCCAACTTTAACATACTATGACTGTCATGATGCAACCATAAATTGTATTGAACAAACTAGGGGATATGTTAAGTATAATGAATAGTTAAGTAGTCTGGTCTTAGAGGCAGTAAAGCATGGAGATGAAATTCACAAAAGGAAAACAATGTTATGGTCTTGCGTATAATTCTAACAGCTCAAGATTTTAAGTGATTTTAAGAGGAAGTGGCAACAAAGGGCATCAGAACCTGGCAGGCTGACTAGGTGTTAGGCAACTATAATAAAAATTAGTATCTCCCTTCTATTTAAAAGCTGATTTTTCAGAAGCAGTAAAAGCATGCCCTGTATTACTGCTATAAACCACATGAAGAATCACCCTTCCTTCTGCCATCTGCTATAAATTTTAGAACAAATTAGGTCCCAGTAGATTTTGGCAAGCTTTGGAGAGCCTGATCTTTGATACCACAAGTGGGTGTATGACTCAAACTTTCCCACCCAACACTTAACATCTCTCCTCCATTTCAATTTGAGATTTGGAGAAAAGCCCGCAGCCTCAACCTCTGACTGTGATGTTACGGTTTAGCTCTTCCAAGGACTGCCAATATCCTCTGGCATAGGAGAGAAACATATGAAATAAGTTGAGACCCGATTTAAAATAAGTATATATACATCTCTAAATAGCCAGATTGCTGTTAAAAATCCCATCGGATTTCTTTCACAGGGAAGCTCTCCCTAGATATGGGCTGCTGCCCAAGGCAAAGCAATCTGTCAGAGTCAGGAGACTAGGACTGGGGGCACCAGGGGAAGGGAAGGAAAGGGAACTGCACAACAGCTCAACTGATAGGAGCTGATATGGGTTCATCTGACTGAAGATTACAAGGAAAAGTCTCTCACCAGCCAGGGTAAGAGGGCAGAGTGGGAAAAAGTAGAATGTGAGAAATTGCCCAGAAGAAAAAAGCGCGTGAAGACTCTGGATAACTTAAAAAGCTTTACCTGAGCCCAAAAATGTGCCGTGATTTTAAGGAAGCAGAGAGGTTGCCTAGATTCATTAATCTTTCCTGTTATCAAAAGTAAAGAGCTTTGTAAGGACTCCAAGCACAATGCAAGCCTGCTTCCACAAATAAGCTATAACTGCTCGTAAAGATGTGCTTAAGCTATTGAAACGCTCAAGGGGCCCAGCACAGATACTTGGTACCTACAGCAGCTGGGCAGAAAGGTCTCTGCTGTGGAAGTGCCGGACAGGAAACTTTTGCTCAGGAAACGCACAAAAAGGCCAAGGATAAAAACAGAGCTGCAGCTTACTCAAATGATGGGCGCTTAACTCCAGAGATTTATGGAGCTGGGATCCAAATACTGTTTTTCATTGTATTTTCAACATATTTGTTTCCTTTCTCATTTGTTTGGGGTTTTTGTTTTTTGAATAACAGTAACACCACCAGATACCCAGAGACTGCAATTTGTGCCTCCTCTTGAAATCACTAAAAATCCTTCCACACTTCCCATTGGAGTCAACGCACACGTTTTCTCCCCCAAGAACAGGACAAAGTGCACAGTTAAAATCCTACCCTTGCTGTGGAAGGAAGCCCTGACATTAAGGATGAATTTTCAACAGAAACTTGGAATTGCTACCTTCTGCGAGCATGTAGAAAACTGTATAAATAAAAATAAGCAGTATCTAAAGCATACTCTTTTATTCATACAATCTTTTTTTAAAGTATCAACTATGCTTTTTAATTTAAGTAAGAGGTGAGCCAGCTGCCAAAACAAACAAGATTCAAGAGCCAGCCAGCGTCCAGTTGTGCTAAGCAAGATACAGTCATTAACTAAAAGGAACCGTTATTAAAATTATCATTATAATAGCATTATTAGCTTAATTACTAGCACCACTGACTACAGCTATATTTCAATAGCACATTTTCTCCAGCTACAGAGCACATTTCCCCTGCATAGTATACCTTACTAAGAACTGCTCACAAGATGAACACAAAACAGCATCATATGTTGTCTTCTTTTCCCAAACATAGTATTTCTAAGTGGTTTTGATTAGAAGAGTTCTAGCAGTGATAACAAGGTTGCAAACAGGACTTTAATTCGCACCTTAGAACACAACACAATCTCATGTAGATAAAATTCTTTAATCTTAATTCAGAATGAATGTTCCCATTAAATGTGACTGCACCTGGTCATACTTAAACATCAGTATTACATCTGTTACCCTAGTGAGCAGTATTTTCTTCCCAGAGATTAAAAACCTCTCATTTAGCATCAGACATCAATATATAAAGTCTAAGAAATGGACTTGAACCCGAGAATTAGGACAGCGGCAAAGAACAGCAGGTTTCTACTCACAGGAACACACCAAAGCTACAGCTGTTGCTACTCACAAGTTTACAGCTACTGTCCTCCCCCATCATAGCGTGTTCACACACGGTTTCCATTCACACAAAATATGAAAACATATCCAGTAATTACTCTTCTGCATTGTCCATCACTTTCCCACAACACATTTCATATTATGGGATCTGAAACTGGTACAGAGCACCCTTTTTGCCACTTATGCATGAAATTTAATCCTTCAGTTTAGCATAATCAGCAATACATATGGAAGAACCGTTTTGAGCCCTGTTATGACTTTTTTTACTTCTAAAACAATAAGGAATAGCATATTAAATCCCCACAAGCAGTCTACAAAACAGAGCATTTGAATATGTTTTGTACATATTAGGAGAAATTTCATTACAAAAGTCAAAAAAGAGTGCATTCTGTGTGCTTCACGATGACAAACAACATTTACAGAAAGCATTAAAAGGGGTCAACAAAAACCTGACTAGGACTTCGATTGGTTTCATGATGTCCAAGTTTCCAGTTAGATGCATAATTATGTATTGTTTTGCCAATGTCTTTGGGGCAACTTTTTAAAATACACACAACCCACTTTTACCATTTGATGTACACATCGGAGGACAGGTAGTAAGAAACACTACACTTGAGTTCTAAATACTCAAACTTTGTAGAGTGTAAGTTTTCCTATTCGTTAGTTTTGTTTCAGACAGAAGCTGTTGCTCCTCAACGAGTTGTCAGATATGAACGTGACAGTGTTAAGATTGAAAATGGAGACAAAATTAGAGCATCTTAACTTAAGTCTTCATTCAAACAAACCTTCCTGACTTCACTGGATGGTTCACACCCAATTAAGGATTTAGCTCTAATTCTATGTAAAAAAACAAGCCACCAGCTGTGACAATTAAATGTTCAGTTACTAGTTCTGTAGAATACTCACACCATATGCATGAAGCATGAGCTCTCTTGAGTATATTTTATATTTGCAGGTCATATTTGTGGGTTTAATAAAAATAATAATGCATACCCTTCTGTTTTTGAAGACATGGGTTCAAGTTCTGGTTTGTGACATGCAGAAAACAAACCAAATAATTTCATCACTTTGGGTTTGCATCATATAAGACTTTACACATACTTAGGATAACGGCCAAGTATTGCTCAAAGAACATGTGATTCCAGTAGTACGATGGACATGCACATCAGCAGAACTACCAGGTAGGAGTGAAGGAGCTTCAAGGATATTACAGTTTTGACTTGTACCACATTGGCAAAACTAAAGAGCATATGTTACAGAGCACATGAAGTAGAGACAAAGCAGCTCAGCTGGAAGATCAAAACAAGCAATTTAGAAATAAATGGACTGAGGCCAGCAACTCCTTTCTATGCCTGGACTGTATACTGAACAAGCTGTTCACAAGACAAAACTGTTTATATAGAAAAATCCACATGACAGTCTTATGACAGGAAATATTACTCTAGAAATTTTTGTGAGTTACTGAAAGGATCACAGGGTTGTAACTACTAAGCTCTGCGTGGTTATGACTTGAAAAGTTACTGCTCACCAGCTGTTCACTACCACCATTCTGGAAGTCAGTACTCCAGAAAGCACTGGTGGCAGAAGGTAGTTCAAGTCCATTCTTCAAGAACTGCAATTCACTGCACCGTATTACCTGGGGCCGTAGGGTCAGTAATTGCCAGCTGGCACCAGAACCACCAACCTGGGACCATAATTTCCAAGGCTGCCCCCGTGTGAATCTGCCAGACCTTGTGAGTCAACGCTCAGCTAGATGCAAAGTCTCCATCACTTCCGCTTCCACGGAGTGCTTATGAAGCAGACCTTAGTGAAGCTATGAATGAGGTATTTTCCTTCCCCTTCCAGTGCTAGAGAACTTGCAGGCTAATCCAGGTTCCTTCCCTCTAGAAGCGTATTTCATGCAAATGTAAACATAGCAGCATAAGAGCCTTTTCTTTAGAATGTTTCTGTGAAATAGTACTTCATATTCATGTTTCTATAACCTTGACTACTCATTTGCATATTCAAGAAAATTTCATCTCTCATCCTTTAAAAAAAATTACTCACCCACAACTCTGTCTCCTACTTTTACTCCCATCTTCCTCATGGCTGCAGCATACAAAGCTACAGCTTGTCTCAGTTCTTCAAAAGTAACTTTCAAGATTTCTTCTTTGCCTTCCTCTGAGGAAAGAAGATCAAAACAACCAGTCAAAAATTATGCATTACGACATAAGTAGAGTCCAGTACAAACAACTAATTGTGGAAGAAAGAGAATATGGAGGAATTTTAGGAAAACAGTTCCCACTAATAGTTATACTTTTTGCTTTTCAAGTTCCTCTTATGCTGTACCAAGCTTTTATTTTTAATGGAAATCAAGTATTAATCAGTAGTATTCATTCAGCAGGCACCAGGACTTTTTTAAAGATAGAAACATGTATCTGCAAAAATGCAAACTATTCACTGGAGGAAGGTGTGTTCTCAAAGAGCATTCATGATAAATAGATTGCACTCACCAAGGCTACTTTCTAACATGGCAGTAACAACCTCATTTTCCCTTTTTGCTCAGTTTTCTCATTAGGGCTAGGAAGCAGCAGCAAGGTGCCAACTTTAGGTTTTATTACAGCAAGTCACCATTGACTAGAAAATCATGCACATATAGTTACTAAGGTCTGACTTTCAATATGCTTTTTAAACATCTGCGTTTGCCAACATACCACAAAGCAAGTAAACTAAACCGGATTCCATTCATCTGTGAAAAGATCTGCAGGGTGTTTTCATTTTCATACTGAATGTCAGATGTTACATAAGCTGTTAATAAATCACTCGTGAAACAAAATGAACAAATCTAAGTGTTATGAAAGACAAAGTTTGTCATCTTAAAGGTCCCTTCCTGTACTTCCTCAGTGTGACTCCTGCAAACCATTTGGCCTGTCCTGTTTCCAGTATCCAGCACTTCTTATGAAAACACATATGCCAAGGATGTCACAAAAGTGTACTGCATGCCCTGGTACAGCAGGTCCTTGCAGAACAGCTACCATCACTCTGATTTCCTTAAGCAGGGAACAGTATTTTTACCATTTTGCCTTCTTAGACTCCCATCCCAGTAAATTTAGACCTACATGGAGCAAGAGAGCAGGTTGTGATGGGAAACAACACAGCAGTCAATTAACATGTAGTTCATAAGCTGAGCAGGGACTGCTGACAGGTACTGTGTTCCCATAGAACAACAGAAAACGGGACTCTGATCTTATTCCATGATTAAAGCCCCCAGGAGAAGGGAGTCACAAATAAGAGATTCACAGTGGGAGCCACATGAAATTGTTTAGGAAAGTTACATCTACATTCCTGTGCTCTATTACACCCACATTGCTCCCACAGAATCATCCCTAGCGAACACACGAATCTGACAGGTTCCCTAAACACCACTCTGACCTAGCAGTGAGGGGTTAACAAAAAATACTCTGACTTAAGAGATCTTAAGAAGATTAAATACAGCAGAAGGTCATGAAAAGAGATGCAGGTGGAAGTCTGTTCACCACAGAGAAGTAAATGTGTTCACTCCGGGACTGATACAGTATTCAACTGGAAAAAAATTTTGCTCCTGTTGGTATCACCACCTGTGATTATGTGACACAAAGCAGTGAGTCTCCAGTACACCCCATGACTTCCTAACAAGAAACAAGATCTACAGGGACAGTGTAATCACATACCAAACCAAATAATTTACTAAGTTGATAATAACTCCTTCAATAATTTGAACTGAAAGTATTAAACTCCACTTTTTCCTCAAGTTGCATGTTTAGCTTTTAGCATTAACAAATCAATCATATCAATTCTACATACATTTAGAGCTGACTTACTAATCAGTGTTTGGCTTTCAGGTGTTGCACAAGATGTACTTAATAAGTACATTGATTTCCCCCCCCCCCCCCATTAAATAATACATAAGAAGCTTTCCTAATGATCTCAGAATCTGAAAGTGACGAGTTCATCACTTTGAAGCCAGCTGTTACAAGCCTCATTTCTATCAGACTTCACCAGATCAATTCTTATTACACCAAAACCGGGTCACAGATTTTTCCCATTCTCTCTGAACTGGCAGCTGATTTTATATATATATATATATATATATATATATATATATATATATATAAAATATATGTGTGTGTATGAATATGATCAGAGTTTCTTTCAATACCTCTAAGCAGTAAAATGCAACTGATAAGTATTTCTTCTTCAGAAGTAAGCTTACAGAAGACGATTCTCTTAGCCATTTAAAAACAATGTGAGACAACAGAACAACAGTAATACATATGTAATTCAAAAACTGATCTCCATGCATCAGGAATCAGAAACTAAGACTTTTAACACCTACACAATCAATCCATACTTCTGCATAATTTTCTCTGCTAGTGAGCTGTAAGACTACATTGTTTATTGTTAAGCTACTAAGAAGCATCACCGCTTGGTCAGTCATAAGATAAGGATTAGGTCCTGCAAAAGGGAAGCTCAGAATACAACTCCCTAAGGAAGCACTCACACACCTGCACAGAAGCTAATCCCATCTAACAGAGACGAGAATAATTTTTTTAAAGTTACCAAAGTCAGCAGATACAGGGAAGGGACTTTATTGTCTTAATATGACCATCCTCATTATGACATACCTGGATTTTACTACACTTTAATATCTTCTCCAGTATAACAAAAAATTAAGACTGAGCTTTAGTGTTCCAGAAAAGTGAAATTCCAAGTCTTCCACGCATATAACTTTCCTTCCTTTCTGTATTGTCAAAAGCAGAGTTAATTCATACCTACGCCCCATGTATTCCTTAGTATTCCTAAGATAAAAGGCATAGGAAGAGCGTGGGAAGGACAATACCAAGCAACAGTGCCAAAATACTTCCCGAAGGCAAACATTAGGCAAGTGTTTATGACAAGTGTGAAGTAATAGCTCAAATATTGAGTGATGCTAAACACAGCATGATCTCCACTACCTTAATGTAGTTAAGCACATTCTAAGACTTCATTTAGTTTGCCGAGGACTTTTCAGAACTATCTATATTCCCAGAGCATATTGTGCTGTTTTTTGCAGAGCTGTATCAGATTCTGCAGAGTTACTGACTTTATTTTCCTCTTTTCTCCTCACCCAAGCCAGTTTATTTCAAGGTTTCATAAAAAGCAGAGCTGTTTTATAAGGCCTAGTCTTGTGAACTATAAATAAATACAAGCCATTAATTCTTCCTTACTTGCTGCATACAGTGCAATCTTGTCATTGTCCTTGTGCTTCAGAAGATTTTCTGCATAGTTCAGACGGCTACCTTTAAACCACTCCGGGACATCCGCAATACTTTTGGACGTATCAATCACCTGAAAAAAAAGATAATACATTTATGGAAAACTGTAATATAATTTCTTTTTTAGAGCATTGTACAGAAATCAGCTAATTAATTCCAAGCTCTTTATACACTATTAGGCAAGAATCATTTCTCCCAGCTTACAGATGGCAAACAGGCACTAGATCCTATAGTTATAGGCCTGGAAAGATTAATGATTTGTTAACTGTCACAAGCAAAGACATCATTACAACAAAACTAGAAAGAGTTCCTTGCTGACAGTTCTGCCTTCGAACCAGCCTTAAATACACCAGTGAAGCGAACCACTATGGCTACATCCAGACCACAAGACACACGCAAACCACAGTGCACACTGGGTTTTTGCCTCTGGGAACATCCCGAACAGGGACTGAGCTACAGCATACTGTAGCTCTCTACCAGGCCATACGCTTCAGCCTCCCTCTTACAAAAATCAAAGCACAGGAAGGTGCGAGTACCCAGTCTCCCCCAGCATGAGTCACAAGGTACGGAGACCAACATCAGGAACTTAAGACAATGGTGATTCAAATTAACCCTAGGCTAAATAAGTGACCTGCACAGTCAAACATGGAATAAAAAGCTTCAACTTTTTAGTTAATTCTCCATTTTAAGAATGAAGTAAAGAATTGCAGTAAACATTTAAGTACCCCACAGCTTCATCCGGAGTGCAGAAATACCACTACTAACCTCTACAACTAACAAATATTGTATTACAAACTGTCAGAGTGCATATTTCTACCATACGTGATTTGCTGTTTTCTAAAAAATAAAAAAGAGGGTCCAAAAACCTAATAAGCCCATAAGTAATTCACCATTTAGGACAGACATGCAAAGAATTGAAAAATGCAATGAAAAGCTAAGACTATACCTTTAATAATAGTGATAGGTAAAGAACCCCTTAGCATTAGCCACAAAGGTCTGTAAATTCCTTCTGAAATGCCCCACTGTTTAGAGATTCAACTGCCCAGCAGCACAAGTATTTTGTAATCTTTCAATTGAAACTTCATAGTTGTTTTTTGAAAGCTTCAGCCTGTACCCTCAGGTTCTCTCATGGACTGCACATGCATTACAGAGACAGCATTCTTTCAGACCAATTAAAATGCTCTTCCGAAAGCCAGAGAGAACTCAAAATACCTGCCATTCCAGAAAACCCAATATTTTTGTGCTTTGAGATGCACAGTATATGTATTACTGGAGGCAATCCTAAAATTAATTTTTATAAAGAGAAGTTAAGCTCATGTGGAAATGCTCTACTCTATCACTTTATTTCAAATGAATTTTCTAAAAATGGGAACACTCAAGATTTCTTTGCTTGTAACAGTTAGCTAGAACTGGGTTATAGCATTTACAATTTATCAACTCAGGCTGCATTAATATGTTTTTATACCAACATATATTACTGCAGTAATTAGAAGCCACTCTTAAAACTGACTCATTACTGAATTCCTTAGCTTGAAGAAAAGCGAGCAGAATATTTTCAGCATTTTCCAGGACAAGATCAATATAATCCTATTTTTTCCTGAAGTGGAACACCCCTTCAAAGAGCTCCAGGTGGTGCTGGTGCTCCAAGGTGCTGGACTCACATACTTGATGCTCCATTATTTTCTACTCAGATAACATCTGAGTAGACTCCTAGTTAAGCCAAATCTCTTTGGTAGAGGTACTTCGTTATATGTACAACCTGATCTCTCCCTTAGAGGAAAGTTCTCAGCAAGCAACAGAAACTCAAGGTTGCTAATTTAGTGAAAGATCCCAGCTAGATCCCAGTTCTAGCAAGTCTATAAAAATGCAGAGCTTTGCAACAAGCCTTTCACTTCATACAGTCCCAACAAATGCTCAGCAAGTCTACAGGAAAGGGAAAGAAGTGCAGTCTACAGTACTGCTGACTGCAGTCCTCATTAAATGAGTAAGGCTTTGCTCCTACTTACAGCAGCACTAAGGCATACAAGGCAAGTTTGTGTGGTTAGGTGAACATGCCAAGCTACAGCTGTACTCCCATGCCACCAGCTCCTGCTCTGCAATTGCTCTTCACAGCAGCTAATCAGTGACCACTTCCCAAGCCTCAGCAGCTACAAATAAGCATCACATCAGCAGTATCCTCTGTCCACATCTCTACTGCATTTCCCCTCCTTGAAGTGGTTTGCTAGTTGTGCTATAACCATGCATTATCATGCCCCAGAGATTCTGCTTACCCTAAGCAGAGACTACACCTTTGAGAATGAATCTCACCATTACCGTAAGACAGATAATCCTTGCCTTACTGTAATACATGCGATGTTCTGTATGACCTGAAGAGCAGAATAGGGTGCCTCATGAAAAGCTAGAGAGCAGACACTATCAGAACACTCAAAGCAGCCCCTCCACAGGAACAGCTGTCAGGTGCTTCTTGTAGCAAAAAGAGAAATAAGTTTAGACTACACTCCTCATTTAAAATCAACAGCTACTTGTAACTTGACATAACAATGCCAGCATTGCCATGCCAGGATAGCTCTGTACACTGCAACTACCTTTGTTCTCTTCAGAAGAGACATGGATATCAATGGCTATAGAGCAACATGAGCATGTCTACATCAAATACTTAAAACCTTTACTAAGTTTAAATAAAACACTGGCTGCCTGTATTACATATACACAAAGTTTTATTGTTTTTCTTCAAATGACCTGTGAAAGTAGAAACTGTTTCACCAGCTAGGAACAAAGGAATCAACTCTGGTTCATGAAAAATTTTATTTTCCTCCAAGAATAACGCTTACTTCCAACAAGCAGCAGGGATCAAGTTATAGGACACTTCAAACTTTTCAGCTCCTTAGCTACCACCGAAGAGCTCAGGTACTGTGACCAGCCTTTCCTCCTGACATGCAACAGAAATGGACCAATGGTAAGGACTAACAGCAAGTCAGCTTCAAGGCTCAACAAAGCTGGAGTCAAGCCTTGAAGCTGACACTGAGGGAAAATTTAGAGGCAAACACCAAGGTCCATAGAGTGAGTCAAGTATCTTCTGCAGTACTTGTCTATCAGCTGACTCTGCCTCTCCTGTTTTAAGATCTCAAGATCTTAAAAGGGGGCGCAAGACCCTTGTAGAATAGGCATGCAGGAGCCTAGAAGCTCACAAGTAGTCTAGTTAAAGCCTTCCTAGACATCCCTATCTTCTTGCTTCTCATCCTCAGGAAACATCCATTTTTAGGCCACCATTGCCTGCTTCAGTCTCCCTTCCAGTTCACCAGCCATTGGTGGTATCTGGAGGGACAGACTTCCAGGAGTGCCAGTCCTGTAAGGCAAGAGAACAAGTGTTACTGTCCAGCTTGTTCAGTACAGATACAAGGGTGCAAAATAGCTCCTCTGAACTACTTGCTCAGGACAGTTTGCATTCATGTGGAAATTTAGAAAAATAGCCTTGCTAACAGCACAGAATATGTAGACAAAATAGACAGTATCCAAATACAACCTGGCCAGATTTTGAACTACCTTCTATAGAAAAAAATAAAAGATTAGTGTTTACAGCCTTCAGACTACATACTTCAGAAAAGCAGGCTAGTTCTTGCATTCTTGCTGAATTCACTCTTCTAAAGGGTGGGTCACATTAAGACACCTGAGCATGCAGTTTCATAGCAGGAAGAACCACTTGATCTATCATACCATGCAATACAGAAATTTGTAAGACAGGAAAAAGCAAAAGAAACTTATCAGTTCCCTCTGCAGAACTACCAGTACTCCAAGTGTTCTTGGAACAGATGGCCTCCAGAGATTAAGATACAAGTCCAGTCCTCTCTCTAAGTCCCCAGAAGCTTCCTCTGCATCAAGCTTTTGAAGTAATTAGTCCATCTTCCTCAGATGGAAAACCACAGGGTGATGCTGACATCCTACACCAGGACCATACAAGGCCTCCAGCTTTGCCCTCCATTTGCAAGAGCTTCGAAGTCACCTTTATCTCAAAGCAACACTGTGGCATGGTCTGGTATTCCACCTGTGATTGCATTCAACCACTACCATTCCCTCAGAGATATTTCAAGCCTACACCCGATTGCAGAGACTTCCATAACCGGTTCTACAAAACTGGAGTGGAACAGGTGTGTTTATCAGGTAAGCTGACTCAGGAACATAAACATGAACTTGACTGCATGCCAGCACTTACAAAATCAAGATGATATTCTACCAGCATAATCCTAAAGCAGAAGGCAGTATATTGGTAGACTCTTCACAAGCAGCCAGGACTGCCAAGGTATGTGACAGCACATAACCACAAGGACACTAGAGCATAACTGTTTAGGACAATAGAACTTGAGGATTTTACTGTCCTAAAGTGTGGACAAGGAAGTTCAGCACTATACACTTGACAGATTCTCCGTATCACTTGCAAAGGTCCCAGGAACAGGTCAAAAGATTGATTGTAAGACTGGTTTATCTCCCCTTTGTGTTGCACTTGACTGTTTAAGATAAATACTGACTTACCTCATCATACAGGTGAGAATATATGATGTTACTGTACTTCCAGAATTCTGCCCAGAAGTCTGAGTAGGATTCCACTGACCACTGGTATAAGTCATCGTAGTTGGCTAGGAATAATAGACGTCTGTTAGTGTTATGCAGAGAATTACAGGAATTTAGACAAACTACAATTAGGGATATCCCGGAAAAAGAAAATTTGTGGGTAAGACAACCAGCAAGATAAAACTGATCACACAGAGTAGGTCACTTATCTGTTCAAGGCAAGTGACTATGGCATCAATAGAAATAGTCTACCTGAACAGATGGCATCATTTCACCTCACTGTGCTACAAGCCATTTGCCACCACAGAGATAGGGACCTTTTCTAATAACCCTGTGCAACATCTACCCCTCCCAGTCAGTGAAACTGAAGATAGACAGCAAGACAGGGTCCTGCTTGCTGACACTTCCACTCCCTATCATATCCATGTGATGCTTTCATATAGTAAAAGATAAACAAGTCTGCCTGACAAGACATATTTGCTGTATGGTTCTAGTCCAGGACCAAAGACCTCTGATAGGATGGTAACATGAAGATTAGATGAACTCATTAGCTAACTGCAATATCAATAGCACTGTTACAAAGGAAGCATGCATTATGCCTCAATATATAAGGGGTCCGACAGACTGCAGCTTACCTTTTCATGCTAAAACAGCATGAATGAAGTGAAACAAGATGTTTACTAGCTAGATATTAAAACCATGACCTGGCATTAAAAACACAGAAATGAGCAGTTTAAGTCTTACATGACTGAGACAGATGAAGTAATATGAGGAATGCATACCAAAAACACAATTCAAACTAAATACTGAAAAATCAGTGTGTAAAACAGTTTTAGGTATGAATAACTGAAGCTGATTTCTCATCACCAGCTTAAAAGTGACATTGCTAAGTCATGTCCATGCTGCCTGAAGCTGTGCCAACAGCCAAATTAAACATGAATATCTGCTATCAGTGACAGTAGTAACAGTTTCCTGCTCTGCCAACTGTGTTTCCTATTTGATGCTTTCAGCTAAACACTTGAAGTCATTTCCTCCAATTATCTTTGGTTTGTCATTCTGTTACCCAGCTGATTGCTTCAGAAGTCATCTTTGCATCCTCTTCCTACAAGGAGGACATCTTCCAGCTTTATAAGAGAAGAAACACTCAAAACCATCTCTACAGTTACTCACACTTGATCACTACAGCTGTTTCCCCACCCAGCCTATCCCTTCCACATCTTATTCCACTCAAGTCTTTTCCATCAATATAAGATTACTCTCTAGGTATTACTGACATAGAAGCAAAGGCAAAGACTCTTCTCCATAACTCAGCTTTTGCCTACATATTGCCTCAATCTCAGCCTCCTATGTACCTTTTTTTACACTCCACCCAAATTACTCTTCACTATTCTGTACACTGCACATCAGCTGGTGTGGGGATAAGACTTTACCAAAGGAAAGTTCAAGCTTCCATCTCTTCCTTCAAAAACCAATTGTAGCGCATGCTCCGAGTCATTTCATAAGTGCAAAAAGCTGCAAGTCACCACTAATTTGATTTCTTACAATATGAACAGTTTGTTCTGCCTTGTCTATACAGTTTGTCCCCAAATGAGCTTTAGCATTCAAGTCCTTCGGAGCACAGTCCTGTTATTCGGCAATTAAACATTGCATCTCATTACTGTATTTTCAGGGTTGGACAGAGCCGTGCTGTTTAAAGGGTTATATTGCCCTTAGCTCTCCTCAGTCAGTCTACATCTTGATGTTACATAAAGAATCCATTCTTGGTTGTTGACTAACACACAGACCAATGAACATCACTTCAGATCTAATCGAAGTTGACAAAGGTTTCTGTATATGCACAGGAATCCACATTTAACTGGAGACAGCCTCTTCAAAATGGGGGTGAAAAGAGTTCAGCTCTTACAGCCATAAACATGGACAGCCCATCTGAAACTGCATTCAGTCTTGATCATACAAGTACAGTTACATGACATTTCTCCTCAGGAGTTAGCTAAAATCCTGTAGTAACTTGCTTCCTACGTAGCAGGAGAGTTAGACACTATACTTTTGTATTCAAATGGGAAACCCCCCAGCAGTCAAACTAATGACCTGGCTTGCCCACATATTACATTCCCAATCAAGATGCACAATTGTTTTCCAAACATGAACTGCTAAAAGCACTAGCTATATTGCTACTACTCCAAAATGTCTCTGCTTATACCACAGACACATTTATATTGGACTGACAAACTTGTCAGGCCACTTGCCAAAACTACTCCCTCCATCCCCCATCAGACAAATGATTACAGGAAAGCTACACAAGCAACCTGGCCCCCAAATACTTAGGGAGAACAGACATCATAAAGCAAGCTAGTCAGAACTGGATGGTTTGACCCCCACACGCACTGAAGTCCACCTGGTTCATGATGTGAATGAGCCCACACAACCAGCACCACCGACTCCTGATACCCTGGAGACACCACCTACAGTTAGCAGTCATTAAAAAAAACAGAACAGTCTGGGTTGAAAGACATATCTGGAGGTTCAACCCCCTACTCAAAGCAGGGCTAAATTCAAAGTTGACAGGTTGTCTCTAAGTCAAAGGACTGCACACCTATTCACAGCCATATAGGTACTTCTGAATGAGCATGAAGGAAGAGCTTAAAGTTCAAGAGCTTGGGCAGATGCATAGCAAAAATCCTTGGTTTCCACCACTGAACCAACTTATGCATCACCTTTCACTTCCAGCATACTTAGAAGTTACAAAGCCATACTCTTCACAAAGATGAAGTTGCAACCATGGCCTTAACTCAAATCTCACATGCATATGTTGTTTAAGCACCATATTAAGGCTTACATTAACCTCACAGCCATGATGGCAGTGATCCCTCCCTTCCCACACACCCTTAAAACACTAAGTCACTTCAGAACTGCTGCTCTCCCCAAGAAATCCCTGCAAGCAGGACCTCAGCTACGCACAGGAGCAGTCAGGAGCACACAGCAGGTACCAACGCTGACGCTGCCTGGGCTGACATCTAGCAGCAGCAGCATAAACAGATAAAAGCCGCCTGCATTGCACAGCGGCGTGTACCTTCACGCTAAGCGAGAGACTGCACCGGAGGCCTCTGCACGAGGCACAAGCAGAGCATCCCACTCGCAGCCTGGACCACTTTGCCCCCTCCTGCCCCGGGGAATGTCCGGGCACCCTGACCCCTCTTTAGGGTAAGGGTAGACAGACGGCCCGCAGCCCTGCCGCGGACCCGCGGTAAGGCCAGCCCCAGGGAAGCAAAGCCCCGCCGGCCCCCACGGCCAGAGCCAGAGCAGAGCCCGAGGGCCTCCCCGCCTGGGCGCTGCCTGCCCGCCCGCCCCCGCCTAGCGCTCACCCAGGCGGAGCCCGCAGCTGCTGGCCACGGCGGCGCGGAACCGGTCCATGTGGGTGTTGCGCTTCGTGTCAGGCTCCCACATCACCTGCGATTCCATGATCTCGGGCTCCCGGGACATGACGACGATGGCGGCGGCAAACGAGCGAGCGTCCCGCGGAGCGCCGACACCACACCCGCCCCCCGCGGCCCCTCAGCCCTGACTGCAGGGCCCCTCCTCCGGGCGCAGCCCTTTAAGTTCCGCCGATCTCTACCAGCCACCTCACTCCGTAACCTTCCGCCGGCGAGAAAAGAGTGCGGGGCGTTGCGCCCCGCCCGCCGAGGGGGCGGCGAGCACGGCGGGGCGCCGAGGGAGGGGAGGGGAGGGGCGGCGCGGCGCGGCCCGGCCCCGCCACCGCCACCGCCACCGCCCCAGCGGTCCCCCGCCTGGAGAACGCGAGGGTCGTCCTCCTACGGCTCCCTCAGGATCGCGGGGGGAAGGCGCGGTCGGTGCGGAATGAATGGGGGGCAGGCGCGCCTGGCGCCCGGCCAGGGCACGGCCGAGCCAGGGACTGCGGCGAGGCCCCTCACGGCGGCAGGGCCCGGCCTCTCCCTGACGGGGGTCTCGGCGGTCTCTCACCTCGGGCGGCAGCGACCCCCCCCGGACCCCTCCCGCCAAGTGACCCGCGTCCCGTCCCCCCGGGGCAGCCCCCACCCAGCGGCCTCCACCCTGACGGGAACCTCCACGGCGGGACCTTATTTAACCACCGGGTTGTAACAGGATTAAACGGCAGACCCCGCCCGGGCGCCCGGCGGGGTCACCTCCCGCCCGCGGAGGCCGGTCACGGCTCCGCCGACAGCCGCCCCGCCGGGGCGCTGCGGGCAGCCGAGACCCGCCGCTTGGGTCCCTGCCACCTCTAAAGGTCATCGAACGCCGTGTCAACACCGCGGAGGAACCATCGCTTCACGCTTTTCACGGGATCTGGGCAAAATTACCGCCGCTGAAATTTTTTTTCCCCCCAGAGAGGTCTGAAGAAGTCCTCGCTGACAAATGTCTTTGACCCAATAATGAGGCAAGAAATGCATTTCTCCATAGCCTCGCTATCGGTTACGCGTTTGTAACGCTCTCTGCCTATCTTGCACCTCAGATTAAAATCAGTCGCTTCTCTTCTTTAAAAATGTGAGGTCTGTCCCTTACCGACAATCGCTGTGTCACAACAGCCGATTTTAGCCAAGAAGTGGTGGTAACGTAGTACTTAATAATAACGTACAAGTCATGCTGTATACGTGCTGCTTACATAACGCTTATTTTCAAGGTCATGGTTTCCCTTTCAATTCATGGAGCCTCGAAAAATGGGAATGTGATGGTAAATTGTACAGGCATACAGTGCAAATACGACAGTAAAATATATGTACTAGATAGTAGCATACTTGCTACAAATTTCATTTAGATGTTTGTGCTACTGGAATACGACAACTTTATTAAATTTGCAGGCCATGGCAACATGATGTGAACAATCCCACAATTTTTATTTGCCTCAAGAAAGACATTGCGTATAGCATATTTTTAAATAACTCTCTCCGGAGCCTAGAGGACTTGGAGAGGCTGGGGGTGGAACGAGGACGCGTTATCTGCTTTTATGCGCCTCCCTCGCCTTGGCAGCGGCGCTCGGAGAGGTCGGCGGAGGTGTGAAATCTGCGGCGCGGACACCCTGCCAAAGCCCCGAGATAAGGGAGGGACGCAGGACGCGTCCCCCCGGGCCCGGGCCCCGGGCGTTTCACCGTTTCAGCTGGGCTTGGGAGCCACGGCCTGCGGTGGAGAAAACGAATTGCCTAGAAACTCCGTCTCGCTGCAGGCCCACAGAAAAGATAACTTTTTATTTTTTGCCCTTCGGGTTGTGAAGACATTTATTGCGGTAACAAAGCGTTAACCAATGTGGCTGTATGTACTGGCTCGGGACACGAAGTACTGCGGTGCAGCTGCCAGGGTCAGACTTTACGGGGGTATTGCCTCCCGCCCTCTGCCAGGGATCTCCGGGGCCAGCAGGCGCGCTCCTCAGCCGCCCTAGCCCCCGCAATTATTTACCCCCCGTTGACGTATAGTCTCTCCTGCTCCGGGGCGTGAAGTTGAGCCTTTGGTCAGGTTTTCCCCAGTTCTCCGAGAATTACACCTGCCCACGCACCTGGCGAGTGTGTGGGCACACATGGCCGGCGCTGACGCGCTCCCAGCAAGCACAGGAAACGAACCTGTAATTTCCCCATTTTTACCTGACTTTCGTTTCGTCCGGCCCTACTCTGAGGCCACCCCGCCCCCCATCTGCGCCCCGAGGGAGTCACAGCTCCCACGTCTCCCTCCGTCCCCTCGCTCAGGAGGGCGGCAGCGAGGCCACCAAGCGCCGCCGCCCCTCAGACGGCGTGGGACCGGGCGGCCCCGCGCCGCGGACGGATCCCGCGCGGCGCACGGCGGCCGCGACGCCGGCGCGCCTGATTGGCTGCCACGCGCCTGGCCCCACATCAGCCCAGAGCCCGCTCTCCTCACGGCTGGGCTGACGGCGGAGAGCTGACACCGCGAAGAACCAATTGGACCAGAGGTTTCTCAAGCCCATTCTCTGCCGACCAATGAGCGGCCGGATCAGAAGGAGGTGTGCCCAATCGGGGGAGAGCTCTCATCCTGCTCAGCGGGAGGGGGTGGGGTCCCTCCGTGATTCCCCTCAGCGCTGAGGCGAGCCCGGCGTGGTACCGCGGCGAGGCCGATATTGCCCGGTTTAGGGTCAAAAAGCAGCAGCAAACCAGCAGCTTTCCTCCACCCAGAGCAACCTGTGCATCTAAAAAGAAATGCGCAGGTAAATCACCTGAGAAGGGACCCAAAAACCCTCTCGCTGAGCTGAAAAAGACGTAGTTTAAAATGGACTGACCCACTTACTGTTCAAGGAGGAAGGGGCGCACTGGGAATTTGGTGATAAAACTTGGGCTTTTAGGAAAGCCTAACAGACCTTCTCATTTATTAACAGCAGTTTTACTATTGCATCCCTATTTAGAATCGGACATGCCTCCATGTTCCTGGCCCTCGTTCCAGCTTTTCCTTACCCAAACCGTTTTTTTCTTCTTTCAAAAGTGACTTTGGAAAAATAGGAAGAAAAAGAAGGCAAATGAAAGAAGTCTTTAAGGAGAAAATGGGCATTAAGAGGACTGCAGTGACTGCTAAAAATAGTTTGGAGACTAGATTAGAATAGCTGGAGGAAAATAGCCTGAATAAGATTAACTGGAATTGGCTATTTTCAAATCTCTTTAAGCCTTGCTTTATACCTACTAATAGTAATAATAGCTTAAAAATTAAATCATGTTTTCTGCTTTAGAGTAGATTAGGGGCCCTTCGAAAGATGCTTCAGAACCGATTAACAGTAATAATGATGATGATGGCACTACCTCATTTGTGGTCCATGAGGTAACTAATCTGCAGTCAGTCTGTGAAATTAAAACGAGTGATGAAATGCATGGACCTGTGAGATAAAAGTTTTGTAATAATACCTCACGGCAATCTGTGCAGGATGCTGAGGCCTGACTGTGATCCATTGATCCAACACCTGGATTAGGAAATCTAAAGATTTTGGAAAGTTTTTAAAAAATCCTGTATTCAGAGTGGCCACCAGCTGGTTAATGAGTCTGTATAAGAATAAGAAACTTTTGACTCACATCCATGATCTCTGCAGCTTCTACAAGTAACCAGAATCAAAATCAAAAGCGTTTGCAGAAAGGGAAGAAGAAAGAAAAGGAAAAGAGAAAAAGGAAAAGAAGAAGAAAGCAGTGACACATTGCAAGAAAAGCCTCACAGAGCTAGCAGCAAAACATAAGGAGGAAAGGCCTAAAATGACAAGAGGTCATAAAGCGATCAGCTGTGACAAGTTGAGGCTGTGAGATGAAGTAAAGACAGAAAAATAAGGGTCAGTGAGGTTAAGGACTGGTCCACAGTAACACCAGTCGGCTTTCTTTAAGGCTATGCCATTTTTTTCAGCATAAAAATGATTTAAGAAGAGGGACACCTATGCTCTGCTAAAACTTTGATGTCTAGAAGACCCCAATTTATTCTAAATACTGTTCAGATTGTTGTTAAATCCCCATATCTGAGCAAGACATCTTACGCCGTTTCTAGTTCAGATCAGGAAACAGAGGAGTACACTCATGCTGCTTTCTTTACAGTAAGACCTTCATCAGAGGATCTTTCTAGAAACCTCACAGTTGTCCTAATTAAAAAGTTCAATGTGGTTGAGATCAATATTTCATGCCATGATGCAATGTATTCTTTGAGCAGACGCGATTTCATTTATTTAAACGAGAAGGGTGAAATACTGCATAATTTCATAAGAGCTGTGGATTTGGAGAGATGAACATACCTGAAATAGACTCATTGAGACAGGTCAGGAAATCAATTAAATACCAGGGAAGATTCCCAGATTATCCTGACCTCATATGAAGGACAACCCTGCGTGCAGGCTTCCAAAGGCAGCCACTAAAATAGGCCTCTGAGCCTCTGTAAAGAATGGATGGAAAGAAATAACAAGCACTTTGCAGAAGTGATTTTGAGGGGGATCCCACAATGGAAACTCGTGTAGAGAAATGGGAACGTCCCCAGATTCGCAGAAACAAGACCCATCGGACCAGAAGCAGCACAAGGGGACCCAGAGAAGGCCATGCCAACTGGAAACAAATCGAAGAATTGTAACTGGCACAGGAAACCACACTCGTGACAGTTAATTACATTACAGTCGTCTTTTTGTACCGCAAGGTCCTTTACACGCAAGAAATGCCCCAGAAGTGGCCACTTTACCGTGTGCTGGGAGTCTAGGCACAGCACGACACTGAGGGCAGATAACCAGAAACCTCGTAAGAACCTCAAAAATACCTGTCATGAGTTACCAACCCGTTCTGGATAGAGACTTCAGAATATACACAGGTATTAACACATCAGCAATTTCAGGGCCACCTTAAGAGAGAATGAGAGCACCATTTATAAATAGATAAAGAATCCATATCCTACTGAAATCAAGCAAGATCCTAAGTACCTTCCTGGATCTGGGCCCAACCCTTTCAGGGCCAAATATAAAGAAATGCTAAAAGGTCTAGGCCGTTCTGCTAAATGTGAAAATAAGTGTTTTGGCCAGACGAAAGCTGGGAAAAAGGCCATAGCGAAGATGTCTATATTCTAGATGTCTACTCGACTACTCGGCAACCAGGGTTAGGCCCAGCCACGAGGTTTAAACATCGAGGACACAGGGTACGAAATTGGAAGGAGATACTTCAAGTTATTCCAGTGACTGGAAGAGCTACCAGCTGCGCCCCTGCCTCTCTGGGAACTGCCCGGGAAGGGTCAGGAAAAGCAGAGCTCTGCCCTGTCATTTTCGGAACAGAGATCCTGAATGGTGCGCAGACGTGGTCATGGGCCGCCTACACCTTCCCAAGCACAAGCAGAAGCTCAGGGGAGGGTGTTGGGATCCCCCGTGCCTTGAACTTACTGCCGGGCAATTTAGGAAACATTTTCTGCCCCAGCTCACGTCATCCGTCAGTGCAGAATCTACGCCACAACCCAATGGATCTGTTTTTATATCGCCATCGTTGTGTTCCTATCTTGTCTAACTCAGGCTCCTGTCAATCAACGATGAATCAGAATGCGCTCTGAAGGCAATAAAGTACTTTTCTGTCTCCTGGGGTTTCTTACTTCACTCTGCCGACATCCTGGCTGGGTTTCACTACCCAGAAGGAGCTGATAACATTGCCTACTTTGTACTTCCTAACTGGTCTTTTGTTAGCCTGGTTACTCAGGAAAGATCAACATAAAACCTGTCAGAAGAGGGAGTCACACCACTAAGCGTGCTGAATTTCAGCATGTACATCTGAGTCAGAGTCTCTCAAGGGTAAAGGACACGAGAGTCCTTCAGGATCCCTTGATCTGAAGTCGATAGTGTACTGAAAAGATGTCATTTCTTGACGTTAGACTTCTATATTCCCTTTGTCATTTGGGGATTGCGCCTGGGAGTCTCCTCAGAGAGGGATACCCACACAGGAAAGGCAGCTCGCTGTACTCTCTGTCAAGACTGTGATGAGTCTCGAGAGCCCAAATAGATAGCTGAATAATTCAAAAGCTCCTCAGGAGAGGATCCGGGGGCCGAGAAAGTTGATCACGAGTCGGCAATGCGCCCTTGCAGCAGAGAGAAGCCCAACGGCATCCTGGGCTGCGTTGGTTAAGAGCGTAGCCAGCAGGTCAAGGGACATGATCCTTCCCCTCGGTTTGGCACTTCCGAGACCACATCTGGAGTAGCGTGCCCAGGTTTGGGCTCCACGCTGCAAGAAGGGTATTGATACCGGAGCGAGTCCGACAGAGGCCACTGAGCAGAGCAGGGTGCTCCAGTGAGCACGGGGTGCCTGAGACTGCTTGGAGAGGGCAAAGGCAAGACCTTATCTCTGCCGACACCTACCTGAGCCGAGGATCGGGGAAAACAGAGCCAGAACCTTCTCGAAGGTGCACGCTGACAGCAGGAGAGTCAACGGCCCTCCATTGCGACATGGGAAACCCTGATTAGATAGTAGGGAAAAAAATGTTGCCAGGTGGATTATTAAATATGAAATTTAGCCTGGAACAGGCTAACTACTGTGACAGGTCAAATACTGGAAGAGGTTAAATATTGGGACTGGTTATAGACCGGGACAAGCTAACTCCCGGGGGGAAGGCTGCTCGGAGAGGCTGCGGCATCTCTGTCCTTGGAGGTGTCCAGGACCTGGCTGGACACAGCAATAGACTTGAGTAGACCTTTTTTGTCTCGCGTGGGCTGCACAGGAAGACCTTCGGCTGCCCCATTTCAACCTAAATTATTATTTTGTGATTTCAATAAAGCTATTGCTTTTGGGGAGGGGGTGCGCGGGGGGGGGGGGGCGGTGCACTCGCAG
This sequence comes from Aptenodytes patagonicus, assembly GCF_965638725.1. Lineage (NCBI taxonomy): Eukaryota > Metazoa > Chordata > Aves > Sphenisciformes > Spheniscidae > Aptenodytes > Aptenodytes patagonicus. The sequence goes on from NC_134963.1 coordinate 5,440,481, forward strand.
AGTGCACCGCCCCCCCCCCCCCGCGCACCCCCTCCCCAGGACGGCGGCGGAATTCGCGGCGCGGCCTCTAGGCGGCGCTACAATCGCGGCGCTGCCTGGCGCGGGGCGCAGCGCGGGCGGCCATGGCGGCGGGGCGGCTGCCGGCGCTGCTGCTCCTCGCCCTGCTGCTGGGCGGCACGGCGGGACCCGGCGCTTGGGCAGCGCGGAGCCGCGGCGCCGAGAAGCAAAACAGCCTCCGTCGCGCCGCCAGCGGTCTCTACCAGGGCGTCAGCGGCCTCTTCGGCGAGGACAACGTGCGGGCCCTGCAGAAGGTGAGGCGCCGGCCGTTTCCCCCCACCCCCAAACCCTTCGTTTCCTTTCCCTTCGCGCCCTCTCCCCGCGCCGTTGCTCCCGGGGGTGACCGGGCGGTTCTGTGAGGCAGAGCCCCCCCCCAACCCCGGCGCGGTGCTCGGCGCTGGACCCGCGGCGGCCTCGTCTTCTCTGCGAGCCCGGCCGCGGGTGAGGCGGCGGAACGCCTGGAGCGTTGCTTTGGGAAGAAAAACGGGAGGCGAGGCTTGACGTGGAGCAAACTGCAAAAAATATTAATAAAAGAAATCTCTAAATAAAGATTATTTTAGGTGGGGGAGGCGGCCAGGGCAGACCGCTGTCGGTGAGGAGCCCTCCAACTGAAATACGGTCTGTCTGCATCAGCAGAGCATCCTGCGTCTGCGGGGCCACATAGGAACTTGCAGGAAATAAGGCATGCAGGCAGACGGACCTGTACATTCCTCTGTTCCTTCTCTTCTCAGCCAGCAGGAAGAAATAATACTGTTAAGTTGACCTGTAAATGCATTTGAGACATTTGGGTGTGATGCTGGGGACACCTCTCAGTTGCTTGATAAAACTAATTCTCTGGTTTGCTTTAGCAATGTCCACTGCTAGTAACAGTGTTTTCTTTAAACTTCAGAGCAATGGTAAAGCTAATAAAGTGCATTTTTAAATCCTGTCAACATACACGTTTACATGCCAAAAAACCTCGAAGAAGGGCAATTGTAATAAGTAAATTTATGATTCGCAGGGTTAAAAAACATTTACAGAGTTACATTTTTTTTCCTTGGGGACTTCAAAATAGCCTGCAATTCTTGTTTAATGAATTATAATTCTACTCATGACTAGTAAATCTCAAAGTGTGTTTAAGGAATTGAGGATTTTTTTTTTTTTTTTTAATTTTCAATTTTATTTCTCAGTTTTTCTCAAGGTTGACAGAGAGGTTTGTGAATGGGGTGGATATATTAATGGACACATTCTGGAGAATATGGACTGATTTGTTAGATGTTCTTGGAATTGATGGTAAGTGTGATGCCTGTTAACTCTTGAACTATATCAGCCTGTATCGATGTTCACAAGCATAGGCCGAGTGGGAAAATAATTACATTTTATCACACTGCATTAAACATCCATCAGTGGTATCTCTGTCCGCTTCACGTGGCTTTGATTTTGCTATTAGTACCTTCAAACAAGAGGACTAAAACCAGCCATTCCGTTTCTGTATATGTATCTACAGGATATCTATAAAATGGATTACAAGTCATGGTTGGTTTCTTGCTATCATCATGAAATGGATGCACGTGGCCAGGAACGGTGCAGGGAAATAAAGGAGGAAATAAAGGAGGACTAGAAGAAGGAAAGGTGCAATTGAGAGCCTTTAGAATATAACTTTTAAAAGCAGGAACTTTAGCCTCAGTATGAACGTCGACCTTAGGCCCCGCAGTAGTTTGTCTTTAAAGAACCTTCAGCACCTCTACTTTAAAGGAATTAATTCAATCGCATCATTGGAGCCGAGCCAGTGATTTGAAAAAGGTCCATCCAGAAATGGATGAGCTAGCTTTACCCCTTACTTTAAAAGACACAGCCGTGACCCCACTGCGTGACCCTTTGAAGCTGTGCTTGCACTTTTACCCTTCCCACTTTGGCATGCGCTCGTTAATACTCTGTAAATTTTCCTTTGTTTTTCAGCCTCCAACTTGACTCATTATTTCAGCCCAGCGGCAATTGCCAACAACCCGACCCGTGCTCTTCTGCTGATTGGTGCCATTTTACTTGCCTATTGGTTTTTATCTCTTTTCCTTGGATTCTTCTTCTATCTCCTGCACATGCTGTTTGGTCGCTTTTTCTGGATTGCGAGGGTTGCCCTTTTCACTCTCTCGTGCGTGTACATCCTCCAGAAGTATGAAGGTGACCCAGAACACGCAGTCCTGCCCCTCTGCTTTGTCGTAGCGGTCTACTTCATGACGGGGCCAGTTGGATTTTACTGGAGAAGAAACGGCAACAGCAGCCTTGAGGAGAAGATGGACCACCTGGATAGTCAGATCAGACTTCTGAACATACGTCTTTCCAGGGTGATTGAAAACCTGGACAGAGGCAGCGACCAATGAACCAACCCCTATAGACCACTGTACACCAGCTCTAGAAAATTCCTAAGCACTGTCTCATTCGAAGTTACAAAGCAACAAAACATCACATGGTAAAAAGTGCGCAAAGTTATAACTTTTCATCATGTGTAAGACTAATTTATCTAGATTATACACTCAGCCATTATACTTGTAGGGGAAAAAAAAACATTTAAAAACTTCAGCTGTATATTCAGAGAGTTTTATCCAGCACTAGAATTTTCTCAGTAGATAAACGCTTACTTTTACAAGCATTTAAAAACATCTTTTGTAAAGTTTTTATAAAAGCGAATTGAGTAGTCTTTCAAATATTGAAATTGAGCTAAACATATGCAAATTTGACACTTAAAAAGTTAAAAAGAAAAAAAAAAAATCTCACGCTACCAAACACTTCCATTGAGAAGTAACTGCTGTGGGTCCGCATTTTTTTTTCAAAGTTGCGAATGTTTTTGTTTTATTGTTGGCTTATTTCATTGCCTTGAAGTTGCCTTTCATAGATTATCAGATGAGGAATTTTCTGGTATCCAGGCCAGAAAATTCACACCATAGCTTTTAATAGGAGGTGGGGAATAAGGGAGAAGGAAGATTTCATAAATTTGAAGTCCTTAAATGCCAGTCCAAGATGAGGAACTGAGAAGTGCACGTGTGGCGTTATTTCATTGCATTTCATCTTGAGAACTTTAATTTCGTGTTTGAAAGGAAATCTGTTTTAATAAATTGACACAAAGGGAAGAGATGTAGCGTGGCAAATTGTAATTCATATTTGATCTTCACAGTGACGCATTTTCCAAGCATAAATGCATAGAATAAAACATGATTTTTAATCTCAGGACCCACGTACTTTCTCAAAAAAGGCAGCAGTTGAAACACTTGCAAATGTATTGTTGCTTAAAGCTTTCTCAGGACCAATAAGCGGCAATAAATTATCTTCAGGAAGATCTGGATTTTTTTCTAAAATTGTGATAGTTTTATAGGAGCTTTTTGCTTGAAGTCTGTGTCCTCACTATATTGGGTTTTGGGGAAGGTGAGTCACCTTACGAGAAGGGTGTATTAAACAGTCGTATTTCAAAGTGATGTAGGAGCTTTGAAGCAATTTTATTTTGAAGGATTCTATGTATTTGTAACCTTAGAATTAACTAGCTTGGTAGACTATCACTGGCTTTGTAAGGTTTGCTGAAATGCATCGAAACAAAGGTAACCTCAGGGAAGAAAGTCCGATAAGCGGTTTAACTTGGTAACCGATAGCATTCAAGGATATAAATGGGGGAGGGAGGGCAAGCATCGAAACCATAGTGGTGAGCACAGTATCGATACCACGAGAGGTAAGGTGGACTGCAGCTGAAGAGCTGCATGTTCCCTAATACCTAAACGAACAAGTAAAGAAAAAAAGGGAACAAAAATCGGTCTGTGGTAGGGACTGGCTAAAAAAGAAGGGAAACAAATACGAGTGGACGATCCGTGTGCCGTTGCTTCACCTGCGCGTGCCGGCTCCGGCGGGACTGGCCAGGGGCAGCTGAGCACAGCTTGGCGCTCAGTCTTCGGCTTCCTGTTTCCTTGGGTAGAGCTTTTGTTGGATGTGACGCTTAACTGAATGTAACTGTGGGGTGAATTTATTTTTCTCTTTATGCTGAAGTTTAACGCTCTTCTTCAAATGTGTGTTACTCGCCTAACCTCTTTTGGTCTGTATGTGACGTTTATGTGAGGGATTATTTTAAAATCCATGTTAATGGCCTTTACTCCAAACTGTGATCACTTAAGTTCAACACGGTTGAAGTTCATATGCAGTTGGCACTGTTGTAATGCATTTTATTTTTTTACGTCATCTGTAAATCCCCCCGCACCCCATTTTTTCAAGAAATTCACATTGAGTTGCAAAGTAACTGCTTTTCATGACTTAAAGTCTTTCCCATGAACAGATAAGTACTATGGCAACAAATAGCCTGCTTTGTAAAGCTGAAAACGTAAATTGCCGTATATTCATTTTCACGGCTCATTTTCCATAGTATTGGAGTCTTCCCTATAAACTCGGTGTTCCCTACTGTTGTGCACAGAGGACTGGGCTAAAACACCAGCCTGGAAACTGGGAATTGATTAGCAAAGCTTGTCGGGTCTTCATGCGTTCTGCTAAATTGGAGGCCTGAGGACCAAAGTCTGCAAACCTCGCTCGTGTACGCGGCTCCGTTGACTTCAGTGGGACTATGTGCATGAGTCAGTTTTGCATAGATTGTATTTTATGTAATCCGTATTTAATGTTGAAGTTCAAAATGCTGAATCATTTATATATTAAGAGTTGTCTATGATAAAGATTTCTTTAAAAATACTATATAAAAGTTAATTTGGATTATAGTTTTCTCCCTGTCTCTCTCTAATCATTTATCTTAGTTTTGTAAAATCAGCCCTCCGATAGTAATACTCTTAATTTTGATCACCCTGCTGCTTGGAAAAAAAAAGTATTTTTATATTTACTTGCATCCCATGTATAGCAAAATGTTATGTGAAAAGCGGTATATATAAAATTGGATATTTTTAATCAGTATTTTTTCCCAGCGCTCAGTTTTCACGTTAGTCAAGTTCAGAACTAATGATTTTTTTTAAAGCACAATCTAATCTTCGATATATATACTTTAAAAATGCTGTGTATTTTTAAACATGCACTGTAGTGGAAGCGCTTTTGGGACATGAACGTGGTATTGTGTTTAATCTCTTTCAACTTTTGTAAATACCTTTTACAAATATTTTCCGTACCAAGTCATCTAGTTCATCCATCGAGGTTTTTGCTCTGTTTTTTAGAACTTGTTCCAGTGACAGTGGTTGCACTGCTTTTGTATTGCCATTGGTAGGGGCGTCCCGCACGAATTTGCAGAGATGGGCAGGTACCGCCTGTTCACCCGCGGGTAAACCGAGGCACCGAATTTGAGAGACTTGCCCGAGTCGGTGGCAGAAACGGGAATGAAACCCAGATCTCGCGGCTCCCAGCCCCCTGCTCTAACCACCAGGCAGCTTAACCGAGGGCGGGTGGCAGCGCCTACGCACTCCTCGAAGAGTCCGCTTCCCTCGGCGTCTGACCCGCCGCGAGCTGCCCGTGAAGGGGCACGGGTTGCCTGGGGCGTGGTGGGGTGTGGGAGCGCACCCTGTCTGTCCTCTCCTCCGAAGGCTGCTCCTCCGGAACGGCTCCTGGTTATTGACCTTCCCGCCTGCCGCAGCCCCTCGAAAGAACGTCGCCCTGCGTAACCGGCTGACGTAACCCTTCGGCACGGGCTTCAGACTGTCCAGTACCAGAAATTCCGGTAGGGTCTTAAGCGTTTTCAACTTCATACTTTAAGACCTAACATTTGAAACTACTGTGGTATTTTCACTACGTTCACATCTTCGCAGGACTAACGTCGGTAGCAATTTCTTTGAAGGTACACGCCTCGCCTATAGATAACTGATCCGTCGTATTCGGAACGTAACGCTTTTAAAAGCGGTGCTGGGTGTCGGAGTACAATGTATAAAATCTGGTGTAATTCAGTGCTGTACTTAATAGCGCGTCCTTCAAACCGTGATTTGCTTTTAAAGGCTTGTTGCATAGTTAGTGTGGAAAATAGACCAGTATCAATCGTAGCTCTTCGATGGTGTACAAGTTTTTAAGTGTGATTTGCCTCACGTACTGATCTGTATTTGGCAGCTAATGACGTAAATGACTGTAAGTTCTCTTTGTCTGGGCTGGAAAATAAAAGGTTTTATTGTATCCGCATGTATTTTAAACTTTTGGATAATTCCATCGAACTGTGATGACAGCACACTTAAAAATTGATCTTTTCCTTTTAATTAGGAGCTCTGTTTGCCGTGGTGACACTCGTTATCGGCACCGGTGTTGGTGATTTCACATCCCGTTTTGTACATCAGATTTCCAGGTTACAGTGGTTAAGTTTGTACAATTGTGTTTATGTAAAAAGTAATTCGGTCTGAAGAGATGATGTATGTATACTTTTGACATATGATCCATAGGGAAATACTAGATTCTACTGATAATATTGTTAAGTAGTTACAAATATATCAGACTTATTTTTTACAGAGCTATACATGCCTTTATTTATTACTTATCTGACCACCGAATCGATGTACTATGTAGTTAAATATTTGTAGACCGATTTCACAAATCAACTATGGTGTTGTGACAAAGCTTAAAATAAATGTTTACTGAAACTTTGCACTGAGCAGTGACTCGCAGTCAAGACTTCGCTTTGTCGGACGTCTCCGTCTCCCCCCGGGCGGGGCGTTTTGGAGCCCGGCCTGTTGCCACGCCGGGGCTTTGAGGGACCCGACTCGCTTGTGAAACACCCGGGAGCGGGCCGGCGGCTCGGCCCGGGGCCTGCGGCGGCGGCCGGAGCGGCGGGGCCCGGATCGCCGCCGCGGGGCTCCGACCCCGAGGGCCGAGCCACCGCCCCGCGCCTGCGCGCGCCGCCGCGCCCCGCCCCGCCCCCTTCTCGCGAGACCGCCCGGAAGTGGCGGCCGCCGGGAGTTGCACGTGGGGCCGGGCCGCTCCCGCCGCCGCCGCCGCCGCCATGGGCCGGGCGCGCCGCAGGCACAACTGGAAGGCGCGGCTGCCGCAGGGCATCGCGCCGCCTCCGCCCGCCGCCCAGCCGCTGGAGCTGCCGCTGCCGCTGGAGCTGGGAGGTGCGGCGGGCCCCGGCCCGGTTCTCCTCTCCCTGGGCGTTATGTTCGTTATGGCGAACTTGGGTGGTTAACGCTGCTAAAGTGACCGTAGGGTTGCTGCGATTAGAGTTGTTGTCGTGTCTTCGCTCTGTTCCTCTTGTACTTTCATTGGAAGCGTTGAAATTGCTATTTAAAAGTATCTTGCCGGCTTTGCGTTAATAGCTCCGTTAAAGCAATTGCTGCAGTTAAGCAATGCTTTATTAAAGCAATTATTAAAAAGATGTTTAACATTTGCATTCTCAAATGTTACTTTTAAAAGAAGACGTTTATTATACTATTTTTATTATTCAAACTTTAGAGAAATGGATTTTTAGTATTAAAAACTACTTTAGTCTGGGAGAGGCAGGAGGCTGCGGGGTCCCCCCCGAGGCAGGCTGTGTCCTGGCCTGCTCCGCTGCCCCCCGACCCTGGGGGAATTAAATAAAAAAAAAAGCAAAAATTTCATGGCGTTGTTACATAAGTCGGGGAAGGTTGCCCTCGCGGCTGTAATAAGCACAGGGATATCGAGTGCCCGGGTTCATGGTCTTTTGCTCTTGCTGATGATGTGGGATTTTTTTTTGGCGGGGGGTGGGGGGGGTTGTGTTTGTCTAAAACGGCTAAATCTAGTATGGTTTGCGATAAGGCTGTTAAGCCGTGTGCTGAAAATAATCCGCCTGGCACAGGTGAATAATCAAACAAACGCTTTCAGATGAAGCAACGCTGAAGGGAATTGGTGGAAGTAATGCCCTGGTCCTGCCAGCAAAAAAAGCAAAGAAGAAAAAAGTAGCCCGTGTTGTGCAACAACAGAAGAAACCCCTAAGCAAGAAACAGAAGAAAAACCTGCAGAAAGTTTTAGAGCAGAAGGAGAAGAAAAAACAGGTACGTTGCTGCTTGCTGGTAACTCCAGCTTTGTGACTTCTGTTAAAATGATAAAGCTAGCTTAGTATCAGCATGTGGAACAGGTTGATGTGAGCAAGCGTCTGCAGAGGTTTCCCTTGCGCTGTGACTCTGGCAGTCCCCGATACGTGACGGGATTGCATTGCTGGTGTGAAAAACCAGAGGTGGGGCGACGGCTCTGCAGCGCCAGCGAGCGCTGTCGGGCTGTGAACTGTCCGGGGCGTCTCAAGGACGTGCAGACGCTGAAGTTTAAGAGTTTGTGTTGCGACAGCGTTAGCCATCCCTTTGCTGGGTGTTTTGGCAAAAGCATGCCACCACCCACGCACTCTTGAGCGTAAGTCTAGCGGGGAAGAGCATTCCCTGCCCTCAATGGATCAGGCGTTGCAGGAACGCCTCGTTTCTGCGTCCTGGTTCCCGTTCTGTCTTTGACCCTGACCGAATAGGTGCATGTTGTGAAGTACATCCCTGGCAGAGTAAATGACATTATATTTTAAAAGCATTCTCACAGATTGTATCAGAAGCTTCGTCCTGCTGCAAAATGCCAAGCTCGATGCACCCCTAACTCTGCTGCTGCTGGTGCTTCTGAAATATTTATTTCCAGCTCTTGCATATTTTCTGTATGCAAATACAGCTTTTCTGGCTTTGTAAAAGCTTTCCAGGCCAAAATTCATGTTCATTTTAGTGTCTGAATAATGGTTTTGACAAACGAACTCTGTTTTTGGAGGTAGTTTAAAACTGCTGCTGTCTGACCTGCCAGCGCTGTGTCCCACGTGAGGGAGTTGAAGGGAGGCTTCCATTGCTCCAGTCCTCACTCCAGCATTTTAGTTCAAATCCATTTTCTTCGCTGTTGTTTGAAGGGTGCAGCTGAGCTTTTCATTGCAGCGATGAAGGGTCAAGTCCACATTTCTTCTATTTTTGCTCTAGCGCAGGGCTGAAATCCTCATTGGGGAGGACTGACCGTGTGGCAGAAGGAACGTCTTTACAACTTCGCAGCGAGACTTGCCAGAGCACGCCCTTTAAAACCCAAGTGCAAATCTTGAAATGAAATTATTTCCTGGTGAAAATAAGCACTGATTTTGGTTGTTTTTCCCAAATAGCGAGCTGAGTTGCTGAGCAAGCTGAATGAGGTCCAAGCTTCTGAGGCAGAAATGAAACTTCTGTACACTACTTCCAAACTGGGTATTGGGGAGCGCATGTATCAGACTAAAAGGTAAAGCGTTCTTTGGAAAGAACCGTTCTGGTTTATCGCGGTGGTTGAAAACTTGGCAACCTTCGTAGCTTTTTTGTGCTTGATTTATTTTTTTTTTTTTCTTCTTACTGTGTACAGGTTCTTCAGAATGGATTATTTTAAATAATTTTCTGTTTTTATCTGATAATATGGTAGTTATTTTCTTGTTTAACTGACATCCTCTTGAGAGGATGTTAGTGAAAATAACTTGGTCATCCCTGTCGTAAGGGATGAGGTGGGTGACGATTATATCTGCGTACTCTTATAAATTATGCTAAACTACATAATTGGTGGATAAACATTTACTTTTTTGTTGTATTGGAAAACATCGACTGATGCAGTCCTTAGTTACTGGATTTATCAAGAGCTGCATTTAGCAGAAGCTGAAATAAATTAAACTACAAAGATGTCTTCTAAAGAAATGAATAAATATCAGAGTAGAGCGTGCTTAGATACGAATCCAGCAATAGGGTCAGCCGAGGCTTTACCTGGCAGAGTTGTGAAAGCCTCCAGGAATGGAGATCCTTGGAGAACTGGGTCAACCTCCCTGGGTAACCTCTTCTGGCGCTGCACTACACCCAAGGTGTAGAAGTTTTCCCTATTTGAGTAAAACCTGGGTTCAGGCTCAGGCAGTGGCTTTTGATGACGTGACTTTTCTGGTTTTATGAATTAGAATTCTATGATTCTATGACTTTTCTGGTTTGTGTGGAAGATGTGTCTGACTTGAGATCCTGGAGAACGTTGACCAAAACGTAGTTCACATGTTGATGTTTTGTTCTAGGATGATACAGGAGCCAGGGACTGCTGTACCTGAAAAGATCAGGAGCATCAGCGGTGCAAACAAGAGAAGACACAGCTCGAATTCAGAATCGGAACCTGAGGAAGAACCCAGTAGCTCTGAGGAGGAGAAGGAAGAGCAGAAACAAGAAATTGAAAAGTCTTCAGCCAGTGACTTGAACACCGCTGAAAAGCCAGAGGAAGGCGTGAAGGCGGCAGTGGCTGACCAGCAGCCGGCTGGTCCTAGCGCGCCGGTTTGCCAGACAGCCTCCAACAAACCGTCTTGCAAGCCTGCGGTTTTCATTCCAGTGGACAGGTCTCCTGAGATTCAGGTGAGGCTCTGTGAACAGCAGAGTGCTTATTAAGGGTTGGAGATGATGGTGTCTTCCATCAGATTAGGTCACTGCAGACACTGTAGCATTATCTTGTGTCTCTAGCTAATACTGCGTGCAGCAGTGTGCTCTTGGGGTCCTTGGTCTGGCAAGTTGTACGTGTACCTTTCTGAGCTTTAAGCCTGTCTAATCTAGCAGAAGGAAAACTAGTTTTGTTTTAGGATGTAAGCATTTGTCTCTAGTTTTAAATACAGACTATTAGCAGTCCTTTATCGTTCTTCGTTGGAAAATCTTGTGAAGTCACTTGTAGCTCTCCATTATGCTGTATCTTAGGCAGGGTAGTTTCATGCCATTTGCTGTAGGTCGGGCGTTCTGTAGAAATGGGAAAAGCTCTGTGTGCGTCTGAGCAGACGAGACAGAGTTGTGAAATGAGTTTTTGCTTGAAGTGCTATATTAATAAACTCGAGGGACTCTGAAGTTTCACAAATGAAAGTGCAGGGCTTGCCAGCTGCTTTCTGGGAAGCTGTTCTGATGACTAGTTCTTGGGCGTGCTGGTGTGACGTTAGCCGGTTTAGAGCCTTTCAAGCCACAAAGCTTGCAGAATTCCTTTTTGTGGGTTTTAGAATCTGAGGAAGGTAACGGTTTTCAATCCTGGGGAAAACAAAAAGGGAGCGAGAGACAAAACAGTGCAACTAAAATACGTGTTTTTATATTATTTAGGAAGCAAGACTAAAGCTTCCAATCCTTGCCGAAGAGCAAGTAATCATGGAAGCCATTAGTGAGAATCCCATTGTCATCATATGTGGAGAGACGGGAAGCGGTAAAACCACACAAGTACCTCAGTTTCTTTACGAAGCTGGCTATGCCAGGTATGAGTCGTCTTTTATTTGCAGCATGTGTAATTAGAAGAACTCATGCTGAGCTCAGTTGCTTCTGATTTTGTTTTGCTTCTTCTGATACGGCTGAACTGAGCCTGGTCTTCTCTGTGCAGTGGTAGTGCCCATGTTGAACAGGCTTTGAAAAAATCTGAAGGGAATAAGGCTGACTTGCAAAAGTCTTTCCACATAAGCAATCTTTTGAAACCTCTAAGGTAAAAGTTTTCTTCAAAGTCACCGGCTTGTTTTTCACAGAGGGGCTTTATTGCCTGCCCATCTCGCATAGTTTAACCTCTGTAAGCAGAGGTTTGTTTCTGCCTTTGCAAGAAAATGTGCATATTTCTTAAGAACATCTTTGAAAATAGCTGTGGCTCGTCTGGCGCTGTTGGTAACATTTATAAGCTTGGGCACCTCATAAGATGCTTCTTGCGAGCTGCATCAAGGTGCATCCAGCTTCTGTGCTGCTGCTGCCCCAGCCTGAGTTTCTTCTGAAATGGACCCTGTTGCGGGAGGCGTGTCCAGGGGGACTGGAGTTCAGTGAGCTGGAATTGCGGAGACAAGGTTTGGAGAAAAAAATTCCTGCGATACATGCATCTTCAGATCAATACCCGTGCAGTAGAAGGGTAATCTCAAAGCTTCCTTTCTGTCTTTTTCTTCTAACTATAACTAAAAGTGATACTGGGTGAGTGATGCTGCTTAATTCGGAACCATTGTGCAGAAATCCTGTTGTTGTCAAGTCTTTCTCTCTTTAAAACAAGCAGCCAAACAACCCCTCCTTCTCTTTCCTTCACCCTTTTAGTTCAAACGGTACTATTGGGATCACCGAGCCTCGGCGTGTGGCTGCAGTGTCCATGTCCCAGCGGGTCGCTAAGGAAATGAACTTGTCACACAGGTGAGGAGAAAAAAAGCTGAGACCTTGCTAGGAAGATAACGCTGAGATGCTCTGTGTATGCGATAGACTGAAATCGAGACTTGCATGTTGCTTGTTCAGTCTTTGGCGAAGAACTGTGGGAAAGTTACCTATAAACTCCTCTGTGGGTTGTCTATAAAAAAAAAAATATGCAGATTTGTTGCTGCTAATGGTTGTAAGTTACTTTTTAGAGAGAGCTTTGTGGAGATGGTGGGTGGGAAGCGGTCCTAGTTTGTCTCCATATGACAAAGCGTCCCATAACAGTGAAATAATTCAAAGTGACATTGCTGTATATCCCAGCTTCTAGCATTTTGTGTGTGCTAGGCTCTGGGGAGCCGATGGTGTGCTTTTTGTCTTGTCTTGGCATCAAGTCTTCATTTAGTTAGGCTGAAGGCTGCCTCCTGGTCTGAACGTGAAATTTTTGTTTCTCCCAATGCTTTTTCTTGTGGCTGTCCTGGTATTTCCTCACAGAGTGGTTTCATATCAGATCCGATATGAAGGCAATGTTACAGATGAAACACAAATCAAGTTCATGACGGATGGTGTGCTGCTGAAAGAAATTCAGAAGGTAGGTTGCTGTCCTCAGTGTTATAAAAAGGAAAGTATTTCATATAGCTAGGAAGAGAGGCCAGTTGCTTTGTGTGGATTTGTTGCCAACCTTTCAAAGCAAATCCCTTACAGCACTGGAGACGTATTTCGTCTCAACCCTTTACATTCCTGCCCAAGTCCCTAAACGTTAGGTTATCTTGCTGTGTAAAATGAGAGTGAGGAAGAGAGTCTCGGGAGCTAGGCTGCTTCATGTAAGGTAAATGCGTTAAACTCTGCTCAGATATGTGGGAGAGACTACAGCCATGAGGATGGCAGGGTCAGTGTTTGTGTAGCCGTAGGTAGTCTTGACTTAAAGATGGCCTTGGGTGAGGTTTCACGTGGTGAAATCGATCTCTCTTCTCAGGACTTTCTGCTTTCCAAGTACAAAGTCATTATTATTGATGAAGCCCACGAAAGGAGTATGTACACAGATATCTTGATAGGCCTCTTGTCTCGCATCGTGCCTCTTCGTGAAAAGGTAAGAGAAGCGGCATTTCTGTACTAGCTGCAGGTGTGCTGGGGAGGGGGATGTTAGACATGAAGAGGCTCTGTGTGAGGAGGGACTCTCTGATGTGGAAGTCGATGGAAATCTGACGGAAACCATGGAATAACGCTCAGATAATGTGTTTGTCTTTCTGTATGATCGAAGAAGCACAGAGCCTTAAAAAAGGGGGTAAAATAGTACATATCGGTACCAACAGATAATTTTTCAGTCAATATCCAACTAATTTTAGACTTACAGTGCCACGAGACACATGTAAACAATTAAAATTAGCAGATGCTAAGAAAGCAAGGTGCTTACTGTTGCACTGCAATAAGCCGCCAACAGCAGTGCTTAGGAGGAGACGTTTTGGGGCTGACATCCCGAAGTGTTTGGTCTTGACTGATGCTGGGGGCTGGTGGGCTGCAGGGCAGTGCTTGGCATCTGTTTCCGTTTTAATTACGGATGTCAGAGAGCTGGAGAGAGAATGCAGTGGTTTAGAGGCAGGTCACTGCCGGCATCGGGATCGCCAGCGTGGATTTCTGTGTATTTTAAGACGCGTTGCGTTTGAAGCGGTGTGTATCTTCTGTCACTTGACACGGTGCTTCTGTTGTCTTAGATTTTGAGAGCTTTGGTGCAGAGACTTGTATCCAGTCCTGCTAATAGCTCCGGGTTTGTGTGTAGCTTAACTGCCATATGCTTTTAGGCACAGAATAACATGTTTGTGTCCCTGCAGAAAGGGCTGCCGCTGAAGCTGATCGTCATGTCGGCCACCCTTCGCGTTGAAGATTTCACCGATAACAATAGGCTGTTTTCTGTTACGCCTCCTGTTATTCAGGTATCGTTCTCCTCACTGGGATCTGCATCAGATGTAACGGCTAAAATACAGGGAGGGCTTCCTTTATAAAATGAATTAAAAAATAGGGGCACTCTAATCTTCCCAGTTGGTGCTGAAATCTTTCAGATATCAATTTTAAAATAGTTATTTTGTTTAGACTGTTTTTTCTTTTAGGACTTGGTATTTTTCTTTCCACTTTTATCAGGAAACTGCCCTGGCAGAATCTGATTATTCTGAAAGATGGGAAGTTACAGTTTGGGAGAAGTAGAAAGCCTCAATCCGAGCTGATGATCTGAAAGAGAGAAAAGTTTTGGTTTCTAGCTTGGTTTTGTGGTGTTCAGGATAGACAACACTGATAACTTCTGTGGGTCCAGTGTTTCGTAGGTTACCAAAAACAAGAGCTGAACAGAAATACAGGGTGAGCTTTTCTAGTCCTCCCGTGAAAGCTGCAATGATTGTGCTGGAGTTACGACAGCAAACAAACCCTGTTCTGTATTTCCTCTCCAGGTAGATGCAAGGCAATTCCCTGTAACCGTTCATTTTAACAAGAAAACCCCCCTGGATGACTACAGTGGGGAGTGCTTCAGGAAGGTCTGCAAAATCCATCGAATGTTGCCCTCGGGTAAGGTCACTGCCAAGAACCTCTCAAATTCTTTTACACTTAACATGTCTAAAGTTTTCTGGGTTGTTTTGTTGTTTTTATTTTGTAAGTTAAACATGGGACCGCAGTGATGTATTGTGTGCTTTTCCTTAGAAGGTTTTTCTTGTGAAAATTACCCTTCAGTTAAATTGTAGCATTAGCATGCTTCTTCAGGGAGTAGTAGAAGACAGATGCAGTCAAACGCCCTGTTCCTCCTTGTTACTTCACAGTATATTCAACCTGTCTTTTCACGACATCTGAAGCTTTCCAAGGTGAAATACCTATGCTGAGGTTGAGAGTGATATCTTCTCTTGCAGGTGGGATTTTGGTGTTTTTAACAGGCCAGGCAGAAGTTCACTCTCTCTGTAGGCGGCTAAGGAAAGCCTTTCCGTTCCAAAAAACCAATACTGCAGGTAATGCTATGGAATAAAGGACTGCTAAACTTTGAATTTATCCCACTGAGAAGTGAGCTTGCTTTGCACCTAAAAATAAGAGCTTTTATTTAAAAAAAAACAAAAAACAAGGGTTGGGGAAAGGGCTCATTGTGGATGATTTTGATGACTGATTGTTAAGTTTGTGCTGTTTGTGAGTTTGGGGAAAAGGTTTATGTGCATGATGCCTTCCAGTTCCCCAGAATCCACTGCATTTCTTCACTTATTCTGTTGGTTGTGAATTAAAGTGGAAATGCTGCTGCTCGTTGGAGACTGTTTATTTTCAGGATCGTGGAATTTCCCAAGATGACTTTAGAAAGTCAAATTCTAATAGAGCTCAGCTAATCGTCTCCTAAACCTCAAGGCATACAGTTGCTGTGTGTGCTGCTGTCGATCCTCTGTATGGTTCCTAAATGGAATTGTAACATTACACTTGTGTGTCATCCCTGTCCCCTCTGCCTTCAACGTGACTATTTGCTTCTTTCGTACTGTGACACTTTTTGAATCCCCAAAAAGATGGGAGTTGGACCAGACTCTCCCCACTACCTTTTCCGAGAGGAAAGTGTGCTCTGCTAACAGTAATTCCACTGGCTGTTTTTGTAGGAGGAGATGATGACAAAGAAGAATCAGTGGAAGAAATCAGAAAATTTAGGAAATCGAGGAAGCGGAAGAAAGTTATGGTAATGTGTGATGGCTAGAATTCCTCCAAGAGACAGGAAGGAGCAGGTACCTCCCTGCAAAACAGTACTCCTGTGTAGCTGTGTTTCTCACCGGGCTGTTTTAGATTTGCATGAAGCTTTGTAGCCTACGTATGTCCACTTCAGGAAATCCAGTAATACTACCTACACTGGTAACTGCCGCATTATGAACAGCAGAGTGCTAAAATGTGTCCCTGGATATTATGGGCAGGAGATTGATTTTGGCCGAGTACTGACCATTAAAACTTTAATGGAAGGAGTTCCAGACTCGCTGGCTCCGGGGCTGCTCCTCATCTCACCGTTTATTACCCCAAGTGGGACAGATGCATCTGTGACAAAAGGGTAGCGTTTCGCTTCCGCCCAAATCCTACATGCGCTTTGTTAGCAGGAGATCTTGATGTTATTTATATGCTGTCTGCTGACATTGGATCCTGGTAGCTGAAGGGGCCTGAATTAAAGAAATTTTACCTTTTACCACTATCCTCCAAGTGAAGAAGCTTGGCTTGTCACAAAATAATGTTTAAAATACTTAGGTTATCCCCCCCGACTCTCACAGTTACCAAATGCTGAACCTCAGCCTTGAAATACAACTGAAATCTCTCAATCCATCTGTCACCTTCAGGTCAACAAATGTTTGGAGTAAGTGCTCAGCTTTGCTTTCAAAGCAATAAAAAGTGCTGTTTGGGTCCTCCCTTAATGCTCTGTGGTTGTCTTTCCTGTTTTTCTCAGGCACTCCCCAAAATTGATCTGGACAATTACTCTGTTGTGCCAGTGGATGAAGGAGATGAAGACAGAGATGCTGAAACTGATGATGATATTGCAGGGTCTGATATCGACCTTGATTTAGGAGATGGAGACTCAGAAGAAGGTTTGGCACTTAGGAAATAAAAATTCCGTATCTCCTGTCACCTGTGAAGCGTGTGACATAAGCTAGTTGTCCTTTGCTAAACTGGTGTGGTAGCGCATCAGACCTGCATCGTGGAAAAGCTATTAAGATTTTCTGGCTTCAGCTTTGTCCCAAATACTTTGCTGGTTTTAAATGAAGTGGTGTTTCTGAAGACATTGTTGGGGCTAAGCCTGGAAGTTGCCTTACCGTGTATTTAAGAATATTGTTTTGTTTCTTCACAGATGAGAAATCTGATTCGTCCCTTCCACTCTATGTGCTCCCGCTCTATTCTTTACTAGCACCAGAGAAACAAGCAAAGGTAAAGGATTTATTGTCACAATGAGTAAATAATCCTTACAGATACGTGTCATCATTGTCTAAAGTCACATGTGCTTTGTGAGTTAAAATTTCCATCTTGGACTATCCATCAGTGGGCAGGTTTGAATGGCCCAATGGGCAAGTTGGGATGGGATCGGAGCAGGCCTTGCTTGGGCTGGGATCTCCCTAATGTGCCAGTTCAGCAAGTTGGGAGAGGTGAAAAGCAACAGTCCTGCAGTGTGTCAAATTTAGTCATGGCCACGAGGCACGTCAGGATCCCACTGCCAAGAAGCAGTTGTTACAAATTCTTGCGTCCCTCTTGGGCTTCGGAGGTGGCAGCAGTATGTCTAGATACGACTCGACACTGGTGTCTGCTCCGCCTGGAGCCCCTGTGGATGTTTCTGAGGGATTAACTGAGCTGGATAGAGAGCTCCAGAGCTGGAGTCAAAGAGTTAAGTCTTTGGTCTCACTCTTGGGTTTCACCTGCAATGCCATATGCGTTGTCATCCCTTTGCAACCCATCCAAGTTGACTGCCTGTCTTTTTTCTGTTGTTGGCAATGCATTTCACGTGCCCATCTGTTTCTTGTAGGTATTCAGGGCTCCTCCTCCTGGCACGAGACTGTGTGTTGTAGCCACCAATGTGGCTGAAACATCGCTTACCATCCCGGGCATCAAATACGTGGTTGACTGTGGAAAGGTCAAGAAACGTTTCTACGACAAAATTACCGGGGTTTCATCTTTCAGAGTCACCTGGATATCTCAAGCTTCAGCTAACCAGCGGGCAGGTCGGGCTGGCCGGACGGAACCAGGGCACTGTTACAGGTTAGCTACCTGCCGTGGAGAGGGCTAGGAGAAACAAAAAGCCCAACGAGTGTCAGTGTGAATTTGACAGCTTCCCTCGTCTGCCCTTCATTAAAATAGGAGAGGTGAAGCCAAACGTGAACTGTCACTGGTGATGTTGGTTTGACAGTTTGGCTTCTCGGGGGTCTTTCTCTTGCTGAAAACCCTTATTTTGGTGGCTCGATTAGCAGGGATTCCACTCCAAGTCAAGTCAACGTTTTGTGAATAAGGCGGTATGCCCCAACCATGTAAATAATTACATGGTTGTGTAAATAGTACCCACAACTGCCTTTTTTTAAATCCTGTGCCAATTTTTCATGCATATCTTTTGAGTTAAGATTTCTTTTAAGTCTCTAAGCAGCACTTCTGGTCCACTAGGTTATACTCTTCAGCAGTCTTCATGGACTTTGAGAAATTTTCTGCTCCAGAAATAACAAAGCGACCGGTAGAAGACTTGATTCTGCAAATGAAGGCATTAAATATAGAAAAGGTGAGGTGTAAATCGGCTTTGTACTACAACGCTCATTAAAGTGGTTGCCCCTAGGAGCCAGAAACAAACACAAATGTCTTTTATCGTCATTGCTGTGCCTTGTGTTAGAAATCAGGATCCTGGGACTTGGTTTTGGTTCTGCAAATTGCAGAAGCTGCTATGAATTCCACCAGGCCTTAACAGACATGTTTGTTCAGGTAATAAGAGCTTTCTTATATTCTTAGTAGTGGAAAAAAACCCTGTCCAGACAGGGGTTGTGTTTTGGAGATACCTGAGCACTTGCAGAAAGCACAATACTTAGAGCTTAAAGCAGCCTGCTCTAGGCGGTGGCTGGAGTCAGTGGCAGCTAAGGGTGACGCTGGTAATCCTGTTTCCTAATGTTTTTGTTCTAAGCGTTTCCTCCCATTATATGTCCTTTCCTCTCGCTCCTGGCAAACATCCTAAATGTTTTTCTGTGGTATATGTAACCAGAGGGGAGGATTTCACTCCGTTCCAGGACTTCTTACTGCGTTCAGACTCTGTTTTTAAGTGGGAGCCGTGTCGATGTACTGAGAGGCATTTTCTCTTGGTGCCGTAGGTAATCAACTTCCCGTTCCCAACACCACCTCCAACAGAAGCACTTGCAGCAGCTGAGGAGTTGCTGATAGCCCTGGGTGCCTTGAAGGAACCCCCTATGACGGGAAGGTAATGTCTGTGGTCCCCCACAAATTTCCTCTCGGCAGCAGTTATCGAGGCGGTGGACGCTGCTGTCCTCCCGCCTGCTTTTCCATCTCAGCCCTCGCATCTGAGGGTGTGCTTTTGTACAGAGACTGGCATCATTTTAGCAGTCTCTGCTTCACCTGTGTTTGTTTTACTGGCCCTGTGTTTGGGCAGGGAAAGGCTATGCTAGGAGTGTGCCATGCAGGGCAGGTGGGAACCGCACGAGGAAGAGGAATCTTTCCCCCAGCCTTTGGGACCAGCACATAAGGAAATCTGAGAAAACACACCAAATTAATTGGGCTGCCAAAACCGGAAACACAAACTTGTTCTAATGCAGAAGTTACGTCATTACATGACTTTTTTCTTCCTCCCCCAGGCTGAAGCAGCAGCTGGCAGCAAAGCTGAGTTGCCCTATTAGTCCCCTGGGCAGAATAATGGCCACTTTTCCCGTAGCCCCCCGCTATGCGAAGATGTTGGCATTAAGCAGGCAGCACGACTGCCTGCCATACACCATTACCATAGTGTCTGCCATGACCGTCCGGGAGCTTTTTGAAGAGTTTGACAGGTGAGTGAGTGAGCCTGACATCCTATTTACAGGATGCATCACCTCGTCACAGCTGATGCCTCTCTTACATTGAGGCCCCTCTGCACAATACCCATTTATGCTGTTTTATGTTTCTTTTAGGCCAGCAGTAAGTGAGGAAGAGACGGCGAAACTGAGGGGAAAGAAAGCAAGGCTTTTACAGATGCAAAGGATCTGGGCTGGGCAGGGGCCGATGCAAAAGCTAGGAGACCTCATGGTGATGTTAGGTATTGCAGACAGCGATTTCCCTGTACTGTTAACTTCCATTCTGTTCTCCTCCCCGTCACCCTGAGCTCTCACCTTTATACAACCAAAGGCATCCTTGTGCTGTTGGACTAAGTCCCGCAGTGTATTTTCTGGGCTGTTATCGGGGCAGCCTGCCAGTGTCCCAGGCTAACGATGAGCGGGAGCTGTGACATGCATGTGTCGACCATGACAGTACTGTCCCACAGTTGGCTTAATTAGGAGAACTGATCAGCCGAGTTGTTTTCTCCACCTGACTGTTCACTTCCAGGAGCAGTGGGGGCCTGTGAATATGCCGGGTGTACCCGTAAATTCTGTGAAGAAAATGGGCTCCGATACAAAGCCATGCTGGAAATCAGGCGCTTGAGGGGACAGCTGACAACAGCAGGTGAGAGGGTTTTGAGAGGAATTGCCATGTTTATTCTCTTTTGGGGGGGTGACAAGTCAACTGGGCTGTTTGTTGCAACCTTTTTTTTCTATTGAATCTTAACTCACCTTTTTTTCCCTGCAGTGAACTCAGTCTGCACTGATGCTGGCCTCTATGTTGATCCAAAGATGAAGCCCCCAACAGAAACTCAAGCAACTTACTTGAGACAGATTGTGCTGGCAGGGCTGGGGGATCACGTTGCCCGAAGGGTTCAGGCAGAAGAGCTTCTGGATGACAAGTGGAAAAATGCCTACAAGGTAAGTAAACGGCTTGATTTGACCAAACTCCTCTTCCCTGTGTGGCAGGAAGACACTCCTGTGCAAAGCCTGGGCTTCTGGCTGGATACAGCGTTGGGGCTGCGTGTGCTGGCTTTTTACAGCTTCTCTCCATAGAATTTAAGTTTCCAGTGTTGCAATTTCCCAATCCTCATGTAGGAATTGTTTTAAGAGAGCTAAGAAGTAGCATTAGTCTATCTTGCAAAGTGCTTGATGTCTCCAGAGAAGGTGAAGCAGAAAGTTACAGGGTTATTAAAAACCTCCGTCACTTAAGGAAACCATATAAATGTACATCTGAGAGAGACTGCAATTAGGTGCAATCAAGAAATTGGATTGCCAGTAACTCGTCTTACTCTGCTTCCATCCTCTGTGCTTTCTTAAAGACTGCTCTTCTGGACGACCCAGTGTTCATCCATCCAAGCTCAGTCCTCTTCAAACAACTCCCAGAGTTTGTGGTGTATCAAGAAATTGTTGAGACCACAAAACTGTATATGAAAGGTGAGACTGCTGCGGTCCCTACTTGTTCTGCAGGTATGGTGGGGAATTCAGAAATGCCTTAGCAGAATGTTTCCCTTGCTGCGGTGAGCGAGTGCTCTCCTTACAGAGTGGTCGTGCCTCGTGAGGTTTGGATCCTTATACTTTCTAGATCTGGACCACGGGGAAAAATTGGCCTGGTTTAGTCTTCCTCTAGCAGAATGGGCTGGAGCAAAGCTCAGCTTCCGAAATAGCTGCTCTGCGCTAGCCCTCTCAGCAATACTTAACCTATTGCTGGTCTCCAAACAGAAGAATGTAATTCTGTACAGTTGACTTGAAAAATGAGATACAAGTAAATCTGTGGAGGTGAGATCCCGACCATGTGCTTTACTCATGGGACTGCTAGCGAGCGCAGCTCCTGGCAGCAAGCCTGCATTCCGGTGTGTGTTTTCCCTTCCTAAGGTGTGTCCGCAGTCGAACCCGAGTGGATTCCTGCCCTGTTGCCGCCGTACTGCCACTTCGGGAAGCCTCTGGAAAATCCTCCTCCATCTTACTGCCCCGAAACAGGCCGAATTCGATGTCACAGGCCAAGTGTCTTTTGTAAGTGTCTTGAAAAGTGTCACTCGGTAGTTTTGTCCCAAGAGCTGCTCTACAGTTACTGCAGCGCTGCTTTTAACAAGACTGTCAGCAGACCCAAAAGGTGAAGCTCAGCTTGGGCTGTTAATAGAGCTTAGCAGCGGTAGCTCCGTGGGGTTCGTAGCATTTAAATATCAGCATCTTCCCATTGGTGTGGCCATTTTATGCCTGTTAAGGAGCAAGGCTGGCTGGGTGGTGGCAGTATCCTCTCCATTTCTGTTAGCACCTGTGTTGTCACATCTCCCTTGAAAATTTACCCTCCTCTTCGAGCATTTAGGAGACTCGGTGTGATCTTCCTTTCCAGATCGAGTTAGCTGGCAGCTCCCTGCTGTGGAAGTTGATTACCCAGAAGGTATTGATCGCTACAAATACTTTGCCAGGTTCCTGCTTGAAGGAAAGGTGAGGGTGTGTCAGCTGCGTTACTTCCTTGACATTAGCAGTAAGTTTTTAGCCCAGTTTCTGGAGGAGATGAGCCTCGTGGCTTCTTTCTTTGTGTGTGTGCCCATTCCTCATAACTTGCTGGTGGCTGGAAGAGTTTGCTGCGGTTGGTGGGGTGGGGAAGAAATCTTTAAAATACAAAATGGCATGAAAATCAGCATTTGGGTGAAAGACACTCCCAAATTTAAGTCCGGTTTTTGCAAGGGAGAAAAGCTATAGCTCATGTCTTTGTCCATTCTGAGACACAAGTCATCTAGCAAGCCGGTCAGGACGAGACATGGCTGGGAGAGAGATGGTAATAGAGGATATGGGACGGAAATCTATAGCAGTCCAAGTTCATTGATGATTGTCTCCACAGAACGATTAATTTACCTCATTCATTATATACTTGTTATAACAAATCTTCCAGGTCATTGAGAAGCTGAGTTCTTACAGCCGGTGTCTGCTGTCCAGTCCTCTCATAATGCTGAAGACATGGTCCAAGTAAGTTGTTAAACTTCAGTTTGTTGTCTCCACCGAACACTTTTAACTTCCTTTAAAAAAATGTAAAAAAAAAATTTTGATGCGGGGAAGGGTGTTTTAGATCGTGACCTAGGCTGTAGCTGCAGGGAGAGGAAAATGAGTTTTCTTACCAAGGAAAATTGCGTCCCAAGAGAATGGGGCTATTGTGCGGGCAGTACGGAAGCACACAGCAACCCGCTGGTCACACTGACCTCTGCGGGCTGCTTCATACAGATAAATGGCTCACACATGTAAGAAAGTGTCAGGTGAGCACTATTACTTTCCTTGCTTTTCTTGGCAGTTTGGCCTATTCCACCGTCTTTATTTCTTTTCAAAAACATATTTCCAACAGACCATGTTTTTCTTGTGGTTTTGATTACATTTAAAGAGCTGTGACCCTCAAAAGGACTGTCAGCTATTGCTTCCCTTGCTATCCTCCCGATGTCCTCTCTTGTTTACCAAAATAACCTTTCTCTGAGTTTTCTGTGAGTTTTCATGGGGTTGATAGACGTGAGGATTTTGAAAGACTTTGTTAACCATCTGTGACATCAGTCACTTTTATCTGAGGGTTCCACAGTTACAAAGTGTTTCCTTTTTTAGTCAGTTCACAGTTCAGCCTGGGACCTGTGGATTCCTTTTTGCTGTACTGTGTGCTGTGCAGCTGCGTAGCAACTTCGTGCTGTCAGCAGCGAGAGCAACCTGCTACTTCTTTTAACAACAAAAAGTTGGGGGGGGGGGGAACAAACTACTTCTAGTGAACTTTCTTGAGCCAGCGCCATGTCTCTGTAGCCAGAGGTCATGTATTTCTACATCTATATTTAGCCTTTTAAAAATAGTATGAATTCAGAAAGGTAAGCTGAATGCTGTAACACCTTGCTAAACTGTGCTAATGAACATTGTTTTATTGCACCATTTTATTTTGGACCGATTTAGACTTCAGCCCAGGACAGAATCCCTCCTGCAGGCTCTAGTTGCGGAAAATTGTGATAATCGCAATGCTTTACTGGCTGCATGGAAGAAAAATCCTAAATGTAAGTGTCCTGCTTGCTTAATTATTAGTCATATCAGCGCAGACTTTGTTGTACCCCAAGCACAGTTGGCATTTTGAATTATAACAAAAAATGGACGGGTTCACTTGATATTTTCTTAGCAGAAACAGTAATGCTCTGTGTTTGGTTCTTGTGAAGAACTGGAGTTTCCTGTACTTTAGAAAGCAACATTTCTTTGTATTTTAAGATATATTTTTTTTTTCTTTAGTTCTAACCACAGTTAAAATGTTTGGTTTGGGCTTTTGAAAAACTAGACTGTGATGGTACTGTCAGTGGATACAGGAAAATTCTTTGCCAGGTAAAATGGATTTTGTTCAGTATTAGGGTACCAGACTATGGGGGTTCTTTTATGGAAGCAGCAGCAAAGATTAAAAAAAAAAAAAAAATTAAAATTCCTCCAAACGGGATTGCGGTGATGGCTTCCACCCGTACTTCTGATACTTCTGTATCTGCATGCAGGTGTCCAAGCTTGAACACTGTCCCAGTGACGGAAAGCTGGTTCTTGCTCTCAGCAGGAGAGGTGCCTTCTTCATTCCCCAGCCTGCCTGCGAGCAGGGTGATGCCACAGGACCTTCTCTTACCAGCAAAACCACTCCAGTCCCCGATTCCCACAGCCGTCTAATCGCTCCTCTCTTTCATTCCAGATTTGCTCGCAGCCTATTGTCAGTGGATCCCTGAAGCTATGCATGATGATCTAGCCAAGAAGTGGCCACCGGTAGCACTGTGAAGTGCCTGACTAGTTCTTGGGGGACTCCTTTTCTCCAAGGTGTTTCGGGAGCTTGGATTTCCTTGGAAATCTGATGACAGAGATGGACTTGCTAACTGTTAGCGATACCTTTCTGTAAGCAAACTGGGTGTTACTCTGGTTTTCTGGGAAGCCCTCTGTGTTCTCAGAAGCCCTGCCAGCTGTTGCGCTGGTATTTTGTAATATTAATGTTTGGATAATTTTATCCATTGTATTTTACAGATTGTTTTTTTAAGTTTCTCTTTGGACTATATTAGTCGTATGGACTATAATAAATATGTATAGTTCTTTGGTTTGGACGGGAGAGGTGTTTTCTATGTGGGATGCTGCAATAAGCAGAATTTCAGACGTTTGTGGACCCTTCCTCATGCGTGACTGCAGATCCAAACGCAGACTGAACCTTTGGTCCTGGTGGTGGGTTGACCCTGGCCAGCAGCTCAGCAGCGCACAGCTGCTCGCTCACTCCCTATCCCTCCGCAGGACGGGAAGCGCAAAAGTGAGAAAACTCGTGGGTTGAGATAAAGATAGTTTAATTAGTGCAGGGAAGAAGACGAAGAAGAAGGAAAAAATCCAAATGATGCAAGGGCGATCGTTCCCCACCTCCCACACGATGACCAGCTGGTATCCGAGCATGACATTGTACGGCACGGACTATCCCTTCGGCCAGCTCAGGTCAGCTGTCCTGGTTGTGTCCCCTCCCAGCCTCTTGTCCACCCCTGACCTACTCACGGGGGAAGCAGAGGGTGGGAAAAGAGAAAGCCTTGATGCTGTGCAAGTACTGCTCCGTGACAGCCAAAATACCGGTGCGTTATCAACACTGTTTTAGTCACAAATCCAAAACACAGCAGCATGTGGGCTGCTATAAAGAAATTAACTCCAGCCCAGCCAGACCCAGTACAGCCCTAATACTGCTTTTCCTGCTTCTCTAGGAGTTTGCCATGAGTTCAGAGTATCCATTGATCTTGCTTGCAATAGGTTTTTTTCAGATCTCTCCTGGTACCTGGCTTGGTGCTGCAAGCACTCGGATCTCCTGGTGCCTTTGCTCTGCCACATGGTTTGCCAGTACTGTTTTGTATAGTCGGGTGCTCCTGAGCCTCCCTGGATTTCGTGGGCTGGAGCACTTTTAGGAATGCAGCAGCTTTCAGGAAACGGGGCAGGCTTTAACCACGCCATCTGCTCATTTTGCAGCAAGCAATTTTGGTAGTCCCAGAAGAAAATGCACAGCTTGAGTTTACCTTCCCTTTCACCCAATCTTTTTCCTCCTTGGTAAACCGTGCGCTCACGCTGTGTTCATTTGCTGTTGCTCGTAACACCGCAATAGGAGAAGGCGTTGGCAGTGACCCTCCTGTCCCCGTGTTCTGGAGGAAGCTGGTGCGACCTAAGCACAGAAAAGGCTGGATGCCCGCACCCGCTGCTCCCACCGCCCCCGTGCGCTTCAGGGGCTGCAGGCCAGGAGACAAGTAAGCGTTCAAAATATCTAATCCTGATGAAACATCAGCTTTCATTTTCGAGCAAGAAGGAAAATACCCTGTTGTAGGGGGGTGTGCGTGTATAATGTAAATGCTGCAGAGCCATAGCCTTTCGCAGTAACCGCAGGCAGGAGGGTGCTGTGAGCTCCTGGCTGGGCTCCTTTCTCTAGCAAGAATTGCAGCAGAGTTTGCAAACTGCTCTGTGCTTATGGGAGGGAAGGAAAAAAAGGAAAACAAATTACAAAACTGAAACCACGGCTCTTTCGGGGAACTGGGTAAGAGAAAGCAAAACAACCGGCTCGGCAGGATGCTCACCCTTCCTTTCCCCGGAGGCAAAAAGCACCTGGAGATGCCGGGGATTGAACCCGGGGCCTCATACATGCAAAGCATGCGCTCTACCACTGAGCTACATCCCCTCCTCGCGGGCGCCTTTTTGCACAGCGCATACAGATATGCTGCAAGCCGCGCGTCAGGCCCAGCGGGCGGCCCCGCTCCGCGCCGCCTCCCCCCCCGCGCCGCGCCCCGGCGCCGGCAGCGTCTGCGGGAGCAGCGTGGGGTGCGCGGGGAGCTTGGGGGGGGGGGGGGGGGGGGGGCCGCGCTGCGGGAGGCGGCCGCGTCCTTGTACTGGAAGGCGGGAAAAACGTCCCCTGTGTCCGTCCTCGTTAGTATAGTGGTGAGTATCCCCGCCTGTCACGCGGGAGACCGGGGTTCGATTCCCCGACGGGGAGGTTCGACTGTTTTGGCCCCGCCTGCCGTTTTCCCCGGGCGGCCCCCGCGCCAGGGTCGGGTCTGTGGCGGGAGGGGGGGGGAGCGGCGGGGGCGCGGGGCCGCGTCACCCCCCCGCGGGGGCCGCCTGTGGGGTGGCGCGGTGAAGCGGGCAGACCTGCTTTTTTATGGCGGGGGAGGGGGATCCGCCGCGCTTCCCAGGGTGCCTTCTGAGCACCCCGCCGCCCGTTTTCGGGGGGTTGCCTGGGGTCCCATCCCCGCCCTGCAGGGGATTGGAAAGCAGTGCGAAGGAAGGGGCGGGGGGGGGAACCCCTGGGCACCCCAGGAGCGGGCGCTGACCCCGCGTGGGGAGGGCGGGCAATAGCCGGGGCACAGGCACCCACGGGTGCGCTGGGCGGGGTCGTATCCGCGGCCAGCGTGGGGGCTCTTCGCCGCCGAAATAGCTCAGTTGGGAGAGCGTTAGACTGAAGATCTAAAGGTCCCTGGTTCGATCCCGGGTTTCGGCAGAGGCTTTTTTGGTTCCCTTTCACCCCGCGGGCGGCGGCGGCGGGTCCTTTTGCCGCGGTGCGGAGCGGAGCGGAGCGGGGGCCAGCTCTGCGGTCCCCGCGCCGGGCGAGGGGCGGCTGCCGCGGCGTGTCACCGCAGGCCCTCGCGCTCGTGGGGGTTTTATGGCGGGAACCGCTTCGCCGCAGGGGGCGGCTGCGGTAAATCCCTTCCCGGCGGCGGCTGGCTGGGCTATGGCCCGGCCCGCCGAGATAAAACCCCGAGCCGTCCTCGTTAGTATAGTGGTGAGTATCCCCGCCTGTCACGCGGGAGACCGGGGTTCGATTCCCCGACGGGGAGGTTGTGTGATTTTTCTTTCTTTTTTTTTTTTTTCCGGCACAGATTTTCTAATTTCCGAGGAGGAAAGGAGGAAAGAAAGCACAGCTTTGTGTGTGCGAAGCCAGAGCGTTGCCGTACTTCTAAGTGCTGTCTGAAGTTCACACGTAGCTCTATGCGCTGCCGTACACCACTCACCGCCTGATCCCGGGCCGGGGAGCCACATGGCTGCCCGCGTCCCCTCGCTGCGCGGGGCGCTGTCCGTGCCCAGGCACCTCCCCGCCCTCCCTTCCCCGCATACAGCCTCTTCGCCGCTGTTCCCCCCGTTGCATCAACGAAGGAAGGAGGACGGGCAGGGACCTGGCCGCCAGGCAGGGCGCGCAATGCGGGGCAGGGGGATGTAGCTCAGCGGTAGAGCGCATGCTTTGCATGTATGAGGTCCCGGGTTCAATCCCCGGCATCTCCAGGCGAGCCCGTCTCGCTTTTTGCCCCCCGTGATGGATTTTATCCAGGATTAAACTACAGCAAAGCTGCACCGTGAACGCGCTGCCCAGAAAGGCCCGCGGTGGCAGTTTCCCCGCGGCACAAAATGGCTTTTTTTTGTCACTTGGTTCTCCTCAGGACTATGCAAACACACAAGATTCTCATGTCCCTCTGGGTATTTCATTGCCACACTAAGGCCCTGCAGACGCAGAGCAGCCCGAAAGGGGGAAGGAAGCACCAAACCCTGAAATGCAGGGGGATGCTGGCCTGCTAACCCTGCCTGACACCTCTCCACCCCAGAACCTAGCAGAGCTGGCTACGTGCAAACCTGCAGTCGGCACAGAGCTGGCTCAGGGTCTCTACACCACATTCCCAGAGCCAGAGGCAAAGGGGAAGGCACAAAAACCGGGACACCGCAGGTGACTGCGCCCACCGGCTGCGATACTGCAGGAGCTTTTCCTTGGCTCTGAGCTGGCTCTGCGGCGGCCGCTCACCCCTGCTGTCCTGCTCCAGCTGGAGCTTTGCGAGCAGCCCCTTGGCAGCGTGACCAGGCTTCGCTCGGAGCAGGTCGGGAGGAGCTCTTGGGAAACAAGCTCCCTGCTTTGATCTCCTCGGGTTGGCCGGGCTCACACGGTTCTGTCTTACCCGGTAAACTCTTCAGAGCCGGGAGGGCTGAAAGGTATGGCACAGAGAGACCAAAGCCCACGTAGAGCTTGAAACAGCTTTTATCTACACAGTTCAGTTACCAGCTGCTTTATCTGCACTGTTCAATTATCAACGGCGTATCCAACTCTCTCTGGTAGGGAGAGCTGACTAGGGACAGATGTAAAATGACATTTCCTGCCAGAGTGGTTAAAATGCTCCACGTGCTATTTATTTACCCGCATTACTTCTAGTTGTTCTTTTGAGCCAAATGTTTGGCTACAGCACGGGTAAGTGTGAAGATCCCCGTTGTAAATAGCTCCCCGAACAGGATCTCTCTGGGCAGCTGTACTGCTGGAACACACCCTGCACGTGAACACAAAAAAGAGACGGTTCCTGCCCCAGAGAGTTTGTAGTAACAGGCACGAAGTAACAGACCTTTTGGCAGAGGAAATCAGTATTTGTCAGTATAATAGGTCATGGTCTTGATGTAAGTTTGCAGAAGGCTGTCATTGATTAACGTTGCAATTATTTTGTCCAGCGCTTTGTTAACTATTCAAGGTTGGGGAGGTCCGAAGTAAATACTTGCCGTGGCATCTAATCCCAAGGGAGATAAATCAGAAACATCTTGGACAAACAGGGCATCCTGGCTTGTATAAACCAGGCTGTTAGGAGATAACTTGTTTTATCAGCAAAACCACAGGAATTTGGCTGCAACAGCTGAAGCGTGAAACTAAAGGTGAAGGAGAGTTAATTCTGACAAGGGGAGATCATGACCACCGACTCACAGCCCACCAACTCAAGAAACCCTCCGACCCAAAAGAGACTGAGCATGCAGACTAATTAGCATAAGAAGCGAGAGAATCATTTAACCAATAGGTGACAGAGTATAAATAGTGTGAAGTTTTGATAATCGGAGAGCTAGTCTTTTGTGGGCTACCACCTAGCTCCCTACTTTGCGCAAACTAGAATAAAAGAAATGGAAATACCCCCCCTCGGTGTGTAAATTGGCGTTGCGCACCGGGTAACGAGCCCGCATTAGGGACAACAGTCTGTTAGGACCAACATCCTACTATTCACCAAGCTTGTCTTGAAATAGTAGCAAGGGGTACCCGTACAGACAGCGTCAGAGAAACACAGAGTGGCTTTGTTCAAAGTCCCTCCCAGCTCGGGAAAGCACTGTTCTCCTGCAAACCAGCCAGACGTGTTTAAGGACTCTGTTGCATTAGGGCCTAACATCTGCCTTGCAATCTGAGTATAACACAGATCTGAACCTTTAGGGGTGTGCTGCTCCACCATTTGATTCAGACATCGGGTACAAACTCACTCAGGATGCTCAGTGGTTGGCCGCCTACCCTAATTAGATGAAGAACAGCACTGTATCATCTTCATTTCTTCCCATTACAAAACTCCATCTTGTCATGACATACATTGCCATGTGCCTTTTAGAGTATTTTCAGACCAGTCCTGAGTGCTCACTCTGTAACTAAAAGAATGAACTTAGCATTAGTATTCACTTTCAGATGAGGAAAGACCTAAATCTGAAAGGCTATTCCAATCTTTTATGTTTATAGAACTCCAAATGCACACAACACAAGCCACTGAACACGATTCTAACCCGAGAAGAAACCAAAATACTTTTGTGGATTTTTTTTCCCCAGCTAAACGACCCGGGTGTTTGAGATTATTACCGCTATTGCAATGCTGAGTTTTAATACAAATGCAAGGCAGCAGAGGCCGAGAGGCTCCCCAGAGCATTCCCCTCCTGTAGAAGCTCCGTGTGTCAGGCAAATGCAGGCCGGTTTCCCTCAAACCAATCACAAAGCTGTTGCTGGGCCTCTGCTCCCTTCCTACTGCTGTGCAGCCCTGGGTGTTATCTGTGTCCGTTTGGTAGGCAGCGGTTTTCCGCGGGTGTCGGCAAACGCAGGATTTTGTAGGCGGATTGAACCGAATGGCATCTCACGAATCTTGCAAACAAAGCCCCGTTTTGTTCTCAGCTATGCCCTCGACTTGCTGTAGTTTGACTAGGATGGCACAGGAGGCAACTGAGTGCAGCAGAGATCTACCAGAAGGCGCTCTGTAAGCGAGAACAGAGTAAGAAACAGGCATTACTATTATTTCTATTTATGATTGATTTTACCCCAGCGGCAAGGCCTTAGTCCTGCGTTATAAACTCCATTATATCTCAGATGCATACTCCACTTTATGTCTGCATATATATATACTCGCTGTTTATATCTCAGGCAGACAGACTCTCTGCAGGATTCAGATCTCTTTGTCCATCAGGCCTTTTTTGTCCCTCACGTCACCTCTCCCCTCTCCGGGCTGCCTGATCTCCGTCCCCTGGCAGGAGTCTCCTGCAGCCTCCCTGCCCTGGTGCGGTCTCTGCCCTTCAGCCTGCTCCGGCCTCACTGCATCCCGGCATCATCGTGGCGGCTGGACACCGACTTGTTTTCCCTGTGCCTTGCTCTACAGGCCACGGTGGCACAGAGGGCCTGGCACAAACCTGCCTGCAGGCTTCACCTGTGCCAGTCCCAGCGGGTTTGTGCCTGCTCACACCGGTCCCGCTCCTGGGTGGGGAAGCCCACACTCCCCCGCCGCTTCTCTCCCTCTAGCATGCTGAAATACATCGGAGACTTCTTAAATAGCAATATGCATCTTCCTTCTGACTAAAACAACAGTCTCTCTCCCTCCAGGCACCTCAGAGCCTGCCTGCCTCCCAGCAAGGCCCACAGGCAGAGCTGCCCCTCATCCTGCCCCAGGGAAGAAAATCAAGGAGGCGCTTTTGAAACAGGGGCGCAACTGTAGAGGTTTAAATCCCTTAATAAAATGTAAGGCTCTGACAAGAAGCTTTAGGCACAAGGGCGTCTCCAAAGTCGAGAGACCTCGGCTCGCTGAGACACCACAGGCGCCCCCCCCTCCCCGGCTCCGGGCCCTGGCCCCGCTCCGACGACTCCACGCCAGGTTTTTCTCCGCGCTCCTTTGCGCACTCACTCCCGCCTGCCAGTCCGGACCCTGTCACCTCGCGAGGCGCTGACTCCTCCGCGCTGCCGGGCCTCGCTTCCTTCCACCCGCACGGTAGAGCTGGGGCGCGCGCCACAGGGAAAATAGTGCCTGGCGGAGTGATCTGTGCCGCAGGGGCGGGGCGGCAGAGGCTATATAAGGGGCGGGAGGGGAATGTGTGGCGTAGTTGGAGTTGTGTAAGTCTTGGAGAGTGTTGCTTTGTCGGCTTGGCCTGCGGGCCCCGCGGTGAGTGCTCCGCGGCTCGGCTTCCCCGTGCCTCCGCGGGGAAAGCGGAGGGTAGAGCCGTTTGTCGTGGCGGCGGTAGGGCTTAGGTGCGTGCTAGGTGGCCGGGCGGGAGATGTGTGTGTGCGCTGAGGGGGAAGGGTATGCGGCTGGAGGAGGTGGCGGGCTACGGGCGGGGCGTGGGCC
The DNA here is from genome assembly GCF_965638725.1 of Aptenodytes patagonicus. NCBI lineage: Eukaryota > Metazoa > Chordata > Aves > Sphenisciformes > Spheniscidae > Aptenodytes > Aptenodytes patagonicus. The sequence goes on from NC_134963.1 coordinate 5,472,458, forward strand.
GGGACGTTCCCCTCCCCCTTAGCAGCAGCACCGCGAGCCGGCGGCGGAGGTGGGCGGGAGAGGGGTGTACGAGAAGCCATCGGCAAAATGGCGGCCGCGCAGGCGCAGCGGCCCTTCAAGATGGTGGCGGGCGCGCGCGCCGTGGGCAGGAAGGGGAACGGGGCGGGTGGCCCCGCCTCCCTTGAGGATGTGGGCGGTTCCTCCACTGTGACGTCACAGGGCGTGGAGCGGGGGCGGGCCGCTCCCAGGGAGCCCAGCCCCACCGGTGTGCTGCTTGGAGGGAGCTGGGCTCCTGCTTGGCCTTGCTGCAGCTTCCCATGGGAAGGAAGGGGGAAAGCGACTAAAGTAGAGTGATTTCTCTTCTTGCAGAGAAAAATGCAGATCTTTGTGAAGACCTTGACTGGCAAGACCATCACCTTGGAGGTTGAGCCCAGTGACACCATTGAGAACGTCAAGGCCAAGATCCAGGACAAGGAAGGCATTCCCCCCGATCAGCAGAGGCTGATCTTTGCTGGCAAGCAGCTGGAAGATGGGCGCACCCTGTCCGACTACAACATCCAGAAGGAATCCACCCTGCATCTTGTGCTGCGCCTGAGGGGTGGCATGCAGATCTTCGTGAAGACCCTGACAGGCAAGACCATCACCCTGGAAGTTGAGCCCAGTGACACCATTGAAAATGTCAAGGCCAAGATCCAGGACAAGGAAGGCATTCCCCCTGATCAGCAGAGGCTGATCTTTGCTGGCAAGCAGCTGGAAGATGGGCGCACCCTGTCCGACTACAACATCCAGAAGGAATCCACTCTGCACTTGGTGCTGCGTCTCAGAGGTGGCATGCAGATCTTCGTGAAGACCCTGACAGGCAAGACCATTACCCTGGAAGTTGAGCCCAGTGACACCATTGAGAACGTCAAGGCCAAGATCCAGGACAAGGAAGGCATTCCCCCCGATCAGCAGAGGCTGATCTTTGCTGGCAAGCAGCTGGAAGATGGGCGCACCCTGTCCGACTACAACATCCAGAAGGAATCCACCCTGCATCTTGTGCTGCGCCTGAGGGGTGGTAACTGAACTGGCTGGGCTGGTTGTTGCTTGCTTCCAAGTAAAAGTTTATCTGCACTTGTTCATTCCAATAAAGCTGTTGCATCCACAAAATTTCATGTCTCAAGTTAATAAACTAGAATTGCATTACTACAGTTACATTAATAAACTACAATTCCACATAGAAAGGTATTGCAAAACTGCCTTACACAAGGCTCACGCTTGCCAGGCATGTGTGACTAATCCTTCAGCTGTGGTTTTCCTGAGGTTGTGTAAGTGTTACCGTAAGTAGCTGAAGCACTGGCTGAAGTTCAGTGCCAGTCTGCAGATGTTACGCAGCTGTTAAGGTTGTGTAAGCGTACACATGTAATGCAAAACTGCCGTTGTTTCTGAGCTGAGAGGCTTTGAGAGTGCTGCTGTGCCCAGTAATTGCCAGTTCCCGGCCCCGGTGCTTTTGCACTAACGGAGTAACAGCAGGAGGGTAACGCTGCCGTTTTGTCAAAGGCCAGCAGCCTGCTCCGACAGTGGGATGGCTGCGTGGTGGGCGGTGGTAGAACGTCGCTGCTGATCCTGCAGCCCTCGGAACGGGGGCTTGAAAAGCGTTCTGGCTAGCGTGAGTCTCATCATCCAGTTAGGGGGTAGACTTGACTTTTTGAAAGGCTTGAGCACATTAAGCAAACTTGGTAATTTCAGATGTACTAGCTTAAAGTCTTCCGGAATGTGCTTTCGTTCCAGCTTTGCACTAAGTGGAAATGCTATAGTATTAATGAGCTGAAACAAACGTCACGGAGCGGTTCCCATATGCTGTAAAAACACTGGCTAAAGGGAAGCCTTCGCTGAAGTATCGTGTGGTGAAGTGGAGGTTGCTGAATGCAGGAGCTCGTGAGCAGTTAACCACGCTGCGCTGGGGATCGGGAAATGGGAAAAGGGGGAGGCTGAAGAGTAAAAAACCAAAACTGTCCCTGACGAGCGGTAATGTGACTCGCCTTTGGAAGGGGATGTGGTGGGAGTTGGAATAGAGGTTTCAGCTGATCCCTGACCTCGGTGGGACCTGAAGTGATCCTACACTATCCAGAGTGGAAGGGTGGGATAGCAGGATTTGACTCGAGTAACACAGATTGATAATTATTCTTGACGAAGAGAGTGGTGGAAGATGCTTTTAGTGCCTTGTGGCCTGTAAAGAACCAGTTTGGATAATCGCGATCCATGCTGAATTGGAGAAAGCTTTTGAATGCCACTGAGCTGAAACCCGAGCCAGGTGAAATTTGGTGTCGTGCCATCGCTGAGCTTCTGGTGCGTCCCCGCGGGGGGCCCCAGGCTTCAGCCATGCGTGTCCTGGCTTCACCGGACAGTCGGTGCTGGTGGGCTGGGTGGGAGCTTCAGGGGTGGTGCCGGTGCAGTGCCCTCACGGCGGACAGAGGACCCTTGCTCTGTTTATGTACTCTTCTAACGTAACTGAACCTTCAACAAATACAAACAGTAAAGCTTGCCATTGTATGTTTTTTCTGGCCTCTTGAGTCGTCTGAATTTATGCAGCAATTAAAAATTCTGCAGCCCTTCAGCAGGTTTGGATGTGCTGTGAAGGAGCTTAAAATGGGGGTGTCTGATCCAGTTCAGGGGCGGGTGTTTCTGGAATGAAGGGAGGTGCTCTTATGTAAAAAGGAAGAAGCTGCATCCTGGTTATGTTTTCATAACTCCTTTCTCTACACATCTGGGAAGCTTTTCCTTGGAAATCTGATGATAAAAAAATAAGAAAAAAAAGCTGGAAAAAATAACTGCAAGTGGTTCTGATTTGAAGGTGGCTTGATCACTGAAGGGGAAGAGCTACAGGAGGACATGGGGATGCTCAATGAATGTCAAAAACCTACACGAATGCAGTGCGTGTTTTAAGAAATTCTTTTATTTTAAATGCCTCGGTGAAAAAAAAACCTACAATGCCGTACAAATACGTAACAGCCTGGAGTGTGATCCCAGTGGCTGTGCTGCAACCAGGCAAAGCGGAGAGCTTGTTGGAGGAGAAACCTGCACCGTGGTCTCGTAAGCTGAGTCAAAGCGCTGATCTCTGCAGGTCGCTTTGCTGGATTTGATGAACTTCGAGGGGTTGTTAATGGTGGCAGTGCAAACACTTCAGAGCACGGCACCTGCAAGCAGAGACCACAGCTTGGGTAGGATCAACCACGGAACAGCAACGTTTGATGAAAATGGCAGAGCATTTTGTAAATGTCAAGGATGTCTTTTGTTCTAACCATGAAAGTACCTGCTGTCTCGCTTCAGACAACTTCACGTGGTTCACATTGTCCCGTGGTGCCTCAGGGTATCTCCTGGATGTTACTTGGGTTTATTGGGTTTTGAAGGAAAACACCTTTCACAGGATTTTTTTCCAGCAAAATGTTTTAAAGTAAAGGAAAACACAGCACCTACTTTGTGCTGGATCTGAAAGGATTGCTGCTGGGGAAATGGGGTACGGCCAGCAGCTGCCTCCACTACGGAGACCCGGCTGGTATTGAACAGAGACATGTTAATTGCTGCAGCAATTAAACAGAGGCAACAAGTGAGGAAAAAGGTCTAGAATGAAAAAAGACATAATTAAGCTTAAAAGACACAAATGCAGGCGTTCCACCAAGGTGAAGGCCATGGCAAGAGTTGGGTCCTCCGCTGTCCTGGCCTCTGCCCAGGTAGGAGCCGTGGGCTTGTGCCTCCCCGCAGCGCCCACGTGTCGTGTCATGGAGATAGCGTTTTGCAGGTAGATGCATTCCAGTTTCTAGACCCTTTAGCTCAGATCAACTTACAGTTCGGACAGTGGGATGATGCATATAATTGTTTTAAAATAGGCTGCCACAAACTGGACTCTTCCCTTTGTTTTTTATTTTCTGCTGACTTCTAGACACTTTTAGGGATGAGTCTCAACGAGGCTTTTATTCAGAGCCACTTCAGATACACAAGGTAGACAAAAGACCCAATTCCTTGGAAAAACAGAGGTGGGTTAGAAGGAGGTGATGGATGTTTTCTCCTCGGGGAGAGCCTAGGTTGAGCCCCAGGTCACCAGCCAACGGCTGACCGCCTGCTGAGCCCTTTACAGCCGCCTGCGCTTGCCCCCTTTCCTGAGGCACCAAATACCTGCTGTGACAACAGGCTCGCAGCCACCCTGCCTGCTAATGCAGTGGCCACGGTGGGACCCGGTCCCTCCCGGGGGTGGCCTGGGCCGTATACCATAGAATCATAGAATCATTTAGGTTGGAAAAGACCTTTAAGATCATCAAGTCCAACCGTTAACCCAGCACTGCCAAGTCCACCACTAAACCATGTCCCTAAGCGCCACATCTACACACCGTTTAAATACCTCCAGGAATGGGGACTCAACTGCTTCCCTGGGCAGCCTGTTCCAATGCTTGACAACCCTTTCTGTGAAGAAACTTTTCCTAATATCCAATCTAAACCTCCCCTGGCGCAACTTGAGGCCATTTCCTCTCGTCCTATTGCTTGTTACTTGGGAGAAGAGACCAACCCCCACCTCGCTACAACCTCCTTTCAGGTGGTTGTAGAGAGTGATAAGGTCTCCCCTCAGACGCCTTTTCTCCAGGCTAAACAACCCCGGTTCCCTCAGCCGCTCCTCATCAGACTTGTTCTCCAGACCCTTCACCAGCCTCGTTGCCCTTCTCGGGACACGCTCCAGCACCTCAATGTCCTTCTTGTAGTGAGGGGCCCAAAACTGAACACAGTATTCGAGGTGTGGCCTCACCAGTGCCGAGTACAGGGGCACGATCACTCCCCTAGTCCTGCTGGCCACACTATTTCTGATACAGGCCAGGATGCCATTGGCCTTCTTGGCCGCCTGGGCACACTGCTGGCTCATATCCAGCCGGCTGTCGACCAGCACCCCCAGGTCCTTTTCCGACAGGCAGCTTTCCAGCCCCTCTTCCCCAAGCCTGTAGCGCTGCATGGGGTTGTTGTGTCCCAAGTGCAGGACCCGGCACTTGGCCTTGTTGAACCTCATACAGTTGGCCTCGGCCCATCGATTCAGCCTGTCCAGATCCCTCTGCAGAGCCTTCCCACCCTCCAGCAGATCAACACTCCCGCCCAACTTGGTGTCGTCTGCAAACTTACTGAGGGGGCACTCGATCCCCTCGTCCAGATCGTTGATAAAGATATTAAGAACTGGCCCCAGTACTGAGCCCTGGGAAACACCATTTGTGACCGGCCGCCAACTGGATGTAACTCCATTCACCACAACTCTTTGGGCCCGGCCATCCAGCCAGTTTTTTACCCAGCAAAGAGTACGCCCGTCCCAGCCATGGGCAGCCAGTTTCCCCAGGAGAATGCTGTGGGAAATGGTGTCAAAGGCTTTACTAAAGTCTAGGTAGACCACATCCACAGCCTTTCCCTCATCCACTAAGCAGGTCACCTTGTCATAGAAGATCAGGTTAGTCAAGCAGGACCTGCCTTTCATAAACCCATGCTGACTGGGCCTGATCACCTGGTTGTCCTGTACGTGCTGTGTGATGGCACTCAAGATGATCTGCTCCATAACCTTCCCCGGCACCGAGGTCAGACTGACAGGCCTGTAGTTCCCCGGATCCTCCTTCCGGCCCTTCTTGTAGATGGGCGTCACATTTGCTAACCTCCAGTCAACTGGGACCTCCCCGGTTAGCCAGGACTGCTGGTAAAGGATTGAAAGTGGCTTGGTGAGCACTTCTGCCAGCTCCCTCAGTACCCTTGGGTGGATCCCATCCGGCCCCATAGACTTGTGCGTTGTCTAAGTGGTGTAGCAGGTCGCTAACCATTTCTGCTTGGATTATGGGGGCTTCATTCTGCTCCCTGTCCCTGTCTTCCAGCTCAGGGGGCTGGGTACCGGGAGAACAACTGGTCTTACTATTAAAGGCTGAGACAAAGAAGGCATTAAGTACCTCAGCCTCTTCCTCATCCTTTGTCACTATGTTTCCCCCCCCCATCCAACAAAGGATGGAGATTCTCCTTAGCCCTCCTTTTGTTGCTAATGTATTTATGGAAACATTTTTTATTGTCTTTTACGGCAGTAGCCAGATTAAGTTCTAGTTGGGCTTTGGCCCTTCTAATTTTCTCCCTGCATAACCTCACAACATCCTTGTAGTCCTCCTGAGTGGCCTGCCCCTTCTTCCAAAGGTCATAAACTCTCCTTTTTTCTCTGAGTTCTAGCCAAAGCTCTCTGTTCAGCCAGGCCAGTCTTCTTCCCCGCCGGCTCGTCTTTCGGCACATGGGGATGGCCTGCTCCTGCGCCTTGAAGATTTCCTTCTTGAAGAACGTCCAGCCTTCCTGGACTCCTTCACTCTTCGGGACTGCCTCCCATGGGACTCTTGTCAACCAGGCTCCTAAACAGGCCAAAGTCTGCCCTCTGGAAGTCCAAGGTGGCAGTTCTGCTGACCCCCCCTCCTTACCTCTCTGAGAATCGAAACCTCTATCATTTCGTGATCGCTGTGCCCAAGACGGCCTCCAACCGCCACATCACCCACAAGTCCTTCTCTGTTCGCAAACAGCAGGTCCAGCGGGGCACCCTCCCCAGTTGGCTCCCTCACCAGCTGTGTCAGGAAGTTATCATCTTCCACGCACTCCAGGAACCTCCTGGACTGTGTCCTCTCCGCTGTATTGTATTTCCAGCAGACATCTGGTAAGTTGAAGTCCCCCACGAGAGCAAGGGCTAGCGATTGTGAGACCTCTCCCAGCTGCTTATAGAATATTTCGGCTGCCTTTTCATCCCAGTTGGGTGGTCTGTAACAGACTCCCACCGTGATACCTGCCTTGTTGGCCTTTCCCCTGATTCTTACCCATAAACACTCAACTCTATCGTCACCGTCATCAAGTTCTAGACAATCAACACACTCCCTAACATACAGGACTACCCCACCGCCTCTCCTTCTTGCCTATGCCTTCTGAAGAGCTTCTAGCCACCCATTGCAGCACTCCAGTTGTGCGAGTCATCCCACCATGTTTCCGTGACGGCAACTATATCATAGTTTTCCAGCTGCACAACGGCTTCCAGCTCCTCCTGTTTGTTGCCCATGCTGCGTGCGTTGGTGTAGATGCACTTCAGTTGGGCTATTGATCCGCCGCCTTTTTGGGGGAAGAAGCCCTAATTCCTACGTGACCATTCTCAGGCGTTTCCATGGTTTCTAACACATACACATACATGGTAGATATATGTAGATACATAGAGATATACAGACACATTTATGTATTTTTGTATTTTTATCTATTTTAATATATTTATATATTAATACATGTTTTTATATTCATACATAGATACAGGGTTCTGTTTTCCATAGGTTCACCCGCCCCGCCGCCCCCCGCCCCGGCTGCGCTGAGAGAGCGGGCGGGGCTCGGCGCCGCCTCGGCCGGCGCGGCTGGGCCCGGCCCCGCTCCGCCCCCCCCCCCGCTCCGCCCCCGGCCCCGCTCCCTCCGGCCCCGGCCCCCCCCGCTCCGCCCCCGGCCCCGCTCCCTCCGCCCCCGGCCCCGCTCCCTCCGGCCCCGGCCCCGCTCCGCCCCCGGCCCCGCTCCCTCCGGCCCCGCTCCGCCCCCGGCCCCGCTCCCTCCGGCTCCGGTCCCGCTCCGCCCCCGGCCCCTCTCCCTTCGGCCCCGACCCCCCTCCGCCCCCGGCCCCTCTCCCTCCGGCCCCGCTCCGCCCTCGGTCCCCCCCGCTCCGCCCCCGGCCCCGCTCCCTCCGGCCCCGGCCCCCCCCGCTCCGCCCCCGGCCCCGCTCCCTCCGCCCCCGGCCCCCCCCGCTCCGCCGTCGGCCCCGCTCCCTCCGGCCCCGCTCCGCCCCCGGCCCCGCTCCCTCCGGCCCCGGCCCCGCTCCGCCCCCGGCCCCTCTCCCTTCGGCCCCGACCCCCCTCCGCCCCCGGCCCCTCTCCCTCCGGCCCCGCTCCGCCCCCGGCCCCGCTCCCTCCGCCCCCGGCCCCCCCCCCCGCTCCGCCCCCGGCTCCGCTCCCTCCGGCCCCGGCCCCGCTCCGCCCCCGGCCCCGCTCCCTCCGCCCCCGGCCCCGCTCCCTCCGGCCTCGCTCCGCCCCGCTCCCTCCGCCGGGCCGGGGTGGGCCGCGGGGGCATAAAGCGGCGGTCGCGGTTGCGGTCCGGCTCCGCTCTGCTGCGCTGCGCCATGGCCGCGGCCCGGCGCAGGGTGTCGGTGGGGCTGGGGCTGGCCGGGGCGGCCTGCGCCGTCCTGGGGGTCTGCCTGCTGCTGGTGGGGCCCCTCATCATCAAGGAGCAGGTCGTCAAGGTCAGCGGGGCCGGGGGTTCTTGGGGGGGGGGGGGGGGGGGGGGGGTGCGTGTCTGCTGTGGGGGCCGGGGCGGGGGGGGGGGGGGGGGGGAGGGATGCACGTTGGGTGCATGGGGGCTCGGGAGGCTGGAGCCGGTGCATGGCTGGGGGCTTGGTATGGGGCTGGTGTGCGTCCAGGATCCGGTGCAGGGGTGATGGTGGTGCAGAGTAGGGTGTGCTGGGGTCGGTGTGCAGCCAGGGCTGGTGCATGGGCATGTTTTCCCTGTCTAGTGTAATCCAGGGGAGCGGGAGACAGCTCAGTACTGAAGGGTCTCTGCTTCAGTGTCACTCTGAGCCGCCTCACGATCTTAATGCGGGCAAATCCGGGCTTGGATATTCCGCCCTTGGCTACAGCAAGCGTGCCTGGGCTGAACGGGCTCTCATCCCTGATTAGCAAGGGCTGTTTGCTTAGCTGGAGTTGGCTGGGGGGCATAGTGGTGGTGGTTGGTGCTGGGCTGAGCAGCCGGGCAGGGCTGAGCATTGCCCTGAGCACCAGCCCTTCCCCTGTCCCTACTGCCTTTACCTGCAGCACCCCTTTTGTAAATAGGTGTACAGATTACTAGGCTCAGACGTACTCTGGTGAGATGCTTTCCAAACTGGAAACGGAACAGGCGGTGTGCAGGAGTGCTCTGAAGGAGCCTCGTGCATGGAGCAACCTCCAAGTCATCTTCTGCTCAACTAGAAAACCTAAAGAGCTGCCTCTCTGAAGACCTCTTTTATCCACAGGATTGGTCCTGAGGCTGAAGGAGTGTTTATCCCCCACGGTTAAGGTGTGGGGCTGTGGATGGAGTTGTTGGTCTGTTCAGTAACTGCTGCACGGAGACTTGGGAGCCAGTGCTCCTGTCCTTGCTGTCGGGACACCAGTTATCCTATTGTAACGAGCCAATTGACTCATTCTCACGTTTAGCCAAACCTTTTTCTCCCTGCCCAGAGGAGATGTGCCCCCTGCCTGGGCATTTCTCCAAGCTTGCACCTACCCAGGTCAGCACTTGGAAATGTGCTTCTGATGAAAGAGGCGAGTAAAGGGTGTGGTTACATGTGCCACAAAGTCTCTGCTGAAAACAAAGTTCTGCTTAAGCTTACCCTCTGGAAGTGCTGCTGGCTGGGCAAAGCCAGACGGTCCTATGGCTTAAGCAGTAAAAGTCAATCTCTGTCCAGTCTCATGGACAGCAGGAGCTGGTACCTGCAAAGAAAAGGCTGAATGGCCCCTGCAGAACAGGAGTGACATTTGTGATGCAAAAACCTTTCTGCCCTCTCTTTAGCCAATCCTGATTCTTTCTACCTGATTAGCTAATTCCTAATAACTTGCAGCGAGAACAGAAGATGAGGAAAAGGCCAGCCCTTGTTTCTCCTCAGGTCTCCCTTCATCTCAAGCCCTTGGTCTTCACATCTTCAGCATGACCCAAGTGGTCCTGAGCTCTTATGAGGCTTAATGTGAAATGGAAAAAAAATAACTGAGTGCTGATGTCTAGGGTGGTGAGGAATATCCAGGACCTTACTCCTGGGTTGGTCTTCAGAGTGGTGGGTAAGAGGAAGAGCTGGGCCTTGAAGGGCTAGTGGCAGGGGTCGGGCAGGTGAAGGCTGGCTTGCCAGTCCTGGCTTCTCAAGATCTGCATGGAAGGTCAAGATGGTGTATCCTGATGGAAAAGCACTTAGGTGCAAAAAAGGTTGTAGTTTTGGGGATATCTTTGAGTAAAGTCTATAGGGGAATGCACGGTAGAAACAGGGAACTCGGAGCCCAGCTCCTGCCCCATTTGCAGAAACTGAATCTGCATCGGCTGCTGTCCTGGCAGCCGGGCTGCCTGCGGCATTGGCCCTGTAAAACCTGGGGATGTTGCTTTTCTGGAAGCACCTGGAGTGCCACAGACCTACCTAAGACACGAGCTTTAACATAGTGAGACTGCATCGACTCATTCATCTGCCACTTACCATTTCTTCTCCACCTGGGAACTCCTGTGCTGTCCCGCCTGAAAGCTGGCAGAAGACCGACAGCACTGTCTTTCCTGTTTTAGCAGGGTGATGAGGATGGTGGTGAGAGGATGTGGAGGATGAGCTCTGACACTGAGGCTGCGCTTGCACGCAGCGTGACTGCTTCTCTCAATCTGAAGAAGAAACCTCAACTCTCGGTTTTAATGAGCAGGGTGGCTGAAGCCTTCCACCTGGAGAAGCAGGATGTGGGCACTGTTGGTGGAGCTGGTGGTCCCCTCTGGAGGAGATGAGCAGTAGCCAGTTCCTTTCAGTTCCTCAGGAACAGAGATCAGCATGGTCAGGAGGAGCCAAACCTCTCAGTGACGCTTTGTAACTCATCTAAGTGAAAAACACTCTATTTTTATTTCAGACATATGACCATGTTTGTTTCGACCTACAAGTAGATTAATTCTAAGGCTACCCTGTTAAGTAGATCTTGCTTAGCAGCGTCTGTGGAGTATCTTGAGCTGCTGTGCCCAAACGGGAGAGGACTGAGAAAGGTAGCAGGGAGCTGGGATGCAGCTCCATCTGACTGTGTACATATTATATAAATAAATGCATATGCAATAGGGGATCCAGGGAGTGCGAGACAGAATAAGCAAGTAAAGGAAAGCAGATGTTGCTATTCAGACTCCGTTGGACACTCAGGAGTAGGGATTATAAAGCTGGCTAAATAAAAACTTGTCCTCTAACTGCTTCTTTGCCATGAAATCCTTGAGGCTGGCAGGATGGAGGCTCTCGGCCAGCAGCGGGTGGGTGTTGATGTGGAGGTGGGAAGGGTTTGCTAGGTGGGTTTCACTGCACTGTGGAGATGTCTGCTCAGGGGTGGCACTTGGAGGATCTGGGCTTGAGTGAGGGGCTTGGAAAGCCCTGTTGCTTGCGGGTGGCGCAGCCTTGCCATGAAATGGCTAAAGAAAGATGGGGCGTTGCAGGGAAGCCTCCGGCAGCTTTCCTTCTCAACCCCCTGTGGCGGTGAATAGTCAGATCGAGCCACTCCAGGGCAGGAGAGCCGTTGTGGGGCTGCCGAGCTGCAGCGGGATAATGCCCACATGCCTTCACCAATTAGTGGATTGAACTCACTTCCATAAGCCCGCTGGGTTACTTAACCATGGCAGGGGCTTGTGCTTGCAGAAAAAGCAAAGATTACGGTGGAACAAACCCAAAATAAATGCTCAAGAAGGAACAGGCTCTTGTCAATAAGGCAGCCCCCAGGAGGCAGGGAGTGGAGACAGATGTGCCCAGCCCAGGAGCTGGCATCTTGGAGCTGGTGAGGGCTTAAGTCAGGTTTGGGCTCCTGCAGGCATTTCCCAGCGAATGGGACAATGATATGGAAACACGATTGTGCATTGCTTTTGACCTGCCTTATGACCAGCTATGAGTCACCACAGGATGGCAGTTGAGAGGAGGCAAAGGTGTCCTGCACGGCACTGTCGGGACACAGCTGGGTTGCCATCCCAGTTCTCTATCTGCTTTTTGGGAATTTAGTGGGCCCTCCCTGCCGGTACCCAAACAGTTGTGCAGATGGATGTGCCCCCTCTCCCAGACCTTGCCCGCTTCTGGCTGCGTGGAGCTGCCAAACCTGGCGGATGAGTGGAGGCCTTTGGGACAGGGTTGTTTGTGCCAGGCGAGTCAAACATGCAGAGCTGTGAATAATTCAGTGCTGGGTTGTCTAGCGCAGAGCGAGCCTCCAGCACATCAAAACAGCTCCGAAATCCTGTGGGTAGGATCTGGAAAGTTCAGCCTGAATAAATAAGCCTACAGACATCCTGTGGCATCAACTTTGTGCTTCTGCATACATAAGAGTTCCCAGTTTAGATCTGGCTCGGTTTCAGTCTGCATAACATGCCTGGATCCTCTGGAAAGCTCCTGCTGGAACTGCCGCCTTCGGCTGGGCCTGATGTGGAGCCAAGGGTGCATGTACTCAGCTGCAGCCACCAAACTCAAGAGTTGTCTCCTTACTCTTCCCACCCCCCACCCCCCTTGCAGAACGTCAGGATCGACCCCAACAGCATCTCCTTCAGGATGTGGAAAGACATTCCCATTCCTTTCTACCTGTCGGTGCACTTCTTTGAAGTGGTGAACCCCAAGGAGGTCCTCCAGGGAGCGAAGCCAGTGCTGAACCAGCGTGGACCCTACGTTTACAGGTCAGGTACCCCTTGTGGTCCAGCTAGGCGTGAGCCTGGCCACTGTGCTGCCTGCCAGGCTCCTGGCTGACTCCTCTGGCAGAAGGGCACGGTATTAGCATGCTTGGCTCGAGTCCAGTGGCATAGGATTTTAAAGCGACCCAAATGTGCTCTAATTGCTCTGATCTTGCTAAAGCCAGAAGTAGGATCTCTGGCTGCTGGGGTGGTAAGGCTGGTCTGTGCTTCACTGAGTTGTGGAGCTCAGTCCTGTGCTAGGTCCTGTTGGGCAGCCAGACCTGGGCTCATAAGGTCCAAACAAAGGCATGAGGGGTGTTGCTGTGGTGGTGGGCAACCCTCATTTTCAGAGTGGACTTGTTTCATCTTCAGTGTGCATTTAGGAGTCCAGCTTCAGAGCTGGAGTTACCTCAATATCGAACTTCATGGATTGGCCTAAGACCTCTTATCTAACATGAGACCCAGAATCTGCCTAACATGAATGCTCTGGTCATGAGAACCAGTATGGAGCACTGAAACTTGCTCAGGCCCACCTGCAGCAGGGCTGTATTTGCCCTGGCTGAGGATGGTGGTTCAAGCCCCAGATGCTTCTCTGGACCTGAAATGTGAAGTGATGGTTGATGTTGAGTTGAGCGTGTGAACTTACCCATAAATAGTGATATTTGACACATTAGTGCCTAAACATGTAGGCAAAGTTAGGTCAGCAGCGTAAGCAAGCTCATGTGGGAAGATTACTGGTTTAATCCAAAGCTGTTTGAGTAGCGCTGGGGAGAAACCTGGCAGTATGTGTATGCCCTTGTTTCCCCTGGGCTTGCTAGGTTACACCATAAGACCATGTGGATTCTGTATGTTGTGATTGCATTGGTCACTTGACTTGGGGAAAAGGCTTCACTTACTATAAATAAGAATAAACAAAGGGGCAAAGCTTATTAGTGTCCTTATGTTCCCGCTGAGCAAGATTAGTGCCCTTCCCTAATGTGGGCTGTAAAACAGAGGCTCCACAATAAAGGACTTTGTTTTTGCTGGTGGGTTGAGCTTCAGCTTCCTCGGGAGCTGCAATAGGCTCGCGATGTTGGGAACAACCTCGTGCTACTGTGGAGCATTGCAGCCCCCATGAGACTGGGCTGCCCCCGTGGCATGGAGCAGAGTGGTGGAGGTGGCATGCCTGAAGTCCTGAGGAGCAGGAGAGCCGTGATGCTGCGTGGAGGGTTGAGCTGCTCTGAACCTGGGAGCCATCAGGGAGCTCTGGGGCAAATCAGTGTGAGCTCGTTGGTGGGGCTTGTGCGATCTTGTTTGGTCCTCTCCTGTTTTGCAGGTTGTTTTGGCATGTGGGTTGGTGTAGGTCTGCTTATCTGGGTGTCTCTCTGATAGGGCTGGGCTTTTCAACAGCTGTAGGCGAAGTGACAGAGGGGATTTATGCTTTTGTCTGAGACGTTTTGTCAGCTGGGAAGAAACACTTGGTGTCAGCAAGCTGCTGCAGAATCCATCTGTCAGGGATGCCTCACTCCCAGGCTGCCATCTCCTCCTGCTAGACCCTAACCCTGGCCGGGGTGTGAGGTTGACACCGCCTGTTCCCTGGCATGCTGCCTCCCCTGCTGTCCCATGGCTTCTTGCTGGGGTTCAGTCTCCTTCCTCTGCTCTTCAGAAGCAAGCCCAGGCCTGTGCAGCCCATCCTTGCTCCGCAGGCGTTGCAGAGGCACTACGTGGGGGAAGGTTCCCATGATCTCTCCCATCTCTTTGCAGAGAGTTGAGGTATAAAACAAATATCACATTTCATGACAATGACACAGTCTCCTTCCTGGAGTACCGGAAGCTCTTCTTCCAGCCAGACATGTCCAACGGCAACGAAGAAGAGTACATCGTTGTGCCAAACATCTTGATGATGGTAAGAACTTGTTCCCTGCATGGGTACCAACTTCTGAGCTTGCGATGGGAGGGCGATGATGCCCGATGCTGACTCAAAGCTTACTTTCTTGTAGGGCTTAGGGCTAATCAAGCCATGAGGTTGTTAAGCTTATAAAATGCAGTTTTCTGCTTTCTGGGTGTTGGTTGTCGTGTTGGGCTGTTACCCTTCCAAAAGCAGAGTGGGCAGAGGGGCTGGCAAAGCGGCTGGGCTCGAGTATGCAACCTTGTCTGAGTGTCCTGGGGAAATGAAGCCTGTGAGCCGTCAACTGCTTTCCTACCAAACTGGGTATAAATGGTGAACCTCAGTTTGTCCAAAGGATTTCTCTAGGGCTGTAGATCGGTGCATCAGAAGGACCTTGCTGAGCACCGAAAATGCATTGCTTCCTCTTTGTTAAAGATGGGGCTCTCATCTCAGAGGTTTGTTTTCTTTCCCAGGGAGCGGCTGTAATGATGGAAAACCTGCCAAACTTTGTGAAGCTTTTACTGAGTGGAGCCCTGGCTGGCCTGAAACAGGAGGCATTCATGAACCGGACGGTGGGGGAGATCATGTGGGGGTATGAAGACCCTCTTATAGACACAATAAATATGCTTGTTCCTGGCCTGATTCCTTTCAAGGGAAAATTTGGCTTATTTATAGAGGTAAGTAAACTGTTTCTTGGGAATACTAAAATCACAGCAATATTGGTCTTGGGATTGAGTGTCTGGGCTATCCCCCTCACAAACTGTTTGGAGCAGCCATGTATAGCTGGTGGTGGTTGCGTAAGGCTGCCTTAATTCTCCACTCAAGCAGAAATGCATGTGTTGGAAGCTGTCGCTGGCAACTGAAATAAGTAAAAGTTCAGTAGCGTCCAGTGCGAAGCACCCCTAGAGCTGACTAAGCATGCAAAGTCATTAACATATTGCAGTCTTGCTGCATATAATGGATTAAAAGTTAGTTTCTTCTCTCTGCAGCTTAACAACTCCAATTCGGGACTGTTCACAGTGAACACGGGCATGAAGAACATCAGTCGAGTTCACATGGTGGATTCATGGAATGGACTAAAGAAGGTAGGTGTCAGGCAGCAAACCTCTAGTATGGGGGCAATGCCTGATCTCAAGCAAGAGAAACTGAAAGCTCTCAGTGCTGTTGTATCTCTGGGTCGTAGATTTGAAGGCAAGTTTCTATGGGACTTCAACTGCTGCAACTTCTGTTCTATCAAATTGCCAGAAGGCAGCCGAAGGACAAGAGGCTTGTCATGAAGCATTAAGTTCAGCTCATCAGTGTCACTTGTCCTCCCTTGTCCTCCTTGCTGATGGAGCTGGTTGCTTCTAATGGTTGAAGTCCCAGGCTCCTGTGGCCTGTGTTTAAGGCATTATTTAAATCTCCTTGTTAAAGGGGTGCTGATTCTTCCCTTGTGGAATTCCGCTCTGAACTAAAATCAATTGAATCTACAGATCAACCACTGCGGGAGCACTTGAGAGAGGGGGATCTTGTCCTGTTTTTCCATTAATTGGGCAGATGTTTGAATGGGAAGGATCTTGGAAGCTCTTCAGTGTTGCTATCTCAAGGTCCTATGGAAGCAGTGTAGAGTGGTGGATGTCCCATGCAGGGGTGGAAGCCAACTCTCCAGCAAGCTCATTGTTCTGAACTCTTCTCTCTACATCTGTCCCGCAGGTGAACTACTGGCGGAGCAGCGAGTGCAACATGATCAATGGGACCGCAGGGGAGTTGTGGCCACCGTTCATGTCCCCAACATCATTGGAGTTCTACAGCCCCGATGCCTGCAGGTGAGGCCACGGCTGCCAGCTTGTCCCTGTGCAGGTGGCAGGAGATGCAACGCTTGTCCTGTGCACACAGAGCACCTGTGACAGTGCAGTGACGCAGAGGGCTCAGGACTAGTTTCTGTAGTTAAAGTTCAGCTGCAGTTCAGTGTTGCAGTCTCTGAGCTTTGCAAACAATGTAGTTGTCTAATTAGCAGCGTCTTGTGGTATTCATAAATACCTTCCAGCTCACTGGAGGAGTCTAACTTGCCCATGTTGAATCAGTAGAAAATAACCAGTCTAGATAAGATACAGGAGGCAAGCGGGAGAGTAAGAGTTGTCATAAGGAAATGCTGCTATAACTGTTTGCAGAACTGTCAGCTGACTAAATGCTTGCAGAAGTGATGATGTGGGGGCTTGTGCCACAGTTTCCAGGCTGCTTTTTTTTTTTCTGCCTACTTCATGCACTGCTGTGCGTGTCTGTCCTGTATAAGACACCGTGACCTTACATGATCACGCAGGGGTTAAAGTACCCTGCAGAGCCTGCCTGTGTGGAAACTCCCTGAGGCTGGAAGGAGGGGAGGCCAGGAGGCAGGCAGTGGCACAAAACCCTGTCCCTAACTTGGGGAAGATAATGTTAATTCAGGCTTTGTAGATAGTGCTGCAAAACAAGCGAGTGCTCATGCGGAATAGAGAACAATGACCTCTTCAGCGGAACAAGCAAAGTCAGCTGAGCCAAGTATTAGTGCAGAAACTCCCCTACACAAGGGACATCAGCAAATACCAAAATAGCCTGGAGCCAAGGACTTACAGGGAAGTTTACTGGCAGTCAAAGTTTAAATACACATACCTGTTTCTGTAAAACTACAGAAATCTTCTAGGGCACAGAGCATGTTTCCAGGTAAGGCGTAAGGTGAAGTAGAGGAATCTGAGCTTTGTTTCTTGTTAGCGCAGGAGGTTCCTGCAGGACAGTGCTGTGGAGGAAGTGGCTTTGCCTCTTCACCAGGCAGTGCTGTCTCTTCTCCCCAAATCTTTCTTGGCCTCTCTGCTAGCCTGGATGGCTAGGAAGGAGTCAAACATCAGTTGATACATTAAGAGCATATCTGCCTTGCTGCAGGGCATGCAGGGCTCATCTCCTATGCTGTTTGCACATTAAGTGCAGCTGATGCTGAGATACAACTACCTGGATGTCCCTGCAAGGTAGGCAAGGCTTTATCCTGCTGATGTGCTGCAGCAGCCTCTGCCTCCTTGCTGGAAGGTGAGCACAGCCAAGGGGCATGCACGTAACTGCTGCACATACCCTGAATCCCCCATCCTTGGTCCTGGTGTCGGAAGGCAGCTGTAGGAATTAGCATCCCCTTGGCCTGCCCAGGCTGTCTGCATCCCTGCAAACATCACTTGAGTGCGAAGGGAGCAAACTTCCCTCCTGGAAACTTGCATCTATCCTGGCCAGCTGGTAGCAATAATGCAGCATAACATCACTGGCCTGTTGTATCAAGAAAAAAATCTTGCTCCATAATGTAGTAAAATTTTCCACTCCCCTGACAGCTTATATGCTGGAGTTGTGCTGCAAAAGAGATTTAGCTGGTGTCCATCCCCTGTGACAGAGTGCTTCTACCTCAGAGCCAAGGCTTGCACAAAGAGGGTATTATCTCTTGGAGAGCAGCCCTGGGGATTACTACATGCCTTTAAACAACTCTCATCTGGATACTGCAA